>NC_136264.1:128669553-128993459 GCF_964187855.1 Myxine glutinosa | reverse complement strand
CCACAGACCTGTGGTCCATAATGTGGTGCATCGATGCAGACAGCTGGTTCTGGGAATTTCGGGCGCACAATGGCCGACCCACGCACGCTCCCCTCGGCACCCAATGGCGCACAGGTCATGTGGGAGACAAAAGGGGAAAGACAAATGAGCGAGGGGTAAGGTCACAAGGGTACACATCAATAAGGCAATGCAAGGCGAAATGCGTACGGAGGGCGAAGTGAGAAAGCTCGTCCCTACCGTACGTCACCCCCCTGTCACCTACACTACCCTTGCCCTTACCCCATATTTACAAAATCTACCCATTTACAAATTCGTCACTACTGTCATGTCTTCCCCATATTTCCCCTATACCAAATTCGTCACCACAATCCCTCTAACCAAAATTTGCCATCACCCAATTCGTCATCAATCCTCATAAGGAGGGAGAGATGGAATCATCAAAGCACAATGTCACACCCACGTCATGATGCGTCTCACAATCCAAACATTTGCATCAAAAAATAATAAAACATGGCATGGTGTGGAGTTCCTGTCACCTCAGGTGAGTGGAGGCAGATGGTGCGAGGAGATCCTTCATCCTAACTATCCTCTAAATGATTTTAACACACTTTACACTACCCGGGGTCTTTCCCTGCCAATCCATTGGCCAACTTACACTATGGGTTCTAAAAACCAATTCCCATTGACCAAACTGTGGTGCTTCTCAATTTGGGGTCTCACTCCCCCGATTCATCTCCCGGTGCCCTCGCACAATTTCTGGGCTGCGACGTGTAGCTCTCCCAGCAGGTCTACCCACCTGCACACCTCCACCACTGCAGTTGCCACCCGAGCTTACCTAGCTCCTCACCCTAACCTAACTAACTGGGGAAGGCCCTCTCCTGGCTCTGTCACCCCTTGGTGCCCTCTGGCACTGGGCTACCCGGGTCCGTCCTCCGGATCCTCGGGCCCCATCCACAACTACCGGCTCCCAGAGCCCACCTGCGGCCTCACCTGGCCGACATCCTCACAGTGGTGGAGCGCCCAACCAACTACACACACTAACAGGCTACACGCCCAGCCATTTCCACAACACTAATGCACCCATCCAAAGACCATTCTTTCACCCGCACCACAGATGCCAATATCCAACCACAATTTACCTGTACCCTCTACCTAACACTTACACTACCCGCCCCGGGTATCCGTGATGGGGGTCCACTCTTCCCCCATTCACACCTTCGCACCATCCACTCCACTCCACAATTTCCACCATACTCACTCCACGACCAGCCATTCCAATACTCCATTTATTCCACACTACCATTCTCCATACCTGCTGTTGCACACCTGTGCCCTCACACCTGGTGCCACCTGCACCCTCCTTTCTTCCTGGACCATTTGGTCATCACAATACCCATCATCATCACTCCCTCAGACACTGCTCCACACACCTGTTCAGTTGCACACCTGTTCAATCCTCACACACACGGCATCATCTCAGCTAACTACTCCCCTCTGAAACTTGCGCTTCCCAGTCGTCCCTTTAAACTATTGCGCTCCCACGTCATTATCATCCACACTAAACTACCTGCGTCCCCACTACAGGTATCAGTCACTAACTAATCTTAACGTCACCTAATGTCATCTTCGCTAGATCCCTACACACGATATCCTAACCCACCCGGGCTAGTTTTCACTGCCATCAACCCCATAAGCTAGTGCTCCTTTGCCCCCCCCCGTTTCGTGAGGGATGGTGGATTTGCCATCCCACCACATCGGGGGTCTCTCTATCAATTTTGCTCGTCCAAATCCAACAAATCAAAAATTTGCCATTTACTGCTAATTTTGGGTCCAAAACACTATCCTCATCACCCGTCTACTTATTAGATCCTCTCGGTGCGCCAATTCCCTTCTAAAGCTCGGCTTCGTACAGCCGAGCAATGAACGCGGGTTCTTTGGTGCCGGCGGCTGGATGCGTCCGGCACTCGGTGCAGGGACGGGGGCTTACCCGTGCCGAGATCCCACGCACCACCTCGGCGTGGAGCCATCCAATGTCCCGATCTCGACCTGCCGGCACGTCTCAATAGAAAGTGGTCGCCATGACGACCCTTCCTATCGGGCTGCCCGCTCCGCCTAGTGGAGCCCGGACGCGGCCGTTCAAAGCGAGGCACAGCGTGGATCGCGTACGGCGGTTCTTTCGAAACCGCCGTGGTTCGGATCCCCGCTGGTCCTCGCGGCACGCGAAGCTGCCCGACGCGCACCGAGGGCCCGATTCGGCTATAAGTCGTTCTAACCTCTAACCCGGTTACCGTCGATGCTTCACCTGCATGCTTACATGCATACGCTACCCCTTTCTTGCTCATACTTCCAGCCGTTCCCATGCTCCTCGTACCTTTCCTTACACACCCAGGTACACTCATTCCACTCCCAGCCTTGGTCACACACCTGACCACCGAACACCTTGGCACACATTCGTCGCTCGCTCACCTCACCAACACACCTCTTCGCGCCCCCTCCTCGGTCACCTCTGTGACAACCACAGGTGTGCTCTCACCCGCACACCCAACCACGTGCCTCACGACCAACTCAAGTGTGCATTCCCACACACGCTCTACCATTCCAGGTGTGCATCCTTCCATTCCAGGTGTACATCCTCGCTCACCTGTCATAACCAACTCACGCTCCGTGTCACTCTCACTACTCTCACCTCCACTCTCGGTCGCGCACTCACCCTTACTCTCGACAGCACACTCTTTCCTCATGCACCCGTCCGTTACACACCTTTCTCGTGCACACTCTTGCGCACACTTTTCCGTTACTTCCTCCGTAACACTCACCACACCGCGCTTCCATGTACCCCCTCGCACACGCGCTACGACCGACTCACTCCTGACAGCACACTCACTGGTCGGCGCGCACTTTTTCCTCACACACCCCATGGTCGGACATTCTCGCACACCTCGTTTTTCGCACACCTGACCTGTCACACACTTCACCAACGGCCTCTCACGAACACCCGGGTCCAAAGCAACCGCCATGCCGACTGAAGCTTTCCTCACATCATGTACATTTCCGATTATATCGCCACTCACCTTGGCACCTCGTCTCCGCACCTCCTTTGCCACCTGCAAACTCTTTATTTGGTTAGTGAGCAGCACATCATGAGTTGAGCACCGACCTTGTACCAATTCCATTACCTCCTCCTGGATTTCTCTCTTAGTTTCTGTCCGTCTCTTCTTAATTTCACTCACCTCTTCTTCCACTTCCTCTAATTTTTGTTTAACCTCTTTTATTTCTCGGTGCGTCTCCTCAAGTTCGTCCTCTAAGGCTACCGTGACCGTCTCTATGTGCATCCTCACCTGCCGGTCCTTTGTCTCCATTAGCTCTGTCACCTCGTCCACCCTCATTGTCAGTTCCTCACGTACCATCTGACATTGCCTCTGTGTCGCTATTAATTCGTTTTTAATTTCTTTTTGTGTCGCCTTTAACCCTCCTAGTACCGCAGTGTTCTTTTGAACCTGCTCCACTAGTTCTTTTTGTCCCTCCGTCAGCTGTTCCACCTCCTCCGTCAGACCCTCTATGCCCCCCTGTAACCTAGCCGTATTATTCCTCACCTCTTTCTCCATACGCTTCTCACCTCGCTTTACCTCCTCGCGTAGCCCCGAGACCTCCTTACCCACACCTCGTCGTATCACCTCTTTCATCTCCTCCATCTCCTCCATCTCCTTTGTAGATGCCACCCTCATCTGTCCCAATTCATCCCTCTGAGCATCCAATTTGGTTTCTACCCCGATTTTTACCTCCTCTATCTGCTCTCCCATTTGTTTAATTTCTCGGGTGGATTGCTCCCCTATCTCCCGCAATTTGTCCTCCATCCTATTTTCTAACCCCATTAACCCATTTTTCACCCCCTCTAACTGATTCTCCTGGGCAGCCATTCTATTTTCCACCCCCGTTAACCCATGTTTTAATCCCTCACCGGTACCCCTCGCTTCGTCCCTCATTACCCCCATTTGGCTTCCCATTACCCCCAATTGCTCACTCTGCAGTTTGAGGGGCGCCTGCATTTGCGCCATAAATTGCTCCATGAGGGCCTGCATTTGGGCCATCCCTCCCACTTGTGCAGCGGGTGCGGCCGCCGTAGCTATGTGCGAGGCGCCATTTTGCGCGTCTGATACTCCCTCAACCGCCTCCTCATTGCTCTCCTCCATTTGATCCTGGGTTACTCCTAACCCCTCCTCTAGCTCACCCACCGGCATTCGATCGCCTTGACCAGCCATGGCGCGATTTCAAAATTCGGGTTTTTGTAAAACAAAACAAATTTCACCCGCTCCAAATTTTGACCAATTTTTTTTTTTAGATGTTTTAAAATTTTGGTTCGGGCCCCGAATCTCACTCCCAGACACCAATTGTTACTGATCGCGGTTTAGATGGTATGATGGGCCGAGCGGATGGTCCAACCGCGACCGAACAGTTACTCCCCGATTAGAACCCGATTCCACCCGACGTTGACCAGATCGCACCGCGGCTGCTCAATGAGGGAAAAGACTAAAACGACGAATGCAAAGAGGAAAACGAAGGCAAAGAAAGGTTTGGAAATACTACTGAATTTATTGACTATTTACACACATAAGCAAAAAGAAAGCAGTCACGTTTATTTACAAGCACATAAGACGCAGGTGACACAGTGAAAATACTAGCTTATACAGACTTAATTAACCCAGGACAGAACAAACAGAACAAACTCACGTACACAAGAAGGATGGAATGGCAGGAGGTGGATGGCTGGAGGGAGAGGAAGGTCCAAGGGGGGGTCCTGCAGCACAACCGGCGCGTTTAGCAGCCGCCGTTCAGGCCCCACGCTGCTGTTGTGGCTGCTGTGGACGTCGCGTGCTTTGCCAGGCCTCGTCTGACGCGTCTGGTCCAAACCCTCCACTCGTTCTTGGTCCACTCACTCTTTACCACCGACTCCTCACCGCAACCAACGCAACCAACTGACCACCACCACCGACTCCTCACCGCAACCAACGCAACCAACTGACCACCGACTCCACTGACTGACTCCTCACGACTCTCTCTCTTGACGACCAACTGACGACTCCCTCGCTTCTTGCGTGCGCGCCTTTTATAGCGCCTCCCGCGATTAAGCCGCCGGCCTTCCTGACACGCCCATCGGTGTGCTCACCTCGGCCCTGGTTGGTCACGCGACCCTCTCGCTCCGCCCTTGATGACGACGGGCGGGCACACCCCTCTTCCCCTCTATGACGAGGTGGAGACACGCCTTTCTTCTCCGACCCTGCCTCGTGGTCAATGGCGGTTATTGGAGGGGAGGTAATTTGGCAATCGAGGCCCGGCAATGACGGAAGGGGATGTAAAAGGAATGGGGATTTTGGGGATGGGAATGAAAGGGGATCTATTCTTTTTCACTGGTGCAATGGAGTACTTCAATTAATGGGAGACACAGCCTTACTCTAAAACACAGAATAAGAGATAACTATCAAACAGGGGTATTCTATTATTTGGCTGATGTGTATGCTTGTGGACTAATTATGGGATGCCCTTTCACCTTTACACAGCTCCGGAGGTAGGGGGCGCAGAATAAACAATAATAATAATAATACAGCACACAATCAAAAAAATACAGTCCTCATCTCCGCAACAATATATACACATTTATGTCGGGAAGTTTGCCCGGCAAAAGCTATACCGGGCATGCCCGGGTGTCAAGGGCGAGCCTTGGAAAGGCGAGTCTGGACCTGCCCGGGCGTGTTTGGCTGCGGCCTGGCAAGTCGAGGCTGGGCGTGCCCGGGCGCTCTGGACGAGCACTGGAAAGGCGAGAGCGGGCATGCCCGGACGCTCTGGGCGAGCCCTGGAAAGGCTAGAGCGGGCATGCCCGGGAAAGACGAGACCGGGCTTGCCCGGGAGGTTCGGGCGTGCCCGGGAACAGTGAGTCCGGGCATGCCCGGGAGAGGCGCGTCTGGCCGGTGCAAGGCGATTGTGTGCATCCAGCGGTAACTGCTACAACGTTTAGTTCACACAATTTTTGCCTAAGAATTGTGTAGCTGACTTTACTGCCCGGAGTTGCAGCGGCAATCAGTCCCATTCCATGGAACGTACCCTTCCCATCAAGAGTCACAATGTTGTGGTCCACATTATCTGCGGCAAATAACAGCATCGTGTCGCTCATGGCTGTTTGACCACCTAAAATATCTGGAGCAACTGAAGACGCAGCATTTTCTTCAAATCGCTGAACTTCGGCATATGATGCACAATAACCCATTGCAGAAAGACTGTCTATAAGAAATCTAGATCGAAAGTGGTGGTGCATTTGTGCTGCAAGTCCTAGCTGTAGTGGGGCTATAACTGTCCTTGGACGAACTGCCTGAATGATTGAGTGGCCTATACTTGCTTCTTTCCTCAGAGTGTCCTTTCCGACAAGAAGATTCTGAAGCATGTAACGCAAGCTCCGGGGAACATACTCAAGAGTGGACTCCAGTTTCAGGTCTGTGGCTTTGGGATACTCACTCCTGATAGGCATTATAGCAGTCTTGATATCGCTTTTGATTAACTTCGCCGCAGTTTGTATTATTGCTCTCTTCTGGGCTTCCTCGTCATCCTTGTTTTGCATCTTAAAGTAGTCCCGCAGAATTGTACTTGTTTTTTTCTCGAAAAGTCACTATCAGTGTATGGAACGCAAGTTCAGTGTATGGATCAGTGTATGGAACCTCAGTCCCGCAACAATATCAGTGTATGGAACCTCAGTCCCGCACACTCAGCCACAAATATCGAATCCCCGTAGTGTGTTAATAATTTAGACTTCAAATACTGATTGCCATATGCACTAGAATCACTATCATGCAAGTACTCTTTCATCTTATTGGAAAGGTCTGTAATAGTCAACTGTTCTTCATCATTGTCCTCAAAATAGGCAAGCACCTTCTGAAAAGCTTGGTCCTGGTCATCGTTGTTTGGCAGCCCAACTTTCCTTTTCTTATTGCTCCCTGGTCCTGACCTATGCTGTGTTGGAATATCACATAATGTGCGAAAATGTGTGTCACAAGAATGATGGTACATACATTCTGCTGCATGAAGGTCTCCACCAAAGTACTCGACACGTCCCCGGACTGTAAATGCCCAATCATCATTTCGTGATTTAGACATTAAAAGTATCTTGTCCGCAAAGTTGTCTGTTCTAACAAAGCTTTTATCATCATAATCAGGACTCCTCTTGCTCATCACTACTTTATTCCCACAGAATAAGCAGTCTGTTTTGCTATCATAAGGGCCAGTAGAGACACGTGTACTTCTTTTGGCAGCTTGAGCAGAATCTAGTTTACCTTTCTTATGGCTCTCTCAATGTTTTTTTTGTTTGTGTAATTCAAGCGGCAGGTCTTGTGAACCTTCGTTGCAGCAGCTACGATGATGCTGTCACCTCTCTCGACACTTGCACTGTTGATGCCGTCAGCTCCTTTTTGAGTAATAACAATGCTGTCCTCACTTTCTGAAGCAATTTCCTTTTTGCACAAGACACAGGTTTCTTCACTTGCGTTCATTTTCATGGTCTGAAACACAGAATAAGCTTTGTTTTGACTAGAGTTCTCAATATATGTATATTGTAGAGTACAATCAATCACCCATGAAAAAGTTAAACAGGTACCTGATCTGACACAGAACAACAAGTGCACATAGAAAGTCATTTACACTATTGTCTATTGACCTAAACAAGACCAATCCTGATATTAGTCATCCTTCACCTGTCAATGGCCTCTTAATACATACAGTAGTCTATACTCTATGTTATATACACATGTCTCAAGAAAAGCACACTTTGATTAGGGTCCAGGGGGGGGAGGGGGGGTCCACCAGGGGTAAACATGACAGAGTGCACAGCAAGTAACTTGAGAAGTTGCAAGTAACCTGTAGCACATACGGCTACAACATCCATGTAGCACACGATAATGTTTTATCAACAAGTTAACTTTTCATGTTATTTCAGTATAACCTGGAGGCTCCTTGAAGAGGAGGGTTCATACAGTCAAGTCACGTCATGGCCTTAGCATGCAATGTTCACCAAGTGTTTATCAAGTCAGAAAGTAGAAAACAATGGCCATTGAAAAGTTGTTTTCTCTTACCTGTATGATCTTTATTAGCTTAAATACATTGTGTCCTTTTCTATATCATAATGAAACACTTTGATTAGGTAAAATTTGGAGAAATGTGAATCTGATTGGAATCTTTTGTCTTATTCTGGAGAAGAAATGTTTATAGATGGCAGCACTACACTTATGGACTGCCTCACCAGGGCAAAATATGCTAATGCACTCATCTGCTTACTGTTTTTCTGGCATGACTGGAGTTTCCTACACAAAATTGAATAGCTAAAATGTCAGTACCATCTTCCATCTTTAATTTGCCACAAAAACTTGAAATAATGAAAAGCTACATCATTACATCATTGATGACGTCATGACATCATTGATGACGTCATTACATCACTTGGGTACATTGGGCAATACTACATAATGATGAATTCACTGATATACTGGTTTGAAGAGTTTATTTTCACACGTAAATGCGTAAAAACAGCAACATTGATAGGATATGAGCAGATATATATATCACCTCCGCTTCCGGTCCGGTATGAAGAGGACGCAGGCGTCACATGCTCGCCGCTTCTTCGACCGGGCCACTGTCAGTTGCTTGCTTTTTTGGTGGTCGTGCGGATTTTTTGGCCATTGAGTCTGCCCTCTGCATAGCCCCGGCTCTGCTCCCTGCTTCGCCTGCCCGGCTCCTTCGCCTGCTCGCTGTTTCCTCGGGCACGCTCTCGTGGGTTGTGACCATCGCAGCGGTTTGGTGGCGGTTTCCCGCCGTGATCTAGATTTGTAGCGGCGGCGGTCGATTGCCGCTGCATTTGCCGCTTTGCCGTGATCAACCTTGGCCTCGTGATCATCTCTTTGCTCCTGCCTGCCCTCTGCTTGGTCCCGGCTCTGCTCCTGGCTTCACCTACCTGGCTCCTTCGTTTCCTCGGGCCCGCTCCCGTGGGTTGGGACCATTGTTTCACCTCCTCAACCTTGGCCTCGTCTCGTCTCTCCGCTCCTGCCTGACATGGCTCTGCGGTACTCCGCCGCAAGGCTCCTTCTGCTCAATACCCGCTCCACCCCATCATGCATCTCTGCCATCAAATCAAATGGACTCCTCCGACGACCCAGGTACATTCACCGTGGCTCCGGTCGTAAGTTTGTATATTTGCAATCAGGTCACTCCATCCCCGTCCTCTGGTCGGCTCAGCGCACTCTCACTCTTCGTCCCAGCGCACCTGGTCACAGCAACGCACACAATCGCACCTCCTGCCTACGAACCCTGGCTAAATCACCTGAATTCATCCCTGCTGTTCAAAACAACATCAAGCTCACCCTGTTCAACACCCGGTCCCTCAACAACAAATGCCTCATCCTGAACGAATACATCCTGGATAACAAACTGGACTTTCTCTGTCTCACCGAAACCTGGCAACAATCTCTGGACTACTACACACTCAACCTCACCACACCCAATGGATATTCCTACGTCAATAAACCACGCTCGGGGGCCGAGGTGGTGGAATTGCCGTTATCCACCGTCAAGACATCAGGACCAGCCTCATCCCCATCGCCTCATCCTCATCATTTGAACACCTGGCTTATAAACTCTCTGGTCGCACGCAGTCAGTCATGGCTGTCGTCTACCGCCCTCCCAAACCACACCCATCATTCCTGTCTGACTTCTCCTACTTTCTGACCCAGCTATGTTCCCTCTCCCCCTCAATCCTCCTCCTTGGTGATTTCAATATCCACATGGACTCCACTGACTCCACGATAACCACTGACTTCACTGATTTACTCACCTGCTTTAACCTCACTCAACATGTCGACTTTCCTACCCATATCCATGGTCACATTTTGGACCTTGTCTGCTCCACTGGATTAAATTTGCACCATCTCTCTGGCTCCGACCTCACCCGCTCTGACCACTTAGCTATCACTATGACCATCAACATCCCCACCCCAACACCAAGACATTATCGCACTATCAACTTCCGTAAGCTAAACGCTCTTTCACCGACCTCATTCTCATCCACCCTCTCTGAAAAAATGTCCACTTCTCCCTTCGTTGACCTCCACACCCCTTCCGACCTCACTGACTACTACAACCACACTCTCTCCTCCTGCCTTGACCAGCTTGCGCCTGTAAAAACCAAAACAGTTTCTTTCACCCATTCTGCTCCCTGGTTTACCCCTGAACTCCGCCTGATGAAAACTCGTGCTTGCCAACTTGAAAGACTCCGCAATAAAACAGGTCTCACAGTTAACTCCCAAGCCTACAAGGACCACCTACAACACTACAAAGATGCCCTCTCCCGCGCCTGCTCCGCCTACTACTCTCAAATTATCTACTCTGGCTCCGGAAACCCAAAAGCACTCTTCTCGACAATAAACAAACTCCTCCGCCCCCTGAACACCACCACCTAGTCATTCACAGTAGACAACTGCATCTCCTTCCTCTCTTTCTTCCAACGCAAAATTGACAACATCTACAACAGCTTGACCACCGCCACACCCGCTCCCCCTCCAACCACCTGCCCCCCCTTGTCCTGCCATCCCCTGTCTCGGTTCTCCCCAATCTCCCCTACTGACCTCTCTGAACTCCTCATAGGAATGAAAACTGCCACCTGCACTCTTGACCCCATCCCCTCCAGCTTTGTCAAGGCCTCCCTCCCTGCTCTCTCTCCACTTATCATTGCAACAATAAACTCCTCCCTGTCTACAGGCATCGTCCCACCTTCCCTCAAAATTGCTGCTGTTACCCCCATTCTAAAAAAACCTGGTCTAAACCTTGACACCATAAACAACTTCAGACCCATCTCCAACCTACCCTTTCTGTCAAAAGTTTTGGAACGCGCTGTAGCCACTCAACTAAAACATCACCTCTCTGCCAATAACTTGTATGAAACATTCCAATCTGGATTCCGCTCCAACCACAGTACTGAAACTGCTCTCCTCAAAATCACCAATGACCTTCTCCTCTCCTCTGACGCTGGCAACCTCAACATTCTCGTCCTCCTCGACCTCAGCGCTGCCTTTGATACCATCGATCACACCATCCTCCTCACCCGACTTGAATCCACCTTTAACGTTACCGGCACTGCCCTCTCTTGGATTAAATCATACCTCTCTGACAGACGCCAGTTCATCTCCATCAATAACTGCAAATCCCCCACTGCTCCCCTCCCCCAAGGTGTCCCCCAAGGTTGAGTTCTTGGCCCCCTCCTCTTCATCCTTTACCTGTCCCCCCTCGGTCACTTAATCCGCCGTCATGGTCTCCAATTCCACTGCTTCGCCGATGACATCCAGCTTTTCATCTCCACCAAGTCCGTCTCCACCGACACCCACTCTATCCTGACAAACTGCATCACTGAAATAAAATCCTGGCTTCAAATCAACTTCCTCAAGCTTAACTGTGATAAATCTGAAATAATCATCATTGGCCCAAAGACGCTCACAAAATCCACCCATAACTTTGCCCTCAACATCGACGGTATCCCAGTAACCACCTCCCCTCACATCCGGAATCTTGAAGTCATCTTTGACCAAACCCTCTCCTTCGACAAATACACTAAACAGATCACAAAGTCAGCCTTCTTTCACCTGAAAAACATTGCCCGTCTCCGCTCATCCCTCTCCTCCACGGCTGCAGAAACCCTCATCCACGCCTTCATCACCTCCCATCTGGACTACTGCAATAGCCTCCTCTATGGTTCTCCCTCAACAATCACCAATAAACTCCAATACATTCAGAACTCCGCTGCCCGTCTACTCACCCATTCCCGGACCCGTGACCACATCACCCCCGTCCTTTACAAGCTTCACTGGCTCCCCATCCCCCAGAGAATCCAGTACAAAATCCTCCTCTTGACATACAAAGCCCTCCATAACCTGGCCCCATCCTACCTGGCTGACCTCTCCAGACACACTCCCACCTGCAACCTCCGCTCTGCTGGTACCAACCTCCTGACCCCCTCCATCCGGACCAAATTCCGATCCTGGGGGGACAGGGCCTTCTCCATCGCTGCTCCCACCCTCTGGAACTCACTACCTCACACCATCAGAGACTCCTCCTCACTCACCACATTCAAAACATCACTAAAGACCCACCTGTTCAACACTGCATTCAACATTCAACCCACAGCATTTAACCCCTGACTATCTCTTCTCCTTCTCCCTCCTTTTGCTTTAAATATTTCCCTATTGATTCTTGTCTTTTTGCAATTGTTGTTTTCATGTATTGTTATGCATTATGTTTTCCACTCTGTCAAAGTGCCTTTGGGCTTCTTGAAAAGCGCTATACAAAATAAATGAATTATTATTATAATTAATATAAGGCACTTTTTAATAGAGGCGGTCATCTTTTTTTGACGTCACATTTAGACCATTTGCGATAGTCCTATTGCAGCCTACTTTTGGTATGTTTTTCTCTGGACCAAATACTACAGGAAAACACCATAAAACGTTTTCTAGTAATTTTTTTGGGCTTTGCCCATTTATTTCATATTTTGACCTAACTAAATGTAGTAGTCGTAAAGCAGAACACGTGCTTAAAATTTCAATGATTGGTCTTAAAGTCTGGCAGCCATAACTTTGTTTGAAGAAGAAGAAGAAACTCTACCATATTGTCTTGTCCAGCAATGTGAGTTTTCAATATATCTATTAATTATGTACTGATGGAAGTCCGTGGCATCCTGTCTATTAATTACGTACGTCTATTAATTATGTACTATCAGAATGTACCTTTCGACACTGGACTGCTGAGACCCTTTGGACCTGTCAGGAACCTTTAAGACCACCAATACCCCAACATACCCTCAAGATCCTTAAATACCATGAAGAACCAGAGGACCCAAAAGACCCTGAGAATCCAAAAAGATCCTGTGGACTCAAAACACCCCAATGACCCAAAATACCCTGAGGACAGCCTCATTTTAAAAAATGTTAAAAATACAATACTGAATTTGGTTTTACTAGGGCATTGCCCGTACTATATCTATATCTAAAATTATATCCCCCCCCTCTATTTACATGAAATGGTTTGGTCCAAAGCGAACGGCTTCCGGAGTTTGGTAAAGAAATCGCCATCGCGTGCACAAACGCGCAGGAAAGCGAATGAATCGCAAATTCGTTTTTATTAGTTGTAAAACATAGTTTAACGCCAACATAGTTTGCAAACGTGAAATAAATGAATACGCTCTCAAATGTGCCATCCGAGGCAGAGTGTGTCCGCCACGTTCGGCACACGCGATAGTTCGCTGCTCTCTGATTGGTTGAATCGTTTTTTGGACATAGCTCGGTAAGTAAATGTCCGATTAATATGAAACCTTGAAAAGGCACATCCTCGGGTCCCCAGCAATATACCTGGCAAGTTAAAAGTATATCGGACCCGTGGTTGTCGAGAAACAGCGGTCACAGACAAACGTACAAACGTACAAACGTACAAACAGAGATTACTGGAATTATAGATAGATAAAGAGGACGTCATGTGTCACGCGTGTCTGATGAAAGTGCGGGGTTGCACAAAATAATGAACGAACGTATAAAATACACCTCACAAACATGTCCTGGTGAGGGTATTCAATCACTCATTGCTCTTTCTGTTACTCTCATCAGAGGAGAGGGTATTGCATTTGAGTTCGTTTGTCCGCACAGAATAAATGATTGTTTTCTACAACCGTTGGTCCGATTGACAGGAAATTTTCACCATAGGTGCACCTCCAGCTGAAGAATTATTTAATAATTATGACGTCATCGGTCATGTAGTTCGGTCGCCATATTTGTTTAAACACGAAAGCCTTAAAAACATCCTGACGAGTGTCTGCAATCTGATTGCTCTTTCTTGTTACTCCCGCCAGGGAGTAATGCATTCGATCGTGTCCGTTCGTGTGTTTGTCAACAAGATATCTGGAAGAGTTCTGAACGGATTTGGATGAAAATTGGTGGGATGATTGCCCTTGGGATAAGGAAGAATTGATTAGTTTTTGGTGAAGCTCAGGATATTATTCTGGATCCAGGAATTTTTTTTGGAATTTTTTACCATTGGAAGATAGGGTCATTTTTTTTTAACATTATCTTCTATATATTCTATATTTAACATTGTGATATGAAAATAGTTTTCATATTTGTTGTAAATGTAGTTTAAACTCGTGGTTATGCGTTAGAGCGGTGTATTGTTTAGCAGCGTCGTCTTCAATGTTCATTTTTTTCTTTTTCTAATAAAGACATATTTTGTCATTTTAAAAACACCAAAGTGTGTAAGTTTCCCCGTTTCATAAAATGTATCGTTTGATACGTATAATGCTTTAAAACGGTTTTTTTTTTTTAAGCTTAGAAGAGATATCAACATTTACCTCAGGGAATGTCAATCGCGGTGTCAGTATTTGATGAACTTATAAAGACTTAGGTGAGTTGTAAGTGTGACAAGCATGTGCATGGGATTCTTCCCAGAAGAATGAGTGGTCGCATTAGCTTGTACGACTTAAAATGAGCGAGTTTTGTTTTGACGTTTGGGCCAGTTTTACATGTTGTATCCCTAAGGAATGAAACGAACGTTTTCCTGGCTTACAATTTTATTTGAAGTCACACATGCCTCAAAATACACTTACCTATATAGAATTGAACGCTGAATCCGAAAATGTAAGTGAAATTGCCTTATTTTTTTTTTACATTATCTTCTATATATATATATATATATATATATATATATATATATATATATATATATATATATATATATATCTGTGCAGCGTCTGTCTTGTGTTGTCTTGTCTTGTGTTGTCACTGAACTACTCCCTCAAACTTTTGTGAAATCGTACTATTCCAACTTGACCCACGGCGGGAGTATGCGCTCTACTGAGTGGCGTTCTAGTTTTTTTTTGGCATTTTGTCACAATGCAATGCTTTGTATTCTAATCTTCAGTACACCTCAATATATGCACCTTTAGTGGCGCATAGACCATTCAAGTGATAATCCACGTGGTGGCCAATAAATCCCTCTTCCACACTACTGATGCAATTGGTTATCCTTGCACAAAGTGTTTCCATGTCAGTAACAGAGGCTTGGCATACCCCCACAAGAAAAAGCTAAGGGCATCACATCGGCAAACTATGGAGGCCAGGAGACTGCCCCCACCACGTTCAATCCACCTAATGGAGAAGCTATCGGTTCTGAAAGTTGCACAACGGCTGTCTGCCCTTTATATGCGCGAAGATGCAATCTTTTGTACAACTTTGGTTTATCTGCTGGCAGAGCCCATCCGTCGCTTCACTGACGGCACCACCACCAAGTGGTGTGCTACAAGGTACACATTTACATAGAAAATGTAAGCACCCATCCCCCCTTTAGCCTATGTTACTCCCCCCCCCCCCCCCCCCCACATCGTTTTTTTTGTAACTTAAGATGTGGTCGTGCATAGAAAACGTCCAGACAGATTTTTGCCTTTTATAGTCATTGTATATACATATCCGTATATACATGTACAGGTAGTGGACGAAAATGGAAACACCTGGGTAAATGAGGTACACCAAGCAACGACCTCCACACAAGTGGCCCATCCATGTCTTAAGCAAATAACATCCCCACATGCTTGGGGTCACGTATAAGTAGGTGATAAATGTTGCTTCTGGGACACCTCCGTTTAACATGGGAAATCCCTATCTAATGTCATTTACCCCTTGTCTTTTTCAAAAATCATAAACACCTCTATTTCTCCCTCTATGAACCTATTAATCCTTCTCACCTTATGAACCTATGATCCTTCTCGCCTTATGAACCTATGATTTTCTTCCTTTATGAACCTATAATCCTTCTAGCCTTATGAACCTATGATCATTCTCACTTCCATGTAATTTTCCCTCTCACCATCACTTTTCTTCATTTCCCCTTAACACCTCTATTCCTGACCCCCTTGGTCTTATGGGCCTTTTTCTCTTACTATCAATGATCATTGTTGTTCATTGATGATTGATTATGTTCGGGTCCTGTGCCACACACTTTTTGTTAAGCTCCGCGCCACTTTTTGTTAAGCTCCGCGCCACTTTTTGCTAAGCTCCGCCCACTTTTTGTTAAGCTCCGCCCACTTTTTGTTAATCCCCGCCCCGTTTTGGTAGGCCCCGCCCACGTTTTAACTAAAGCCCACCCACTTTATAAACTCTCCAGCATTACATTATTTTTAGTTAAGACATTACATCATTTTCTGTTGAAACATTACATCATTTTCTGTTGAAACATTACATCATTTTCTGTTGAAACATTACATCATTTTCTGTTGAGACATTACATCATTTCCAGTTAAGACATGCCCAGACTTGCCCAGACTTGCCCACACTTGCCCAAGGGAATTTCCACAGGAAATGACACACCCAGTCTTTCTTATAAAAGGCACTAACCACACAGGCCTTTTCAAACACACTTTCTGCTTCACTTGAGAATGGACTACTATGCTGAAAAGGAGTTGGATAACTTTGACATTCCTTGGAGTCCTACTACCTGTGTGGAGCTCAACCTTCAGATTGATGAACTGGACTCGAACCTCTTATCAATGGAGGTAAGTTTATTTATTTATTTATTTATTTATTTATTTTTTTTGTATTTTTTTTTTTGTATTTTTTTTTTTTTTTTGTATTTTTTTTTTTTTTGTATTTTTTTTTTTTTTTTTTTGGAATTTTTTTTTTTTTTTTGTATATATTTTTTTTTGTATATATATATTTTTTTTTTTGTATTTATTATTTTATTTTTTTTTGTATTTTTTTTTTGTATTTTTTTTTTTTGTATTTTTTTTTTTTTTTGGGGATTTTTTTTTTTTGTATTTTTTTTTTTTTTTTTGGGGATTTTTTTTTTTAGATAAGACTCGTGCAAGAGTCAGCAAAGTTTCTTTTAATATTCATAGAGCTTGATTTATATAAATAATAATATTGTATTAAATTAATACGTTGTTATTTTCTCTCACAGGAAATTGTATCTGAGATACAAAATGAAAATACCACTTTTGCCACAACCTGGGGTGAAATGATGATTGATTTGTTTGAAGACCTTTTGAACAACCAAGACCCACAGAACGAGTTCTACCTTGATGACCCACCCAAAGAGTTATACCGTGGAGACTCACTAAATTTGGGAAAAACAAATTATGAGGTCTGCCTAGATGGTTCTAACTGTGGAGCCTACCTTGGAGACTCACTAAATTTGGGAAAAACAAATTATGAGGTCTGCCTAGATGGTTCTAACTGTGGAGCCTACCTTGGAGACTCACTAAATTTCATAAAATTAGGAAAAGAGTTTTACCTTGGAGACTTTGAAAACTGGTTTCGTTTTGGAGACTCTAGCTGTGTGGAGCTAAACCTTCACCTTGATAAACTCGATTCAAATTTCTCATCAATGAAGGTAATATTTTATTTTAATATACATATAATAATTGTGTATTAAATGTAAAAAATAATTAATTAATACGTTGTTATTTTCTCTCACAGGAAATTGTATCTGAGATTCAAAATGAAAATACCACTTTTGCCACAACCTGGGGTGAAATGATCGATTTGTTTAAAGACCATGACCAAGAGAACGAGTTTTACCTTGATAATCCAACGAAAGAGTTTTACCTTGGAGGCTCTTTGGATTCTAAAGCAATGAACAATGTTCTTTCTTTAATGACGTTTGATTTAAGGTAAGTTCAGTTGATTAATAATCAATTAAAGTATATGTTATTTCATTCAATATTAGATAAGTAATATATTTCTTTTTTACATGTATTTCAGCAATATCAAGAAAGTTCGGGGAAGAAGATGCTGGAAAATACTTTCTTCCCATTTCTACTTTTTCCAACTTGAAAGCCTTGAAAGACAGAATTGGAGGAAGAGGAAAAATATATATATTGAAATACGTATTAAAAAACATTTAAAAAAAATATTGAAATACGTATTAAAAAAAGAAAAGGAAAAAAAGATTATGCTAGGGTTAGGGTTGGGATTTTGAATGTGAGGGTTAGGGATGGGGTTGGGTTAATGGGTTAGGGATGGGTTGGGTTAGGGTTGGGATTTTGAATGTGAGGGTTAGGGATGGGTTGGGTAAGGGATGGGGATGGGTTAGGGATTGGGTTGGGTTAGCGTTCTGGATGTGAGGTGAATTTTTGAATGAATGTCAAACCTCACAGACTCATTTATCTTATATTATCATTGAATTGTTTTAAAAAAGTTGGGAAAAGATAAATAGAATTGGAAGGTCATACAAAGAGATGGAGTTAAGAACTTTTTTTAATGGTTGATGTAATGGATTCAGTTGTTTTGACTAACAAATATGGTGTTTTAATGTGGGGGTTGGGTTAGGGTTTGTACATTATTATGACCCACTCACACACACACAAAAGTTAAGCCCCAACTAAAAAGTTGTGGGATTCTGTGTTTGGGGTTCACAGATTTAAAAACGTATCCCCATGATACACACAAAAGTTAAGCCCCAACTAAAAAGTTGTGGGATTCTGTGTTTGGGGTTCACAGATTTAAAAACGTATCCCCGTTATACACACAAAAGTTAAGCCCCAACTAAAAAGTTGTGGGATTCTGTGTTTGGGGTTCACAGATTTAAAAACGTATCCCCATTACATTTTTTTATTTATTTATTATTTTCAAGGGTTATCAGCTTTGTTTTTTGTAATTCCTGTGAATAAAATGACCCTAAGATTTCTTCTCCATTTAAATCATATAATTTGTAGGTCCAAGGGACTGTATCCATTACATCAACGATTTTAAATAATTCATTAGTCCATTTTTTTGTATAACCTTTCTCAAAATGGCTTTTCCATCTGTATATTCTTACAATATCACCAACTTTGAACTTCGGTTTTCTCAAATTAATCTCCTTTTCATATTCTAATTTTGTAAATGATTCTGATGGTTTTGATTTTGTTGATGAATGAACGGTATTATTGTAATTATCTACAATACCCTGAATTAAATACACCCATTTTTGAGAACCGAGTTGTGTGAATTTTTTATATAGCCTCTCTTTCAAAGTACGATTAAAACGCTCAATAACAACTGCTTTTCCTTCATTAAAGGTGCTGTATAATTTAATACCCTCCCCCTTAAGAAATTTCATAAATATTTTGTTATAGAACTCTGTTCCCTCATCGGTCCACAGTTTCTTTGGTTTTCTTTTACTTTTATTAAATATCTGTTGGAAGGCTAACATCAGAGTATAACCTCTCTTGTTTTTCAAAGGAACAACCCAAGCAAATCTACTCCTCAAATCAATAACGGTTAAAGCATACTTGTATCCCTTATCATTTTTTCGTTCAATTAAATCAGCGGACCATATGTGGTCGGTGTATTTAGAATAAACTTTCCTTCTTTTAAACTTTGTGATTATAGGTTTATGTAATTCATCAGCCAAAAGCTCCTCAGTCTTGATGACATCATGAGAGCCTAATAGTTTTTTGAGGGTGAATAACCAAGGCCAAGTTTCAATTTAGCATTTATCAAATTTCTCACAATAAACCTATCAACTTTCTCTCTCAACGTTGGATTTTGTATCAAAGACAAATTATACAACATTTCTCTGTTGGCTTTATGTTTTTCAGTCAACGTAGTGGTTTTCCCATAAGCAATATCATGCTTCATACACACTTCATCAACCCTATTTGTAGGTTTAGACCAAGGTTTAGGATTGTCAGCCTCATCTAATCTTTTATCCAAGTTTGTTCCTGGGCCACAGAAAGAATACCCTGGAAGGTGTAATTCCCCTGGAATTCCAGTTGTTGTAAATTTGCTACCTGACAAAAACTTTTGTATGTCTCCTCCACTTTTAGGAGAGATGAATTGACACTTTTTAGAGCCACACACTTGACATATTCCTTTTTGATAAACTCTATTATTTTTAGCTTTAACATAAGAGATATTTTTAGATTTAGTTTTCTTTTTACATTTGAGACAATAACTCATATTTATTTATGAGAAAAAGTCCTACATAGTGCCAAAACCTTTTTGGTTTTCAACATATACATTTCTATCTTGATTTTTAAAACATAAAGAATCCTTAGAAATGGCTTCACTCTCTCCTCCATTTATTTACAAATAAAACTAACTAAAGTCAATAACACCAACATCATCAACTATATGTTGTATATCTGCGCTCTGAATTCATTATAGCAAATTTAAAAACCAATATGTTCGTAAGAGTCATTAATTCTTTATTTTCCTCTTCAGTGCGTTGAGATTTATTTATTTGCCGTAATACCTTCAATCTTTCATTAATCTCAGGAATGGTCATATTTTTATATTTTTCCACCCTCTCTCTTTCCTCCCTCTCCTCCTTCTCCTTCTCCTCCTCCTTTTTCTCCCTTTCATCCTTCTCCTTTTTCTCCCTCTCCTCCTTCTCCTTTTTCTCCCTTTCCTCCGTCTCCTTTTTCTCCCTTTCCTCCTTCTCCTTTTTCTCTCTTTCCTCCTTCTCTTCTTCAACTCCTTCCTCATCCCTTGCTACCCTTGAGTTTGAACCCCAAAGAATATTATACATATACTCATCTGGATTTTGAGATATTCTTGTATCTATAATTATTTTTCTCATAATAGGATACCAATAAGATTTGTTGACGATTTCTAAAAGAGTTTTATATTTCATAACTTTGAGAAGTTCATTTTTATTTAATATTTTAAACAAGTCTCTATTTGTGGGTTTAACAATATCAGTATAAGGCCAGTTTTTAATGACAAAATTCCCATGTATATGCTCCAAATCATAAGGTATGTAATACCGAGCACCCTTTTCTTGTAGGTATCCTTGAATACAAAAATTATAATTCTCTTGTAGTCTTCTTCCTGCCATTTATGTATCAGAAATATATGTGAGATTAATATTATGACAGGTAATACCACCCCATCTTCCCACTACCAAATCGGTTTGTATTCCTCGGCTTTCTATCCTTATCTCATTACCTTCCTTCTTTGTCATGCGAACCATCGCTATACTATCATATATTTTTCTTTTCTTAAAATCACGTATTTGTTGTTTACTAATTGTACTTCCACATAAATCCTTATCTTCACCAAGTGGATAATATTCTTCTTTACGAGACTGATTTAAATCATGTAGGTCTTCTATGTTTATTGAAAAAGACCAATTATACCCTAAATCAGGCATATCATACCCCCATTTATTAATTCGCATATTAACTAAATGTCCTTCTTTATAAAATTCAATTGTAAGCAGGTAGTTAAATTCAATGAGGAAAGGTGTATGGTCAGTATAACCAGGTGTTGTGGTTGTAAATTTTACTTGTTTAACAAAACGTGCTGTTTTCTTTAAAAATATATATTGTGATAAATCACTTAATCTAATTAAGTCATTCGCATCTGTAGGGTTTGGATAATTGATTAATTTATAAGTATTCTTCATATTAATATTTTTACTTACACTATATTTTTGTCGTTCAGCCTGTGCCTTTGTATAATAATTTGATAAATCAATATCCTGAGAGGATTTTCCAAAGATAGAACCATCTTTTCCAACATAAGTCATTTATATTAGATTAAAAATGATATCATAAAAATTTTCATTATTGTTGAGTTGAAATAATACATATAAACATAATTGACCACAACATTTAGAATTAATTTCTTGAACTTGAAATGTTTGATAAACACCATTCTGTAAGAATTGTATTACTTCAACAGGTGGTGGCATACCATAACTATCAAAATAATATTTATCCTGACTATTATGAATACAAACCCAATGAGAACCATTCTGTGTGTCTAAATTCATAATAATATTCTTTGTATTCTTATTTATATGTATTAATTCATCTCTCATACAAATAACCACATTATCAATTTTTAGTGTTTTACAATACTTAGCTAGTTCTATATTTGACGTTGTATTCTTTCCAAATTGTTTAAACCATTTATCCATTTATTTATGAGAAAGATACAATCCATTACCCCGTTTAGTTAGTTTAACACCCGCTTGAGCGATAGAGGAAAGCATATCTCCAACTAACAATCTAGCTTTATCAGGTAGACTTTCAAGTTTTTGAGCAAAATCTACAATTACACCACTTCCACTAATTTGTTTCTCCAACTCCTTGTTATGTCTTTCCAATTCTTTTTGAGCTTTTAGTTGTGCCTTCCTTTCGTTAGCAGTTTTTATCGCTGCTGAAATACCACCAGTCAATGCTCCCGCCGCACTTAAACCAGCAAATAAAGGAATTAGAAATGGGAGAAATCCTCCTCTTGACTCGTCTATTGAATATTTCTTTAACATAGGTTTTGTCATTTTAATTTTAAGTGATCCAGCATCATTTAGTGTTTTCACCTGCTCTCTTGTGAGTAAAACATCAATTCTTACTGCTCCTTTTCTTTGAAATGTATTAACATTAATAATACAAGGCTTTTGATTTTGAATACAAGATGTTAATTTATCAAGATTGATTTGATTAACATATACCCCTACCATTTATTTATGAGAAAAAACCTATGTGATATTAATCATAACACCATTATCTGTATTAATCTGTAATTCTGTTTCCTCCAAAAGCAAACAATAAGCATCAACTTCTTCATTCTCTCCTCTTTCAATGTATAGAGAAGTATCCACTCTATTAGACTTTATAGTTTCCTTTTGAGAACTCAGGTCAATTGCGTAGATTGTATAAAGTTTTTGAAACGCAACCATATCCAAAATAGGTTCATTATTACCATTACTTTCACACACCTTTTGGTAGGACTTGTAGGCTTCCGCATAATCATTTTTTTCCCAATCAATTTCCAATCTATCTCGCGGATAAAATGTTCCATCAAGAGAAACCCGAAGTTGTTTCACCTTAGCATTATCACTCAGCGCATTATTCTTATTAGTACCCTCCTCTCCATCTGGTTTTTTAAAAATGAGCCAGAGGTATCGTGGCTTTCCTTCAAGAACACCCAAATTCCAAGTGTAGGTAGTGTGTTCCAGTTTAACGTGTTGACATCTTCTTTTAAGGTATGATACATTTAGCGGTTTCTTTGAGTTAAGTCTTCTATTTAACATCTCTTCCGTTTTAAGATTAGGAGTATATTCACTGATATACCAACACAAATCATTAATAACAAATTTATTATTTTCTCCAAAAGCATTTTCATCCCCAAAAAGCAACCTATTTACATTATCATTCCTTTGTAGTTGAAATCTAATTTTAAGCCCATACAAAACTTTATCATAATCACAAAATCCAAATATACCTTTCAGAGGTACTGCTACCGTAAAACTATTCTCTGCTTTTGTATCATCATTATACATTGACTTCCTTTGACTATAACCAGGGTCAGCATTTGTTCCCGTTGACATATCAGGAATAAAACCTTCAACAGCTCCCTTACCCATTCTATCACTAAACGAATATAGTGTAAATTTCATCATTTCAGATATAGCAGAGACATAATCAACCGCTTCAACCTCTTGTGTTCCAATATACAGGCGGACACTATCAAACATTTTCCAGAAGAAATCATTTACGAGTGTAGCATTAGTATTATTCGCAGCCTTAGTGAATTTAAATTTACACAGCAAGAAACTATCAGCTATATTCAAGTAAGTTTGTTGATTATTTATTTCAAAACTTTTTGTTCTGTTTGAATTCCAGTCTGTTCCTGTTATAGCATTTACCTTAAAATAGTCTTCCTTTTTAGTAGAGTTTGAAATGATAATCGTATCATCCAAATCATAGATACTATCAATCGCTTCCATACTTGTATTTATATAGCATTAAAATCGTTGAAACCCTGACCCAAGTATTTTAATGATTTTTTGTCGTTCTTGTGAAGATAGTTGAGTTTTACCTTTTTTAATTTCTTTGATTGCTTGTAATTTATGAGACTCCTTTTGAGCATCTTTTATACTCTTTATAGCACCCGCAACTGAGCCCACGGCTGAAGCAGTTGAACCAATTAGGTCTTTATGTTTAAGGATGGTTGAACCAATACCCATTAGAGTATCAATTATCCCATCTCCTTTATTTCTAAATTGATGTCCCACACCCCGTTGTCTCTTTGGTTTATAGTATCCTCTCCCAAGAAACATACCTTCACCCTTATAGTATGGTGAAAGGAACATCCCATCCCCTGTAATTATTTTATATTTTCCCAACTCGTGTTTTCTCACAATAACCATTATTTATTTATTGAAAAACTTCACGTAGGTGAATTCTGATGGATATAATTTCATCATTAAAGGATATCATACGATTATCTTGGTCGGTTATCCTAAAATTTACTCTGTATATGGTTTTTCCTGACACAGGTAAATAGACAAGATTTTTTGGTTCCATATTAAATTTATAACCAATCGGGGTTGAGTATGCGCTGAATGAAAATATTGTATTTGTTCTTATTCCATCGTTATAAGCACCATCAATCAAATCACAATGAATTAATACTGAATTTATACCGGAGGATATTTGAATGACATTATCACTGTAAGACGTCCCGTTAGTTTCAATCTTTTTAGAAGAGAACCCCAATAGCTCTCTGAACGAATTTTCAATCGTGAAATCAACTTTATAATTATTTTTAAGTTTAATAGTTGATTTTGAAGTGTGTTTTTGAATATCTATTACAATATTTTTTGGTTCATCACCTTTTTCTTTCATAAGGCGAGAGACTTCTGAAGATATTTGAGAAATCTCGTAAGCACCGGGTGAAACGGTTATAGTTTTATATCCACTTCCTGGATTATAACTAAACTTGTTGTTTTTCTCTGTGATATTAAAAAGGGTATTGTAAGTCTCCATTGACAACAAAGAAGCCTCATATTCTTTTTTGGGGTCAAGTTGTAGTGGGTAAGGGAATGAAGCTGTGTAATCACTCGTTGTGAAATTAAAACTAAGAATTGTGCTTCTCATCTTATTTAATATCTAATAAAATATCTTTGTATTGACATTTATTAATTATTTTCATATTCATCAACTGATCTAAAATGGCGGATGCTTCATTAAAACAATTGTTGTTTCCAGCCTTCTTACTACCTAACAACAATAATAACCTATTAACTAATTGTGATGGGTCATTTGGAAGAAAACTAACACCCGAACCAAGCTTACTTAAAGCATCAATAATATGTTTCTCCTTCTCATTCTTCTTACTTTTACCAGCAACAGAAACTCCATAATCAAGTGCGTTTAGCAACTCAATATACTCTCTATCTTCCTCTCTTTCCATATCAAGCGGTTCATCAAAATAAGGTGAATTAGAATGTCCATCTTTTGTTAGAAGAAACATTAATCTTGGGGTTAATTCAACATTTGGTTGGTCAGAACTTAAGAACACCAATTTATCATTAAATATCAATAACTTTTCTTTCACAAGATGGAACTGTGCTGGTTCTTCTGTTGGAATGAGACCTGCTCTGGTTTTTGAACCCTTCAAATATTCATTGTTTTGAAGAGCTTCTACAATATAATTGGAAAGTTTATTTACCTTCTCAAGATGCCGAAATAATCCTTCATCATCATATTCTAATTCTCCAAGTTCTTGCTCTGTCATTTGACTAAAATCTTTGAGCATTTGAAATTTTTTTGGAGTAAATTCTACCGTGGGAACTGTAGGTGAAATCGTTTGTTGAGTTTTTAAAAGTGGTTTAAAAAATTTCTCTTGTTTTCTTTCAAAGGCTTCTTCACCAGTTAGTTTCTGTCTCCTTTTCTTCTTTATGTCTTCCTGTTGCTTTACAACTTTTGAAACCAACTCTTGATGTTCTTTAAACTTTCTTACTCTTTCTTCGGTATTCATTTTCTGTATTTATTTATTGAAAAATATCATTTAGTATCTCATCTTGTTTCACAACAATATATTTATATTTTCCAATCGTGTGTTTCATATTATTTTCAAATTCCTTCTTACTACGTAATGTAGAACAATTATCTCTCCAAAAATTATTTGTATCTATTGAATTTAACTTAAATAAAATAAAAGTATTAGCATTGTTTCTTATTGAGCGCCGAGGGAGTTGAAAATATGACTGACTAAGATAAATACAATTACAAGAAGAATGTCTCCCTCTTGTATAGTAGCTATCCATTACTGTTTGGTTTCTCTCATTAACACAATCATCAAAGATAACGAGGTTCTTTTTTGATTTATCTAAATCTTGAGGTGAAGGTATATCATCCGTATTATCACTGAGAATACAAGTTATGGGTTTTGGTTTTGATTTTGATTTCTGTGTATCACAAAATAATTGTATTATATCATCAATATTATAATCATTTAGTTTGTTTTGAAGTTTAAATAAACCGATAATGTCTTCCTTTTTAAGACCCGCATTAAAACCCTGTGAGAGTAGTTGATACTCAGGTTGAAAACTTGACTTTGTAAAAATTATTAAATTATCATAATCTAAAAAATTAGGACTAAGGAGCATCTTTAAAAGTAAACAGGTTTTTCCACATCCGCTTGAACCGACTATTAGACATCTCAATGAATTTGGAAGATTTTTATGGTTATTAAATTTTATCTTATTTTCCCAAACAGGTAAAAAATCATTCATTTATATATTTGGAAAACAAGTCATCTAACTTTTTTTGAGTTTTTTGAGAAACTCTATATTTTATCCTGAGTTCAGGTTTAATTTCAAAATAATCCATTATTTTGTTTATATAGTATCTTGTATTAACATTTCCATTAAAATTATTTTGAATAATAAATATCATTAAACCCTTATACATTTCCTCAATACAAATAGTCTCTTCCCTTGTAAGAAATGGTGTATTATCACCATAATACTTAACATTCATCTCTCTTATTAATCTTGTAAAGTAATTCATTTTTGGTTCTAATTTAAAAGAGTTATATATTTTTCTATATTTTTTATTATCATTAATTAGAAGATAATCACAGAAAATACATTGTTTATATGCTTCTGATTCTGTATTAAGCCCCACTCTACCACAAGCCGGACAATTCTCTAATTTATCATATGGAGAGTCTGGAAATTCTAAATATCCTTCAGAATTTATCATATTTATAAAGTAAAATTATACTTAAAACAAAGTGCCTTTTTTAGAGGCTTTTTTAAAGATGAAACTGTGCTTAAAGTAAAACACCTTTGAGCTTTTCAACTCGTTTTATGTATATAACTTTACTTAAACTAAACGCAAATTTATTAGCTAATAAATACAATGTTTCAAAACACAAAAGACAAATTTCAATCAATCTCTACTTCGGTGGAAGATATAGAAAAATATGTCAAAGATGTTAAATTGAACAAAGATAAATATGGAAATTTTTGGATTAAACCCATAATGGAGAATAACATGTGTCCTTTTATTAAATTTACGGGACAAGCTATGTTAATTAATAACTCTATTAAAGTAAATTTGACAAAAGTTTCTCCACTACTACTAACAATTTACTCAAAGCTTGAAAAGGTCATTGATAAAGAAGCTTTGAAAATGAATGATAAGACCATCAACGATTCTAGAGGAAACATTTGTATATTCTTTAATAGACCCAAAGATGTGGGTGAAATTAATAATATGAATATTAGTGGTGAACTATCATTCCGTACTCTGATTATTAGAGATTATTTGAAAATAACATTTAATGTAAAAAATATTGTGGTTATTAGTTCTAATGAAAGAAAATATATAGATATTGATGGAAGTTTAATGGTATGTAAATGAGTGATATTAACAGTCAATACTCTGAGAGTTATTATACTGAGAGTCTAGGATCTGAAGATAGTTATGATACTAATAGTTTGTGTTCAAATGATAGTTATGAGAGTAGCTTTATTGATGACTCAGATAGTGAAATTGAAATTGATGAACTAGAGTATCTAAACTTTCTGGCTAATACAAAGACGCTTTACTTTAAGTAAAGTTATATACATAAAACGAGTTGAAAAGCTCAAAGGTGTTTTACTTTAAGTAAAGTTATATACATAAAACGAGTTGAAAAGCTCAAAGGTGGTTTTACTTTAAGTAAAGTTATATACATAAAACGAGTTGAAAAGCTCAAAGATGTTTTACTTTAAGTAAAGTTATATACATAAAACGAGTTGAAAAGCTCAAAGATGTTTTACTTTAAGCACAGTTTCATCTTTAAAAAAGCCTCTAAAAAAGGCACTTTGTTTTAAGTATAATTTTACTATATAAATAAATATGATCAAAGCAACGTATTGCGACGTTTGTGAACAAGAATATAAACAATACAAAAGACACCTTAAAACTAACAAACACACATTTAATCTACTTCACCTACTATCTCCTATTCAGAAGGAAACAAAACACTGTTCTGCATGTCATAAAAATATCCTCAAGAAAGGCTTCAAAATACATCTTAAAACAATTCTACATTTATCAAATTTTATCACAACTAAAAACTCTGATGGCGCATTCAAAGGACATATTAAAATAAGAGTCTTTAACTTCAAACCTCCTGAACCAGAGTCTATAGTTGATGCTGTAGAAATAGTTAAACCTGCTGTTCAAACGTTGATTGAAAAAACACTAAAAGAAATGAAACCACTTAAATTTTATATGGGAGTAAAATTAGAAATGACAAAGGACGAAGGAGTTATAGATACACCATACATGAGAACTGAGCCACACTTTATATCTTCATATCAAGATTTTAAAACATCAGGAGTCTATGATGAACTTATAAAACAAGAGCAAGATGTGGATAATTCAATCGTAGGAAGTGGCTTCAATATAGGAAAAATTATTTACATAGACATTCATATTCTTAAATCAGATCCTCTAAAAGCTTCTTCCTACATTGATTTACCCAGTGTTATCAAAAATAGAAAAGCAGTTATCAATATCAAAAATAAAGACAATAAATGTTTTCTCTGGTCTATTCTAGCACACTTACATCCTCCACATTTTCATGATGAAAGAGTATCTCATTATAAAAAATATGAGAATACATTAAATACGAAAGATCTAAAGTTTCCGATGGCTTTAAATGATATTCCTAAATTTGAAAAGATAAATAATTTATCAGTTAATGTTTATGGTCTAACAGAAACAAACAGCATTCAGGTTTTAAAGCTTTCTGACAATTGTAAACAAACTCATATTAATCTTCTATATTTTAATTCAGAGGAAAATTCACATTATACATACATTAAAGATATTGCTAAATTAATAAAACCACAAGTATGTAAAAGAACAAATAAAATATATATTTGTTTGCGTTGTCTTAACTTCTTCCATACACAAGAAAGATTAGATAAACATTCAAATTATTGTGGTGAACATAAATCAACGGTAATCAATATGCCTAAAGAAGGCTCAAATATCACATTCAAAGATGAAAATAAAAAGATCAAACATCCATTTGTTATATATGCTGATTTTGAAAGTATTCTAGAAAAAATAGATACTGCTTCTCCAGATCCAAAAGATTCATACACAAATAAATATCAAAAACATACTCCTTGCGGTTTTTGTTATTATATCAAATCATCCGTTGGTGATAAATATAACAAGTTAGAGGAGTATAGAGGCTCAAATACCCCAGAGGAGTTTGTGAAACGACTAGAAAAAGACTGTGTCCGATTAACCAAGATAATGAGAGAAACTAATAAACCAATGTCCTTGACGAGTGAACAGAAAAGGGAATTTAGAAAAAACAATGTTTGTCATATTTGTGAGGAAAAAATTGGTGAAGGTCTAAAGGTTAGAGATCATTGTCATCTCACTGGTAAATATAGAGGTCCAGCTCATCAAAGTTGTAATATTAATTATCAACTCCCCTCTTTCATTCCTGTCTTTCTTCATAACAACGCTCATTATGATACGCATCTATTTATTAATGAACTTTCAAAGACATCTGGACACATTTCAGCAATTCCTAACACAGATCAGAAATACATTTCATTCACAAAAACAATTCACACATCTCCTATTACTCATATCAGATTTCTTGATACATTTAAATTCATGGCAAGTCCATTGGCTAACTTGGTTCAAAATCTAAAAGAGTTTCCATGTCTTTCAGAGTATTTTTCAGATAAAGATTTTCTAACACAAAAGGGAATTTACCCCTATGACTATATGGACTCATTTGAGAGATTCAATGAAACACAACTTCCTTTAAAAGAAAATTTCGATAACAAATTAAACAACAGTCATATATCTGATAAAGATTATGTACACGCACAAAATGTTTGGGAAAAATATAACATCAAGAATCTTGGTGAGTATCACGATTTGTATCTCAAAACTGATGTGCTTTTATTGGCTGATGTATTTGAAGCCTTTAGATCTGTTTGTCGCACTGGATATGGATTGGATCCTGCTCACTACTACACAGCACCTGGATTGGCTTGGAGCGCGATGTTGAAAATGACAAATCAAGATTTGGATTTGATAACCGATGTCGATATGCTTTTGATGATTGAAAAGGCAAAAAGAGGTGGAATTTCACAAGTATGCTCGAGCAGATACGCAAAAGCAAATAACAAATATCTTCCAAATTATGATTCAACGAAAGAGAGTTCTTACTTGATGTACTATGACGCAAACAACTTGTATGGCTGGGCAATGTCTCAAGCTCTTCCTTATGGGAAACTAAGATGGGTAAAGGAAAAAGACTACACAAAGGTTTTACAAGATGTATGTATCTCTACACAAAAAGAATTGGATGATTCAAAGGTTGGTTATTATTTTGAGGTCGATTTAAAATATCCTGAAGAACTTCATATCAAACATAAAGATCTTCCATTTGCTTGTGAGAAAGAAAGTCCAAAGAAAGAATGGTTGAGTGATTATCAACGATCGTTTGATATAGGTGAATCAACAGAAAAATTACTTACTACATTATATAACAAGAAAAATTATGTACTACACCAAAGAAATTTGCGACAATATTTATCAAAAGGTCTAAGAGTAGAGAAGATCCACAGGGTTCTAAAGTTCAATCAAAGTCATTGGTTAAAGGGGTACATTGATTTTAATACACAAAGAAGAACAGAGTCAAAAACAGATTTTGAGAAAGACTTTTATAAATTGATGAATAATGCGGTCTTTGGTAAGACCATGGAGAATGTGAGGAAAAGACAAAATATCAAACTAGCAACATCTTGGGAACAAGCATCAAAATTAATTAATAGACCGAGTTTTACTAGAGCTGAGGTCTTTACTGAGAACTTTTGTGCGATCCATTTGGTTAAAGAGAGTATTGAAATGGACAAACCTATTTACATTGGAACATCAATTCTTGACTTGTCAAAGTCATTAATGTATGATTACTTTTATATTAATCTAAAATCAAAGTATAAGGATAATGTGTCATTGTTGTATATGGATACTGATAGTTTTATTTTGAAAATTAATACTGATGATGTTTATTCAGACATGAAAAAGGACATTAATATCTATGATACAAGTAATTACAGTCCAGAGAGTGAGTTGTTCTCTTCTAAAAATAAAAAGGTGATTGGAAAGTTCAAGGATGAATTGGGGGGAAATGTTATGAGTGAATTTGTGGGATTGAGGTCGAAGGCTTATGCTTATAAATACATTGTGAATAACGTTGAAAAGACTGATAAGAAGTTAAAAGGTGTAAAGAAAAATGTCATTAAAGAAACAATAAACTTTAAGGATTATTATAACTGTTTAACAACAAAGAAAGAAGAGTTTAGAAAGATTAATGGAATAAGAAGTTATAAACATCAATTATATTCAGAAGAGGTGAATAAGAAAGCATTGGGGGCTTTTGATGATAAGAGGTTTATTTTAGAAAATGGAATTGATAGTCTCCCTTATGGTTATATAAGTATATAAGTGATAAGATATATAAGTGATAAGATATATAAGTGATAAGATATAAGTGATAAGATATATAAGTGATAAGATATATAAGTGATAAGATATATATAAGTGATAAGATATATATATAAGTGATAAGTTAAAAAGGGGGGGGGGGGTTAGGGATTTTAACGGGCTACCGCCACCTTTTTTACTATTATATAAATGATAGAACCAAGTATCAACCAGACTAAAGAGTGGAGGTGTAATCAACCTTGGTATATAAATGGAAAACATAACGAATGTGAAAAATATCAGATTCAAGAGGTTGAGCGAATCACTGGTCAGAAGGTTCTCAAGACGGATAAACGTATTCATTTGTTAAGTGGGGTAATGGAGGGCGGGAAGAAAAATATATTAGAGTGGAGTGAGAACATTAATGGTTATCAATCGGATAATAAATATTATAATTTTAAAATGGTATGTGGGAGAGGTGGAGGTCAAACAAGAACCCTCCGTGAAACATACCACTTTATACTTTCACAACAAAAGGTTAAGGAACCTGTATACTTTATAAATATACTTGATGGGGATGAGTTCTATAGGAGAATGGAACTCTTAAAAAAGTTAGAAAGAGATAATATATTTATAGGCTCATTAGTAGAGTGGTCTAAGGAACTACATTAAGGGGCTAGTGGGGGGAATAGGGTAAAAATTACATGGAAGTGAGAATGATCATAGGTTCATAAGGCTAGAAGGATTATAGGTTCATAAAGGAAGAAAATCATAGGTTCATAAGGCGAGAAGGATCATAGGTTCATAAGGTGAGAAGGATTATAGGTTCATAGAGGGAGAAATAGAGGTGTTTATGATTTTTGAAAAAGACAAGGGGTAAATGACATTAGATAGGGATTTCCCATGTTAAACGGAGGTGTCCCAGAAGCAACATTTATCACCTACTCGTATAACAATGGTTCACAGGCCTGGTTGACTAAAACTATGGCTACAGGTTAACCCCCCCCCACCTCCAATGCCCCCCATCCACAGAGCACGTGCAGTCGCCCAATTTGTTGATGAGTATGTCACTGATGCCATCCATATGTCAAGGCCTTCTCAGTCATAATTTAATCTCAGTTGTGTCGTACTGTGTCTCTAATGTGTCGTGTCTTGAATGTCATAATGTTTCAAAGGTGTCCTAATGTCTCAAATGTGTCATAAATTTCTCAAATGTGTCCTAATATGTCTCAAATGTGTCATAATGTCTCAAATGTGTCATAATGTCTCAAATGTGTCCTAATATGTCTCAAATGTGTCACAATTTCTCAAATGCGTCATTATGTTTATTTTAAAACATAATGTTTTATGGGTTACGTTTGTGGGGGTAGGGATACTTTAGTCCAGGTAGAGTGCTCCGACTGTCGCGAAGAAAAAGAACTACCTCGATGTACTATAAGTAGGGATCCGATAGACCGTGTGTTCGGATTAAGTGTATTTTCGTCCCCATTACGGGTAGTGGGGTATGTTAATTAGCTCAGGGATTATGGGTAATTGATCCCTTGTATGTTGTTACCTTTGTGATTTATTTCCTATGCCCCTTTTGGCACCACACTCATTTAAACACTTCAATTAAAAACCTACCGGAAGTCATGCATCGAGCCCTACCACTGACAACAGTTGTCGCGTGCTGTCAGAAATTTGTAACCCACTTCTGACACCATTGTCGCGTGACGACCTTGTGTGGTGAACATCGTAGGGTTTGCACGGATGACCAAACGAGCTGTTACTCCAAGGCGTTCAATCAAATGGCAGATAATACACGAGGGGCAGCAAGAGGGAGAGAGCACACCGGAGCCTTACCCGAATGGCTTCCACTTGACGTCTCCACACCTAAAAAAAAAATAACTCAAACGAAAACGGATTTCAAATGTACAAAAATAACGGATTTATTTAAATAAATGCCGGTACAAAGAAAATGCACTGTAAACTAAATTCCGAAACGGGACATCCCCACAAAAGACTTGAAAGACAGACAAAAGGGAAAAATAACTGAAATTAAACAGGCACTGTAATTACCTTCGCAAAAGCGGAAGGTTATGTTTTGATCGCTGTGTATTTATTTGTATGTCTGTGTGTGTGTGTGTGTGTATGTTATTCGCATAACTCAAAAAGTATTCAACCGAATTGCATGAAATTTGGTGGGATGATTGGTTATTATACGGGACACATTTGATTAGATTTTGGGAGCAATCGGGTCAAAGGTCAAGGTCAAGGTCACGAAAAGGTCAAAATCGTATTTTTGTTGTTCTGTTCCCTACACTCCCATGCCAAGTACAGAACAGTAGCTGCGGCGAAGGTATGCGCTCTACCGAGTGCCCGTTCTAGTTTAACTATTATTAACTTGTAAATTAACATCAAATACTAGCAGAAGTACCCGGCATTGCCGGGCGGGGCGGGGGAGGGGAGGGGAGGGGAACGGGGGGGGGAGAGGGGGGAGGGGAGAAGAGGGGGGGAGGGGAGAAGAGGAGAGGGGGGAGGGGGAAAAGGGGGGGGGGAGGGGGAAAGGGAGGGAGAGGGGGAAAAGGGAAGGGGAGGGGGAAAAGGGAGGGGGTAGGGTGGAGGGGGAAGGGAAGGGAGGGGAGGACGGAGGGGGAAGGGGAGGGCCAGTCAACAATGACGTTGCAGTTCTCATGGTCGGAGAGCAGCACAACAATCGCGACATCGTCCTGCATCTTCGCAACAGCACGAAGCGGATTTTGGAGACTCACCGATCCTGTGACGCCCTCCAGTACCGGCGTTGCCGGGCGGGGGAAGGGAGACCCGTACATTACACACATTACAACATTACACACACACAAACTGTGTTTTATGTTCAATGGTCTGGTGGCGGGGATGGAACATCACGTGATCGCTCTGAGCGAATCAGCGCGCTGCTCTGCCACCAGGTCAGATTCCGTGTATAATATTCCTCGCTGAAATGCGCTGAGGTAAATATGAATAAAAAATATGAATCTCGTCAAATATTTTTAGGTAGGCCATGTCCTTCCCAGGCTCAATGGCCATGTCTGTGCCAAATATCAAGTACGTGAGCCTCTCCGTTTAGGAGTCTATCGGTAACATTACACACACACAAACTGTGTTTTATGTTCAATGGTCTGGCGGCGGGAATGGAACATCATGTGATCGCTCTGAGCGAATCGGCGCGCTGCTCAGCCACCGCCTCAGATTCCGTGTATAATATTCCTCGCTGACAAAAAATCTATGAAACATGCTACTATCTATGCTAAATCATGCTAAATGCTAATCATGCTAAAATCTATGCTACTTGCTGTGAGTTTATGGCGGCAAGGAACATCACGTGATCGCTCTGAGCGAATCAGCGCGCTGCTCTGCCACCGCCTCAGATTCCGTGTATAATATTCCTCGCTGAAAAGAAATATGGATCTAAAGATGAAAGAAAAAAAACCTATGTGGTGTGAATGGCAATGTTCCTCGCTGAAATGTGAAAAAAGGCAATCGCTTTTCGCTCTGAATTACATGCGAACGCGTAACTGTGAGTTTATGGCGGCAAGGAACATCACGTGATCGCCCTGAGCGAATCAGCGCGCTGCTCTGCCACCACCTCAGATTCCGTGCATAATATTCCTCGCTGAAATGTGCTGAGGTAAAAATATGGTAAAAAAAAATATGATTTTTTTTTTTAGGTCGGCCATGTTCTTCCCAGGCTCAATGGCCATGTCTATGCCAAATATCAAGCACGTGAGCCTCTCCGTTTCGGAGTATATCGGTAACATTACACACACACACACACACACACACACACACACAAACTGTGTTTTATATATATATATTTATTATTGTAAATTAACTGTATTCGTTAAGTGTGCACTTAACTCAACTTGGCCGGGGTGTCTCGTCAGGGCTCGTCCAGGCCTTCGCGGTAAAATGCGCTCGCTCTTTGGCGGGAATCGCCCGCTCGTTGGCGGGAACCCCCAGGCCTTGCTGTGTGTCGCACTGCAGCGAGCTAGCAGTGCTCGTCCACCCGTCGCTCTTGCTTGGAAAGCCGTGGCTCTTCCTCCTCATGACCACCAGCAAGATATCGGCACATGGCCGCCCGCGATGAGATCCAAAATCAGAGAATAACCAGAAGGGCGTTGATGCGGAGAGAGATAAAAATGTGATCGTTCACCAACAAAGTTCAAAACGAGCAGGCACAAGAGGGAATTGGTCAGAGCGAGCAGCTAAGGAGAAGAGAACAGAGAATGTCCGCCAGCGTGTCAAGCCAATAAGAAGAGTGAAGAGAAAAATGGCTGCTAGCACGTTTTTATCACCCAGGCTCTGACGTCATCTGGGGTGCTTTGCTAATTAGCAAGTCGCTCTCTACCAGTCCTTCCCTGCTCATATCAGCAAGTCCCATCTTAACCCGGCCCTGTGCCAATCAAAACAGCCACCAATCACTGCCCTTCTGGGTGTGGCCCTCGTCCCGCCCGTCCTGTGCACTTCCAAAGTCAAAGGCATTAGCCAAAGTCAAAGGTGATGTCGAGATTTCTATAGACAGTATGTAATAGATGAATCAAGAAATTCAATGTCCATAAACTTTTGTCAGAAGAAGAATCACAAATTTTAATTCCCGAGGAGGACAACACTTTTGTTTACAAGGGAATACACAGCAAGGAACAATAACCTTTAACAAACCAAGAAGAGCGTACTACAATTCACGAAAGCACATTGCAAGATTCACAGAAAGTCCCAAGTGAAAAATCCTGGTACAGTAGAGATGTACATCAAAGGAAACATCATAAGGATACACCAAATAACAGTAGCATGCACAGTATACAGTCAACATGCAGTGTAGATAAACCAAGTAAAATCCTAAGTACAACATTTACAACATTTACAAACCCTGTGAAAATCCTAATATTTTGACCTCAGTCCTGACCTTTATACAAGTTGAAGTGGGAGGAGAAAGTGGAGAGGGAGGAGTGAAGAAAGGGGAGGAGAGCAGTAGGATTGGTTAGGCAAAGTGTAGGTGGGAGGGATGAGGGCAATGGGGATTGGTCGAATGAAATATTGGAGTCGGAGGGAACAAGGATCGAGGGATACAATGTGATTGGTCGAATGAAATATTGAGATGGGAGGACTCCCCGCAGAGAGCAGGTCTGCATTTCAAATCCTTTAATGAGGCTTTCTGTTTTCCCATTGTCTCCTGCCAGACATTTCAGAGCCATCATCCTTTTAATTCTGCTTGGAGACTTCAAGAACATTTGAAGGTCATTCTCAGTGAAGCAGAAATAAGTGGATATATCTTCACTCATGTTTACTTACCTTATATTATGCCAATGTAAACTACAAAAAACTTTATATATTTACTGACTAAACTTTTAAAATATAATCTTAGAAACAAGCATATCAAATTCATCTTTGTCAACCGCAAAACTCATTTTAACATTATTAAGTCGAATATAATATAACATTACATTACAAAACCCATATATATTTTGCAGTGTAAGAAAAGTAAACATATTGTTGCGGATATGAGGACTGTATATTTTTTTGATTGTGTGAATTATTATTATTGTTTATTCTGCGCCTCCTGCCTCCGGAGCTGTGTAAAGGTCAAAGGGCATCCCATAATTAGTCCATAAAGCATCCACACCACAGCCAATCATAGAATACCCCTGTTCAATAGTTATATCTTATTCTGTGTTTTAGGGTAAGGCTGTGTCTCCCATTAATAGAAGTACTCCATTGCACCAAGTGAAAGAGATAGATTCCCTTCATTCCCATTCCCAAAACCTCCATTCCCCCTTTTCGTCGATTAGAAACTACCTCCGCTCCAATTACCGCCATTGACCACGAGGCAGGGTCGGAGAAGAAAGGCGTGTCTCCACCTCGTCATAGAGGGGAGGAGTGAGCCAGCCCCACTCGACCAACCATGAGCCAGGGGTTTGGCTAGAGAGGGCGGAGGAAGAGCGATCGGGGAGGTTCGCAAAGGTTGAGGGGCGGGGCCTATATAACCCGCAGCGCGACGCTCCCCAAGCAGTCGAGCTTTGAAGAAGAAAGAGAGGCGCTGAGAGGAGGGAATGAGCAGGCGTGACCGCAGCTAAAATCCGCAGCGCGACGCTCCCAAAAGAGAAGCTGAGACAAGCTTTGAGAGATGAGCTTTTACCGGCAGACGAAAGGGAGCCCAAGCCGTGGAGAAGAGAGAGGGTCCAAGAAGCAGAGCTGAGTTGTGTGGTTTTGGTCGTCCGTGGTTGCATTGTGGTGGTCAGTGGTCGCGTTAGTTGCGTTGAGTTGTCGGTGGTGAGGAGTGATTGGACCAAGAGAACATAGAGAACATCCAAGGAGAGGACATCCCAGAAAGCACAAAGCCTGCTGTAATCCTGGAAAAGCACGAGACGTCCACAGCAGCAGCAGCAGCGGCGGCCACAGCAGCAACCACACTCAACAGCCGCTTGGGGCCTGGACGGCGGTTTTGAGCAGGGCCGCGAAGGAACGGCGGCTGCTAAACGCGCCGATCGTGCTGCACAATACAACTCCTAGCCATCCTCTCCTTCCAGCCAATTCCTGTCATCATTCCCTGCGTGAGTCTGTCTTTTGTTTGTTCTGTCCCTGGGTTAATTAAGACTGTAGGTAAGCTAGCGTTGCACTGTGTATCTAATCTCGTCTGTAAATAAACGTGACTGCTTTCTTTTTGCTTGTGTGTATAATAAATCCAATTACTCTTCTGTACGTCTTCTCGTCTTATTCCTTTTCCTCTTTGCATTCGGTCGTTTTAGAGTTTTCCAGATTGGGCAGCTGCGGTGCGATACGGCCAAAGTTTGGGGTGAATCGGGTGAGTTGGGGAAGAATCGGGGGAACTGTTAGGTCGCGGTAATACACCACCGCTCGGTCAAAATAACATCTTGTCCGCGACCCGTAACAATTGGTGTCAGAAGTGTCGGATTCGGACCTGAAGCGTTTAACGCGCTCAAAATTACAAAGTAGCCGAAATTTGCTTTTGTTTTACAAAAACCCGAATTTTGGAAATCGCGCCATGGCTGGTCAAGGCGATCGGATGCCGGTGGGTGAGCTAGAGGAGGGGTTAGGAGTAACCCAGGATCAAATGGAGGGGAGCAATGAGGAGGCGGTTGAGGGAGTATCAGACGCACAAAATGGCGTCCTCGCGCACGGGGCTTCAGGCGCGCAAAATGGCGTCCTCGCGCACGTGGGTGTAGCGGCACCAAATTTTGCCGCGCCCGTGACCGTAGCAGCGGCCGCAGCACCAATGAACTGGGGCCTATTCATGCAGCAGATGCAGGCCTTCATGGTCAATGCGGATGAGGAGAGGGAAGAGAACAGGGGGATGAGAAACCAAATTTTAGGAATGGGGAACCGGATGGATGCTCAGAGTGAGCAATTGGGGGTAATGAGGGACGAAGCGAGGGGTACCGGTGAGGGGTTAGACAAGAAATTTGGGAAGTTAGACAATAATTTTGAGGAGTTAGACAAGAAATTTGGGAAGTTAGACAATAATTTTGAGGGGTTAGACAACGGGATAAAAGAGGTGAAAAATGGGTTAATGGGGTTAGAAAATAGGATGGAGGACAAATTGCGGGAAATAGGGGAACAATCTGCCAGGGAAATCAAACGAATGGGGAACCAGATAGAGGAGGTGCAAATCGGGTTAGAAAGTAAACTGGATGCTCAGAGGGATGAATTGGGACAGATGAGGGTGGCATCTACAAAAGAGATGGAGGAGATGAAAGAGGGGATACGACGAGGTGTAAGTGAGGAGGTTTCGGGGCTACGCGAGGAGGTAAAGCGAGGTGAGAAGCGTATGGAGAAAGAGGTGAGAAATGGGACGGCAAAGTTACAAGGGGGAATAGAAGATCTGACGGAGGGAGTAGAACAGCTGACAGTAGGACAAAGGGAATTAACGGACCAAGTGGAAAAGAACACGGCAATAATCGGGGGGTTAAAAGCGACACAAAAAGACATTAAGAACGAATTAATAGCGACACAGAGGCAATGTCAGATGGTACGTGAGGGACTGACAATGAGGGTGGACGAGGTGACAGAGGTAATGGAAACGAACGACCGGCAGGTAAGGACGCACATAGAAACGGTCACGGTAGCCTTAGAGGACGAACTTGAGGAGACGCACCGGGAAATAAAAGAGGTGAAGCAAAAATTAGAGGAAGTGGAAGAAGAGGTGAGTGAAATTAAGAAGGGACGGACAGAAACTAAGAGGGAGATAAAGGAGGAAGTAATGGAATTGGTACAAGGTCTGTGCTCGAATCGTGATGTGCTGCTCACTAACCAAATAAAGAGTTTGCAGGTGGCAAAAGAGGTGCGGAGACGAGGTGCCAAGGTGAGTGGCGATATAATCGGAAATGTACATGATGTGAGGAAAGCTTCAGTCGGCTTGGGGGTTGATTTAGACCCGGGTGTTCGTGAGAGGCCATTGGTGAAGTGTGTGACAGGTCAGGTGTGCGAAAAAAGAGGTGTGCGAGAATGTCCGACCATGGGGTGTGTGAGGAAAAAGTGCGCGCCGACCAGTGAGTGTGCTGTCGAGAGTGAGTCGGTCGTAGCGCGTGTGCGAGGGGGTACATGGAAGCGCGGTGTGGTGAGTGTTATGGAGGAAGTAACGAGAGAGTGTACACCTGTGGTGAGTGTTACAGAGGAAGTAACAAGAGAGTGTACACCTGTGGTGAGTGTTACAGAGGAAGTAACGAAAGAGTGTACACCTGTGGTGAGTGTTACAGAGGATGTAACGAGAAAGTGTACACCTGTGGTGAGTGTTACAGAGGGTGTAACGGGAGAGTGTGCGCAAGAGTGTGCGCGAGAAAGGTGTGTAACAGACAGGTGCATGGGGAAAGAGTGCGCTGTCAAGAGTAAGGGGGAATGCACGCCTGTGGTGATTGTTACAGAGGGTGTAACGGGAGAGTGTGCGCAAGAGTGTGCGCGAGAAAGGTGTGTAACGGATGGGTGCATGAGGAAAGAGTGCGCTGTCAAGAGTGGAGGTGAGAGTAGTGAGAGTGCCACGGAGCGTGAGTTGGTTATGACAGGTGAGCGAGGATGTACACCTGGAATGGAAGGATGCACACCTGGAATGGTAGAGCGTGTGTGGGAATGCACACTTGAGTTGGTCGTGAGGCACGTGGTTGGGTGTGCGAGTGAAAGCACACCTGTGATTGTCACAGAGGAGGTGACCGAGGAAGGGGCGCGAAGAGGTGTGTTGGTGAGGTGTGCGAACAACGAATGTGTGCCAAAGTGTTCACTGGTCAGGTGTGTGACCAAGTCTGTGAGTGGAATGAGTGTACCTGGGTGTGTTAGAGAAGGTACGACGAGGAGCATGGGAACAGCTGGATGTATGGGCAAGAAAGGGGTAGCGTATGCGTGTAAGCATGCAGGTGAGGCATCGACGGTAACCGGGTTAGCGGTTAGAGCGACTTTTAGCCGAATCGGGCCCTCGGTGCGTGCCGGGCTTCGCGTGCCGCGAGAACCAGCGGGGATCCGAGCCACGGCGGGTTCGAAAGGACCGCCGTACGCGATCCACGCTGGGCCTCGCTTGGAACGGCCGCGTCCGTGCTCAACTAGGCTGAGCGGGCAGCTCGATAGGAAGGGTCGTCATGGCGACCACTTTTTGTTGAGACGTGCCGGCAGGTCGAGATCGGGACATTGGATGGCTCCACGCCGAGGTGGTGCGTGGGATCTCAGCCCGGGTAAGCCCCCGTCCCTGCCCCGAATGCGGGACGTATCCAGCCGCTGGCACAAAACAACCCGCATTCATTGCTCGGCTGTACGAAGCCGAGCTTTAGAAGGGAATTGGCGCACCGAGAGGATCTAATAAGTAGACGAGTGATGAGGTTAGTGTTTTGGACCCAAAATTAGAAAAAGGCGAAATTTGATGATTGGTACGGTGATTGGCAGATGATTGGCAGAATTTTTGATTGGTTGGATTTAGGTGTGCGAAATTGATAGTAGGACCTCCCCGATGTGGTGGGATGGGCAGTCCACCATCCCCCCACAGAAGGGGGGGGGGCAAAGGAGCACTAGTTTATGGGGTTTATGGCAGTGAAAACTAGCCCGGGTGGGTTAGGATATTGTGTGTAGGGATCTAGAAGAGATTGACATTAGGTAACGTTAAGGTTTAGTTAGTGACTGATACCTGTAGTGGGGACGCAGGTAGATTAGTATGGATGATAATGACGAGGGAGCGCAATAGCTTAAAGGGACGACTGGGAAGCGCAAGTTTCAGAGGGGAGTAGTTAGATGAGATGATGCCGTGTGTTTGAGGATTGTAACAGGTGTGAAGGAACAGGTGTGATTGCACAGGTGTGCAACGACAGGTGAATGGAGAACAGGTGTATGGAATAAATGGTATGGAGTATTGGAATGGATGGTCGTGGAGTGAGTATGGTGGAAATTGTGGAGTGGAGTGGATGGTGCGAAGGTGTGAATGGGGGAAGGGTGGACCCCCATCACGGATACCCGGGGCGAGTAGAGTAAGTGTTAGGTAGAGGGTATAGGTAAATTGTGGTTGGATATTGGCATCTGTGGTGCGGGTGGAAGAATGGTATTTGGATGGGTGCATTAGTGTTGTGGAAATGGCTGGGCGTGTAGCCTGTTAGTGTGTGTAGTTGGTTTGGGCACTCCACCACTGTGAGGATGTCGGCCAGGTGAGGCCGCAGGTGGGCTCTGGGAGCCGGTAGAGTTGTTGTGGATGGGGCCCGAGGATCCGGAGGACGGACCCGGGTAGCCCAGTGCCAGAGGGCACCGAGTGGGGTGACAGAGCCAGGAGGGGCCTTCCCCAGCTAGATAGGTTAGGGTGAGGAGATAGGTAAGCTCGGGTGGCAACTGCAGTGGTGGGGGTGTGCAGGTGGGTAGACCTGCTGGGAGAGCTACACATCACAGCCCAGAAATTGTGCGAGGGCACCGGGAGATGAATCGGGGGAGTGAGACCCCAAATTGAGAAGCACCACAGTTTGGTCAATGGGAATTGGTTTTTAGAACCCATAGTGTAAGTTGGCCAATGGATTGGCAGGGAAAGACCCCGGGTATTGTAAAATGTGTTAAAATCATTTAGAGGATAGTTAGGATGAAGGATCTCCTCGCACCATCTGCATCCACTCACCTGAGGTGACAGGTACTCCACACCATGCCATGTTTTGATTATTTTTTATGATGCAAATGTTTGGATTGTGAGACGCATCATGACGTGGGTGTGACATTGTGCTTGATGTTCCATCTCTTCCTCCTTATGAGGATTGATGATGAATTGGGTGATGGCAAATTTTGGATAGTGGGGGAGTGAAGACGAATTTGGTATAAGGGAAATATGGGGAGACGTGACAGTAGCGACGGATTGGTAATGTGTAGATTTTTGTACATATAGGGGAAGGGCAAGGGTAGTGTAGGTGACAGGGGGGTGACGTACGGTAGGGACGAGCTTTCTCACTTCGCCCTCCGTACGCATTTCGCCTTGCATTGCCTTATTGACGTGTACCCTTGTGACCTTAACCCTCGCTCATTTCTCTTGTCCCCCTTTTGTCTCCCACATGACCTGTGCGCCATGGGGCGCCGAGGGGAGCGTGCGTGAGTCGGCCATTGTGCACCCGGAACTCTCAGAACCAGCTGTCTGCATCGATGCACCACATTATGGACCACATGTCTGTGGCCGAGCACCACTTATGGACCCCATGGGTTGGGGCATGGCCCCTCTGCTGGAACCGGCCATGAGGGCCCGAAATCTTGCCGGCGGACCTGGGCCACAGGGCACCGATGCCCCACAGTTGAACCACACGTAGTCGGCCCTGTGGGCCATAAATAAACTAAAATAAAAAGGACACATTGGGTGCAAGTTTTAATACAAATAGGCCGCCAGTAAGAACATGAAAGAAAGACAACAACTGGAAGACAATAATAATAACCAGCAGAGGGAGCCGAAGAGCAAGAGATCACCTGCAGGGTTAGGGGTTGTTGATTTATTTTTTATTCTTGAACAGTGATGACTGCACCGATTGGTGCTTGGGTGTGTATTGGTGCGTTTTTGGGTGCTTTAATGGTGCATTGATGCAGAGCAGACTGTCTCCCCCCCAGAAAGAACAATCACAGGTCCTGGGTTAGTCTTGTAAATAAAAATAGCGTCATTGTAAATAATTCTCCCCACCGTCAGTGTGTAGTTTGAAGACCAATTCCGCAATTCGGCTAACTGTGGGCGTAAGTCTGTTAGGCAGGGTGCAATGGAGCAGCGGGGCACATTTATTTATGTTTTAAAACTGTCGCACTCAGGGTCAGGTTAAAAGTAGAGGGAACTACACCTATGTGTCACACTAAATAAAAAGTTGTAGGCCCGGGACGTGCCTAAGAGGAGGAAGGTGCAGTGTTGCGGATATGAGGACTGTATATTTTTTTGATTGTGTGAATTATTATTATTGTTTATTCTGCGCCTCCTGCCTCCGGAGCTGTGTAAAGGTCAAAGGGCATCCCATAATTAGTCCATAAAGCATCCACACCACAGCCAATCATAGAATACCCCTGTTCAATAGTTATATCTTATTCTGTGTTTTAGGGTAAGGCTGTGTCTCCCATTAATAGAAGTACTCCATTGCACCAAGTGAAAGAGATAGATTCCCTTCATTCCCATTCCCAAAACCTCCATTCCCCCTTTTCGTCGATTAGAAACTACCTCCGCTCCAATTACCGCCATTGACCACGAGGCAGGGTCGGAGAAGAAAGGCATGTCTCCACCTCGTCATAGAGGGGAGGAGTGAGCCAGCCCCACTCGACCAACCATGAGCCAGGGGTTTGGCTAGAGAGGGCGGAGGAAGAGCGATCGGGGAGGTTCGCAAAGGTTGAGGGGCGGGGCCTATATAACCCGCAGCGCGACGCTCCCCAAGCAGTCGAGCTTTGAAGAAGAAAGAGAGGCGCTGAGAGGAGGGAATGAGCAGGCGTGACCGCAGCTAAATTCCGCAGCGCGACGCTCCCAAAAGAGAAGCTGAGACAAGCTTTGAGAGATGAGCTTTTACCGGCAGACGAAAGGGAGCCCAAGCCGTTGAGAAGAGAGAGGGTCCAAGAAGCAGAGCTGAGTTGTGTGGTTTTGGTCGTCCGTGGTTGCGTTGTGGTGGTCAGTGGTCGCGTTAGTTGCGTTGAGTTGTCGGTGGTGAGGAGTGATTGGACCAAGAGAACATAGAGAACATCCAAGGAGAGGACATCCCAGAAAGCACAAAGCCTGCTGTAATCCTGGAAAAGCACGCGACGTCCACAGCAGCAGCAGCAGCGGCGGCCACAGCAGCAACCACACTCAACAGCCGCTTGGGGCCTGGACGGCGGTTTTGAGCAGGGCCGCGAAGGAACGGCGGCTGCTAAACGCGCCGATCGTGCTGCACAATACAACTCCTAGCCATCCTCTCCTTCCAGCCAATTCCTGTCATCATTCCCCGCGTGAGTCTGTCTTTTGTTTGTTCTGTCCCTGGGTTAATTAAGACTGTAGGTAAGCTAGCGTTGCACTGTGTATCTAATCTCGTCTGTAAATAAACGTGACTGCTTTCTTTTTGCTTGTGTGTATAATAAATCCAATTACTCTTCTGTACGTCTTCTCGTCTTATTCCTTTTCCTCTTTGTATTCGGTCGTTTTAGAGTTTTCCAGATTGGGCAGCTGCGGTGCGATACGGCCAAAGTTTGGTGTGAATCGGGTGAGTTGGGGAAGAATCGGGGGAACTGTTAGGTCGCGGTAATACACCACCGCTCGGTCAAAATAACATCTTGTCCGCGACCCGTAACAATATATATATTTTGCAGTGTAAGAAAAGAAATCTTATATATATAAATATATATATCAGTCACTATGTGACCTTCATATCATCAGTGGAGAACCGCCAGCAAGGTGTCCCATACAGCTGCTGCTGCACCTTGCTGGGAGCGATAAGCACCGCCTGCCACACGGTAACGTTATCTCTGGTATCCACTCATCATATGGAGTCGACCTGGTTGCGGTTGGGAGTTACTAATAATGGTATCTGTAATCTGGTTCTCCAACCTAATGAGCGGACAACATGACGTCATCGCCATGCATGTCCGCATTGCCTGCAAAGCTCCAGAGGAACCATCTAGCAGTGCGTCATTACGGATTATAAATCCAGATACTGTCACAAGTGCATGCAAAACTCACAGTTACCGACCTGGTTTCGCCCTTGTTGGGGCTTCATCAGGGCAACGCAGTGAGGCTTCCATACACTTGTAACTGTGAACCTTTCGGTTTTTATATCAGTCACTATGCGACCTTCATATCATCAGTGGAGAACCGCCAGCAAGGTGTCCCATACAGCTGCTGCTGCACCTTGCTGGGAGCGATAAGCACCGCCTGCCACACGGTAACGTTATCTCTGGTATCCACTCATCATATGGAGTCGACCTGGTTGCGGTTGGGAGTTACTAATAATGGTATCTGTAATCTGGTTCTCCAACCTAATGAGCGGACAACATGACGTCATCGCCATGCATGTCCGCATTGCCTGCAAAGCTCCAGAGGAACCATCTAGCAGTGCGTCATTACGGATTATAAATCCAGATACTGTCACAAGTGCATGCAAAACTCACAGTTACCGACCTGGTTTCGCCCTTGTTGGGGCTTCATCAGGGCAACGCAGTGAGGCTTCCATACACTTGTAACTCTGTGAACCTTTCGGTTTTTATATCAGTCACTATGCGACCTTCATATCATCAGTGGAGAACCGCAACCAGGTCGACTCCATATGATGAGTGGATACCAGAGATAACGTTACCGTGTGGCAGGCGGTGCTTATCGCTCCCAGCAAGGTGCAGCAGTCATGGCCCCCCATGGCCCCCGACATATTTCTCCCTTTTGTCTTTACGACAACTCTTCGGAAAGACAACATATTACCCCAGGGGGTCAGCATCTCCCCCCAGTCACATGCCAGGTGCGCCAAAGCGTCACGCATGCTCAGGAAGGGATACCGACCCCTAATTGTGGCCGTCCGACATTAACACATAAATTGCCAGCCATAATTCGCGACGAGGACGCCTGGTTAGGAGATAGCTGCCACCCGGCCGGGTTCCGAGCCCCCCTTCCTCCAGCGTGGGTGCGACCCAGTCGCCGGCCTGGTGAGGGGCCCCCCTTATGCAGGTGCGGTCCTCGCGAATCAGGGTAAACAATCCACGTCCAATGCCATCAAGCCTGGCACATGTGATTGTTCTGTGGGAGAGAGGGTGGCACATCCATCATCACAAATCTCCATCTCCTCATAGTCACAAATCTCCATCTCCTCATAGTCTGCATCAACGTCAGTATCCGTGGTGTTGGGTGCCTTAAGCTGAAACGACCCCAAATTGCTTACTACAGGTGGTGTAGGTGGTGGTGTAAGTGGTGGTGAAGGTGGTTCTCCCGGATATCCCAGATATTTGTTTGCCATCCGCTCCTCACTACTTGCATAATAGCAATAGCTCTTAAAGGAACCTACACCACTTAAATCACGGGTAAAAGAATCCCAATCCCAATGAAGTGAACTAAAATCATAATCGTCATCAGAATCCCACGCATCAGCGCCATGAGACGATAGAGTTGGCCGGTTCGCCGATGGCCTTTGGATCCTTCCCATGTAGCGAAAGAAACATCTCGGTGGTAGCGGCGGATGGGGTCCATCCTGTGAAACATTTTCTCACACACACCATGATCAAATTCCTAGCCCCCCCAATTATGATCAGTCAATGGAGAAACTCACTACATTTTCTCCATCCTGCTCTGCTGTCTTCCTATGTGCAACCATCATTTTGTAAACACATATTTGTAAACATATTATCCACTCATTCATTCATTCATTCATTCATACCATAATTCACGTTATTAGCAGCTGGTAGTTAAACATCAAAATACATCAACTGGTATTCTTCCTTTGATAACCCCTCCCTTAACATATTCAAGCGAATTTCGCACCAGTATAATCCACTGGAAAAATATTTCCTTTCCCTGCGCTTTGTCCTCGGTTCTAGAACCTAGAGTCAACCATGTAGAGTAAACATTTATTTACACATCTTCCGAGGGGAAATTGCCCTATCACCTCCCCTTACGAGTAATAATTCAATTGCCCAACATACCTGATGGAGTTCTGTTCACCTGGTCTGCAGAGCTGTGATCCAATCTGCGCCAGCACCCAATCACCTCTTCGATTGGGGCAACCTGCCTGTAGCAATCTAACGCAACGTTATTAAACGAAATTCACAACTTTACATTCATTGGTCCCCCCAGGGCAAGCCAACCCTTGTATCACCTTCTTATCACAAAAACAACAGTCCATAACCAACCACTTTCTTTTATTTCCTGCCTTTACCATTCACTTTTTCCAACCTTCTCCCTTTTCTCAGCAAATCCTGCAGATTCACTTGTCATTGACAAATAACTCATCTGATCCGACTTTCCTATAACTGGCAGACAGACAATGGCGAGCCACAAGCCCCAACCCTACAAGGCTCCAGCTCCCATCCAAAGGGCACAAACTCCCTCAGACTGGCATAATCTCTTTGCCAGCTTACGTACGAACCAAGACTGCAAACAAATAGTTTTCCAATAAAAATCAATTGTCACCCTATTGCACCATATTGGCAGAATTCACTTCAGCTCTCTACCACTCTTGTGTCGAGTGGTGCCCCAAAATGACATTGCACGAACCCTTTCAATACCTGTCTAAACCTACTGCCATTTAACGACGCTTCCCAGATGACGGTTCCCCATACACTATTCTGGCACAAAATTGTTGCATCCCACAGATGCCACGATTATTTTAACAAACCCATTTTCCTAATCCACCTGTTCAATTCTCATTTCAATTTAAAGTCAATCCAATGTCCTCTAATACCTCTCTTAGCTTCCCATGCACCTGTTGCAGACACCTGTTTTAGCCTCTGGCCCAATAGCTGCCCAATAAACAAATAATAAAAAGAAAATAACCTGATCTATTTATTGAAATAAAACTAATTCTCATGTTGGTCAATTTTCTCACCCACTGTGACTCTCTCGTCAATCCTGCCATCCCATTCCCAACCACATTTCCAGCGAAGATGACGTCACTATTTCACACCTTTCCTCCCTTGAACAGCTGGTGGTCCTCCATGAGAGGCATTCCGATGTAAATCACTTCAAAGCTCTCAATTAGCCATCCTTGGAATCGCACCTTTAACATTACCAGCACTGCCCTTTCTTGGTTCAAATCTTACCTCTGACAGACACCAAGTCATCTCCATCAAAACTGCAAATCCCCCAGTGCTCCCCTCTATCCTGACAATCTGCATCACTGAAATAAATCCTGGCTTCAAATCAACTTTCTCAAACTTAACTATGATAAATCTGAAATAATCGCATCATCTTCCTTCGAACTCAGAGCACACCGACACAGTATACATCAAACATTGGATTCATATTTCCACAGAACTCCACTACTCTGTTAAATTCTAAACATGCCCAATGGGCAATCCACGAAAAAATCTAAGCATTTTCAGTCCCCCTTTTTCCCATACACTAGCCAGTGTAAGCCAGCCAAACATAAACAAAGAGGTTCCAGCGAGCTGTGACCTCCATAACTCTAAACAAATCCACTGGCACTTTTAAAACAAACCTTTCCCAGTCACTTACTAAAATAAAGTGCAGCTCGTCCGTAGATATACGTTAACCAAGATTACATGAGACTTGACAACAATAGTACTGCCCCGTGGAGCAAGGCATCAGAGACAACTCCCCTCTCCACCTGGACTTACCCCAGGTAGAATTTGGCTACCTACAGAGAAAGTACCTGCACAACACATTTACAAACCAATTCGTCCCCTCGTATTAGGGGACATCACAAATGTTCCACCACAATTCACAGCAGGTGACCACCCACCTGCCTTTGAAGTCCTTCTCAATCATCTTTCCCACGAAAATTTAATCGATTTGTCTGACGCACCACGTCTGTCCAGCAAATTTTTTGAGACACCCAAGCATGTCATAACAAATGGCTGTCCAATTCTGAAATCTCACAAAACCTTTTCTGAGGGTCAAATGTAACAGACAGCCAAGACAGACCGGCAAATAGGCAGGGGCAAACCCCGAGGCCCCAGACACCATCACCACACCCATACCCCGCATCACATAGGAGTATCAATGAGCTGGACAGCAAATGCCATATGTCTTCGTCCCAAATCGAGGGCAAATTTTCACAATGGCAAACAATTCATATATTGTCCACATTCATCTTGGTCACCCCAACCCATCCTGGCTCTCCCCAAGATCTCCGTGTCCGGACAGACAGACAGATAAACAGACCGGGTGAAACCATAACCATCCATCCTTCCGATTGGACTCACGCCAGCATCACATGTCATTCTTGCCTTTATTCAGCGCATTCTGCAATCCCAAGTCGGTCGAGTACAAGCCCCGGCCATGCCGTTGAATAAACACCCAGTCGGTTGACTCAGCCTATCATCTTTGACTTTTACTCCCATGCAAAATCTGGAGAGCTGTTAATATGTATAATTACTCTTTAAAAAAAAATCCAAACTGACATCTTTTATTTCTTGGCCCCAAATTTACTCAGAATTAATTTTCACCTTACAACATATAAATAATATCATTCCAAAGTACTCATCCGGATTGCCCAACGCCTGCAGGCAATGTAGGGAACCCCTTGTCAACTGTCAATCACACGTCAATGACACACATCAATGACACACACACAATAAACACAAATACACGCTGTAATGACAGATCATTCATTCCCTTATACACACATACCATGTGACTGACACTTCATTCTCCATACAATACAGTATAAATTCATGCACACTCCATATACTTCCTACCTGTGAACTTACCTGGCCCCTTGCTGTGAGCCTATCCATCCCCTTCAGGCTCACCTGTTGGTTTCTACCTGGATTTCTTTCTTCCTGTGCTTTATCTGCTTCTTCCTCTGCTCTTGAAGTCTCAGCACTTCTCCTGCCTTTCTCCTATCTGGTACCTGCGCTTTTCTGATGCCAGTTTAATTTATCCTTCTCCCAAAATCACATAAGGATAATCCTCCCTCGCCTGCCTCGGCCACCCGAATGCGTCCTATGCTGTGCACAGCATGGAATATCCGCATTCCCGTCTCGATTCCGTCCCACCTCACGGTTCCCCGCGAGGCAGCTACCCCGTTGCCCTGGCAACCTGCCGGCACGTCTCGGCTCGCGTGTTCACAGCTGGATTCCACACACCTCGTACATTATAATCTTCTCTGCTACTTCTTGCAGATCTAAACTCATCTCTTGTCCGGAAAGAGCTAATACTTGACCTGCCTTTAGCATATATTGGCAGAACCCCCTACCTTTAGGTAAAAACGTACTGGATGTGCATACCTTAGATCCTGGAACAGGACAAAGAAGGCCTTAGGGGTGGGGATTTATCAGATACACACTTCCAGTGCGTAGCTTAACTTATTTCTCCAAGCCCTCGCCGGGGGTCTAGTCTTTATACCTATGACCTATTCTTATCCTTATTTTTATCCTTATTTTTATCCTTATTCTTATCCTTATCCATATCCTTATCCTTATCCATATCCACCTACGCCGGGGTCTAGTTACCTATGCCCACGCCGGGGACCTGAGGGCTATCCCTCGAGGGCTATCCCTCCTAACCTAGGGCGCCCTCCTTGCTCGATTCATCAATCCACTGGTTCTCTGCTTCAATTTGGTTCGAGATACATGCTCAGGTACAGTCGACAAGGTTCCCATACATCCAAAGGGAAGGAAAGAGGCTTTAATTTTAGGTATGCAAATATGCTTACCTCAGCCCAAATGGTGCCAGCGCTGGCTTTTTTGCCTCTCCCCGACCTGAGGAGCGTGGCCCCCCTCGACATGCACCTGGATGAATCCCACTCTTGACACCAGATGACGGGTTGGCCCCCCCTTTGGAACTCAAGAAGAGGCACCTTGAAGCAGCAAATGAGGTTTAATGAAAAATCGAGCAAACACAATATTGTGGAGCAAGCCTTGAAATCGCAGGGCCTTGTCACACAAGACCTGCAAGTCCAAGCCACACTAAAAACTCAGCAAAATACAATTTGTTATATCCATGAAATAACAGAAAAAACGCTGCGCTAATTATGACCTCAGACAAGAGAGGGCCTTTGAAGACACAAAGAGGAAGATATTTCTCAGGCTCTAATTCCAAACGAGTTGGGCTTTCCAAGGCCCAAGGATGCGTTCCCATAATAAAGTTCAATGGGGTTTACATTTGGCAGTAAAACACATACAAATCAAAGGAACAAATCAAAGGATACATCTTACATCATCCCCTGTTCGAGGTTAACTTACAACTATTCCCATAACTTTCTTCCTTAGAAGATGGTGAAAAAACGTCTGCAAGGTTGGATTTGACCGAGCCGTGAAACAACATGTTTTGCATTGAATCTAGTTTTTTTTGAAGCAAGCAAAAGAAAGACACAATTAAATATATATTTCTCAGGTGCCCTGTGTCACGTGGTGTGCCCCCCATGGCTCCCCATGGCCCCCGACATGTGTATATATATATATATATATATATATATATATATATATATATATATACTAGCAGAAGTACCCGGCATTGCCGGGTGGGGGAGGGAAGGGGGAGGGGGAAGGGGAGGGGAGGGGAACGAGGGGGGCGGGGAGGAGAGGTGGGAAGGGGAGAGGGTAGGGTGGAGGGGGAAGGGAGGGGGAAGGGGAGGATGGAGGGGGGGAGGGGAGGGAGGGAAGGGGAGGATGGGGAGGGGAGGGGGGAGGAGGGTGAGGGGAGGGGGGAGGTGGTGGAAGGGGGGAAGGGTAGGGTGTAGGGGGAAGGGGAGGATGGAGGGGGAAGGGGAGGATGGAGGGGGGAGGGGGAGGGGAGGATGAAGGGGGGAGAGGGGAAGGGGAGGGAGAGGGGGGAGGAGAGGGGGAAGGGGGGGGGAGGGGAGGATGGAGGGGGGAGGGGAGGATGGAGGGGGGAGAGGGGGGAGGGGAGAGGGGGAGAGGAGGGGAGGGGAAGGGGAGAGGGGGAGGGGGAGGAAGAGGGGGGAGAGGAAGGGAGTGGAGGGGGGAGGTAGGGGAAGGGAGGGGGAGGAAGAGGGGGGAGGGGAGGGGAGAGGAGGGAAGGGAGGGGGGAGGAGCTTGGTTAGCATGACTCGACCAACTCGCTTCGTGGATCTCGTTTGTTTTGAACGTGTCCCAGATTTTAAAAGCCAGACAACTGTTAAAATGCCATTTTGAGCGGCAATAAACTGCTCCAATCGGTTACGGAAGGGTTGTGGAAAGACGTTTCACAGCTGTTTCAAAGACGTTTAATTCATATCGCACAAAATCGACACAAAACACGATCACACAAAAGGTGAAAAAACGCAATCGCTTTTCACTCTGAATTACGTGCAAACGTGTGACGGAAATCACCATCGTCCAGCATCGAGTGCCAACCAAGATGGCGCCCGGTAGCTGCATCTCCACCTATGTGGTGTGAATGGCAATGGTCATTGATTCGATATATTTTCCGTTCAATGGTCTGGCGGCGGGGATGGAACATCACGTGATCGCTCTGAGCGAATCAGCGAGCTGCTCTGGCACATGCTGAGATTCCGTGTATAATATTCCTCGCTGAAATGCACTGAGGTAAATATGAATAAAAAATATGGATCTCGTCAAATATTTTTAGGCAGGCCATGTCTTTCCCAGGCTCAATGGCCATGTCTGTGCCAAATATCAAGTACGTGAGCCTCTCCGTTTAGGAGTCTATCGGTAACATTACACACACACAAACTGTTTTATGTTCAATGGTCTGGCGGTGGGGATGGAACATCACGTGATCGTTCTGAGCGAATCAGCGCGCTGCTCTGCCACCAGCTCAGATTCCGTGTATAATATTCCTCGCTGAAATGCACTGAGGTAAATATGAATAAAAAATATGGATCTCGTCAAATATTTTTAGGTAGGCCATGTCCTTCCCAGGCTCAACGGCCATGTCTGTGCCAAATATCAAGTACGTGAGCCTCTCCGTTTAGGAGTCCATCGGTAACATTACACACACACACACACACACACACACACACACACACACACACACACACACAAACTGTGTTTTATATATATAGATGGTCTGGCGGCGGGGATGGAACATCACGTGATCGCTCTGAGCGAATCAGCGCGCTGCTCTGCCACCGGTCAGATTCCGTGTATAATATTCCTCGCTGAAATGCGCTGAGGTAAAATATGGTAAAAAAATATTATGAATTTTTTTTTTTAGGTAGGCCATGTTCTTTCCAGGCTCAATGGCCATGTCTATGCCAAATATCAAGCACATGAGCCTCTCCGTTTAGGAGTCTATCGGTAACATTACACACACACACACACACACACACACACACACACACAAACTGTTTATATATATATATATATATATATATATATATATATATATATATATATATATATATATATATATATATATATATATATGACGGAGCGAAGACTTAGGACTCAAGACTGAGAAGGAACAACTGATATATTTATTGAGTTCGTCAAACACAAGCTTGTGTAAAGCAAAATGTCGAAATAGAAGCTCACAAAGACCAACTCTACAACATAATGCTCTGAAATAATTCGGTCAAGCTTTCACTTTATAAAGGGAATATTGGGGTGTGGTTTTAGCTCTCAAGACAAAGAGAAAGACAGAGTGGTCTCCTCGGTTCGTCCACGGTCACTCATGGGTCAAACAACATGTTGACGACTTTCTAGAATCCTGTTTTTTTGGGGAAAGTTCAGCGAGGGTGGATAGTCGTAAAAATGCCAAACATGAAAGTGATCTAACACAGTCTTAAGGGAGACTGGAAAGATACGGTTGGTCTTCACAGAGTGAAGGATTATGCCATCAGGGCCTGGCTTTTATTAAAATATATAACTCCTTATAAGGATATAGCAAGTTCCAAAGGAATATTTCGACAGTAAGAGAACATGCCATCACAGTAACTTAACTCTTTAACAGGAAATATAATGGATAAAGTTGCAAAGCAACACATACAAATTGGTTATATTTTGGTAATTGGTCAAACAATAATAGAACACAAAGGGGGGGGGTGGGTCTGAAGCCCCACATACCGCCCTTTTGGATCTAAGATACAATGTTGTCAATGAGCCAATCAAAGGCCTTTAGTCAATCAAAGTAGGAAGACAGTAAATGAAAAATACCACGCGAATGCGGCCCAAGTGGGCATGCCCCATACCCAAAGCACCCCGCATCGCACCCAGAAGGACCATTCGCGTGTGTGTGTGAGTATGTGATGTGAGTTGGCCATAGAGGCATGATCATCCAATGGCGTGTCAAATCCACAACGAGGACGTCTGGTTCGGCCGGGGTCCACACCCGAGAGGATCTCCCGGCTCACCCTTTGCCCACGAAGGTGCAACCAGGACTCCCCCCTAGCTAGAGCTCTCCCAAGCATGCCCAGGCGCAATCCTTGCAGACCTTCAGCGCTCAATCGATGTTCATGTCCATAAGACCTTGTAGGTGCTGATGTTCTGGGGAATACATAACATCATCAGCATCTGACGGCATAGGTTTCTTGCCATAAAACAAAACATTACGATCCAAAGGAGGGAGAGAAACTTCCTTTGAGTTGAAGTCGAAGTTGTTCGAGTTGAAGTCGTCGTCCTTGGACGAACATACAGAGTCGGGATCCAGAGTATCATCGGTGTCAGGTCCCTTGACAACCAGACCCAGTGTTGCAGTCGGGTCCGGAGTTGGGTCGACATCCAGAGTCGAGGCAGTAATGGTTGAACTGCTGTGAGCTCGTGAGACATAAGTAGCACAAGAATCATTAGGCGGGGTCCGTGAGGACCAAATCAGGTTCACATCCGAATCCAAATCCAATTTTGCAGTGTAATCAAAATCATTATTGGTAAAATCAATGTTGGCAGTAAAATTTTTATCGGTGTTACGTGGTCCTCCCGGTAACTACCTGGTCTTGGTGACCCCCGGACCGTGGGAGGACCCCGCCAGAAAGATCTCTGATTTAGACGCTTTCGTAACGCAATCAATATGAAAGACACAACAATTCAAGTCAATAAGAAACCCCCACACCAAGGATCTGGATTAATGGATTATATATTCCCAATCAATCAACCACACTCAACAATCAATCAACAATATTACTCAGATGGCCATCTCATATATTTCCCCCCTTTCCCCACTCACGACCCCTCAATAGTCACAGTCCCTCACAATGTCTCTGGGCCCCTCCAGACCAGGGTGAAGGTCGACTTCTCCGCACACGGGCGGTTGAACGGACCCCTGGCTGACGTGCTCCAAACGTGCACGTCACGTACCGGGAACAGCTGTTGCAGCGCACACCTCCTTGTAAAGCAAAGCGGGCAAAGCAAAGTGCGCGAGGCCCAAGGTGCGACCTGTACGCGTCCTTGTAGACGTGGAGGCGAACTGTGCCGGACGCTTGGTTCCGTGCACGAACCCACGGCAACTTGACGTGTAACCGGTAATTACCCCGCACCGGTAACTCCTCTCGCCAGACGGGCTTTCCAACACAGCGTTCCCCACGCTGCTCAATATCGACACCGCTCGCGTCGGAGCTGGGCGATGAGAAGAAGATGGCCGCTTCTCCCGGACCTTGTGTCTTTTTCTTCTTCCGGTTCACTATCCCGTTTCCGGTCTCCTCTTATCCGGAGCCTCTCTAACCCTTTAACCACAACAACCTTTAATAGAATAAACATTAATAAGCAATGACATGAATAGTAACTCCTCTAAATCCGGGATCCGTAACACTCCCCCCCTTCAAGAAAGAAAGTTTGAAGCCCGCGAAAACTTTCTGTGCCGGCCAACTTTGATAAACCAACCCGATACCCCAAATCATCAGTTCCCCCCAGGCACAATTATCGCATCTCAAAAATAAAGCAACAAACTTTCACCAAAACCCCCCAGAGATTCCAAGGTAATTCCCTCTAGACCAAGCGTCAACCACTTCTAGTTGCTCTTGGATGGAGGCCCAGCTGAGTACTCACTACATGGACGCCTTAAGGAATGTGGGGTTCACGGTTAGTCCGGGGAGGAAAGTTCATTACATGGACGCCTTTAAGAACGTGGAGTTCACGGTTAGTCCGTGTAGGAACGTTCCCTACCGGGACGCCTTTTAAGAACGTGGCGTTCACGGTTAGCCCGTGTAGGAGCCCAGGCTCGGCAGCTCCGCCATATATAGAGTGCTTCAACTTCTCCAGACTCCTAACAGTTACGGTGGTACCCCTTGTCCCAGCAGTCCTCTGACTGGCGGTCTCCTTCTCGGCCAGTCCTCTGCCAATCCTTCTTTCGGGAGATGCCGTAACTCTGGGAGCCTCCATAGTAATATCGGCTGCTGCCAACACCAAAACTACCGCCAAGTGGTCCTCTTCTGTAGACCTCTCGACACCTACGAAATGCCTTGCCTACTGTTATGGTCCAACCCTCCAAATCCTTACCATTCCAATTCTTCTCTGCCTCCCTGGCATCTCTTGTGCTTGCAAACGTGACAAAGCCGAACCCTCTTGACAAGGGGTCCCACCGTAACAAACGTGACAAACGTTGTGCGTGCAAACGTGACAAAGCCGAACCCAAAGCCGAACCCGTTGTGTTTCCCTGTCTTTTACCACCCGCACTTCCACCAGCGGCCCATATCTGTTGAAGACAGAGGTCAGAACTTCTTCCACTGTGTTGAAGTTCAGTCCCCCTACGAATAACTTGGAACTTTTGTCGCCATCCCGAGCTGGGGTGGTGTTATTTCCCCTGCGGGGCTCTTTACCCACCCTCGGGTTACCATAAATTTGCCCCCCGGCCAAATCATTCCCGATAATCATAGATACCCCCTCTACAGGAAGCGTGGCTTGTAAACCGATGGTGACCGGTCCTGACACCAAATCGGATTCCAAATGGATGACATGAAGTGGGGCACTAACACAGCCACCGATCCCTTGTAACCGAACACTATCACCAGTTGCGGTACTCTTTGACAATGGCAAAATGCCTTCAAGCATGAAGGATTGATGGGCTCCTGTGTCCCTCAATACCCTAACAGGTCTTGGGTTAGTCAAGTCTCCCTTGAGTGAGACAAACCCCTCATAAATAAATGGTTGGTAACTCTTCTGTGGGCGATTTCTTACGCTAACCATCGCATTCGGAGTTGTAATAGTCGGACTCCGCTCTGGGTTGTCCCTTTTCATGAGGTAACAACTGGACATCAAGTGTCCAGGTTTTTTGCAAAAAGCGCAAGTAGGCCCGGAGGAAAAACTCGTGGTCTGCCTCAGGCCCCCCGGGAAATAAGTTTGTCTTGGGCCCGTAGCCCTCTGATTTCGAACTGTTGGGGTATCCGCGTTGTCCCCATAATCCTCTCGAGGCCGCCGCCATGTATTGTCGTTCTCCGCACCGGGTGTTCCATAACTCCCTGCTGAAGTCTAGGTGAAGAGCTAGGTGTGTGGACCCCTATCCGGTGTGTTAAGGCATAATCATCTGCCATGGTGGCTGCGTCCCACAACTTTGGTACTTTCTTTTCCTGCAGGTACACTTTGATGTCCTCGTGGACACACTGTTGAAATTCCTCCACCAGCATCAGGTCATGCAATGCTTCGAAGTCGTTCCCGACTCCTTTCGACTCACACCACCGATCAAACATGTTTTCTTTCACTCTGGCAAACTCCACATGGGTCTCACTCTCCCTCTTCCTGGCATTCCTGAATTTTTTCCGGTAAGCTTCAGGAACCAACTCCTAGGCTTTGAGAATGTGCTTCTTCAATACCTCATAATCTGCACATTGGTCCATTGGTAGCGCCGAATAAATATCTTGAGCTTTACCCACCAGCACACTTTGCACTAGTATGGTCCAGGCCTCCTCCGGCCAGTTTAACTGTCGAGCCACTTTCTCAAAGTGTGGAAAAAATTTAGCGACTTCCTTTTCACTGAAGGGTGGAACCAGCCTCACATGTCTGCCCACCTCCCAGGTGTTCTGGCTAGGTGTCGACCCCGTCAGCAAGGGTGGTACCTCTCCCCGTTCTCTCATTAAATCCAGCTCCTTGAATTGAATCGCTTGCTGAAGCGCCATACACGTTCCTTCAACTCCCTTTCGGCTTTTCTCTCCTCTGCTTCGAGTTCCCTGGCAGCTCTCCTCTCCTCTGCTTTTCTCCCTTCTAACCTTTCCTGGAGTTCTCGTTCCACTCTCCTTTCCTGTGCTTGTTTCTCTTCTCTCCTCTCTTCTGCTTTCCTTTCTTCTTCTGCTCTTTCCTTTTCTGCTTTCCTTTCTTCTTCTGCTAACCTTTCCTGGAGTTCTCGTTCCACTCTCCTTTCCTCTGCTTGTTTCTCTTCTCTCCTCTCTTCTGCTTTCCTTTCCTCTTCTGCTCTTTCCTTTTCTGCTTTCCTTTCTTCTTCTGCTCTTTCCTTTTCTGCTTTCCTTTCCTCTGTTTTCATCCTTTCTAACCTTTCCTGGAGTTCTCGTTCCACTCTCCTTTCCTCTGCTTGTTTCTCTTCTCTCCTCTCTTCTGCTTTCCTTTCTTCTTCTTTTAACCTTTCCTGGAGTTCTCGTTCCACTCTCCTTTCCTCTGCTTGTTTCTCTTCTCTCCTCTCTTCTGCTTTCCTTTCCTCTTCTTTGATCCGTTCCTGGCTCCGTAATTGCAACTCCAGTTTCCGGAGCTCAACGTCTTCTGGTTCTTCGGGTAGCCACTGCCAGGCTAACTCGTCCCATGTTCCTAATCCCACCATAGATTGTATCACCGTGGTCTGCAACTCTGCCTTCCTCAAATTAGTTCGGACCTCCAAGTTAAAATGTTTGGCCAATTTCAAGAGGTCTGCTTTTAGTAACGCTCGGAACTGTGCCTCACTAGGTGTTACCGCAAAGTTCTGTGCAACAAATGCCATGGTGACTATCGTTAACACCTGTTAACCTTCACCCAAGACTTTACCACAATTTCTCAAAAATTTACCAATTAATAATTAATTAATAAATTTTAATTAATAAAAATTATTATTTTATTATGTTATACAATTTTAGATCCCGGACGAGCCCCCAATTCTGTTACGTGGTCCTCCCGGTAACTACCTGGTCTTGGTGACCCCCGGACCATGGGAGGACCCTGCCAGAAAGATCGCTGATTTAGATGCTTTCGTAACGCAATCAATATGAAAGACACAACAATTCAAGTCAATAAGAAACCCCCACACCAAGGATCCGGATTAATGGATTATATATTCCCAATCAATCAACCACACTCAACAATCAATCAACAATATTACTCAGATGGCCATCTCATATATTTCCCCCCTTTCCCCACTCACGACCCCTCAATGGTCACTGTCCCTCACAATGTCTCTGGGCCCCTCCAGACCAGGGTGAAGGTCGACTTCTCCGCACACGGGCGGTTGAACGTACCCCTGGCTGACGTGCTCCAAACGTGCACGTCACGTACCGGGAACAGCTGTTGCAGCGCACACCTCCTTGTAAAGCAAAGCGGGCAAAGCAAAGCGCGCGAGGCCCAAGGTGCGACCCGTACGCGTCCTTGTAGACGTGGAGGCGAACTGTGCCGGACGCTTGGTTCCGTGCACGAACCCACGGCAACTTGACGTGTAACTTGTAATTACCCCGCACCGGTAACTCCTCTCGCCAGACGGGCTTTCCATCGCAGCGTTCCCCACGCTGCTCAATATCGACACCGCTCGCGTCGGAGCTGGGCGATGAGAAGAAGATGGCCGCTTCTCCCGGACCTTGTGTCTTTTTCTTCTTCTGGTTCACTATCCCGTTTCCGGTCTCCTGTTATCCGGAGCCTCTCTAACCCTTTAACCACAACAACCTTTAATAGAATAAACATTAATAAGCAATGACATGAATAGTAACTCCTCTAAATCCGGGATCCGTAACAATCGGGCAAATCAACCACGGAAGAGCAATCTTCGGAGAGGAACAATCTTCGGAGCGGAGATCTCCTCATCCCTGCCCAGTGGCTCGTTCGGGTCGTCGTTCCAGGATCCGTAGTCCGCAGTCACGCAGACAGCCGGAGGTTCATTTGGATCCATGGGCAGCTTGACGGTCACCAGCCTGGCTTTTCCTGGTGCCTTCTGCATTGTCCATCCTGTGAAACATTTTCTCACACACGCAAGGGCTAAAGCCTTGATTAGTACACCACAAATCACAATTTCGAGGGTGCCCTCTGCATAACCATTGTGCGCATATGGACAACCGTGTCCAACACTTCGTCGTGTGCTATAGCATGTTGCGTCCTATCCTTTGGTTGGCGGCTAATCCCATCCTCGTCCGCCCTTGCGTTGCCCGAGCAACGTCAGTGTCCGCCCTTTGGTGGCCGCGACATTTAATCACCGCAATAGCGCAGGGAAGCAAAATGCTTTGGAGTAGCCCTCTTATCAATGCGCCATTTTTTATCATCATCATTCATCATCATTTACCATCATCATCATTCATATCATCATCATTTATATCACCTGCGGATGTGAGGAAACCTCGCATTTTCCAACTTCCCTATAAGAATTCCCTACAAGGTTATTTCAGCCTCTGGCCCAATGGCTGTCCATGGCATGTCTACAATGTCTACAAAGGCATGTCTACAATGGATCCCAATATCCCAATATAAATCCCAATATTCCAATATAAATCCCAATATAAATCCCATATAAATTGTAATCCCAATATAAATCCCAATATAAATATATAAATCCCAATATAAATTGTTTCAACTCGACTTTCAACCAAGTTTTACCGCCAACAAACCACCATTAACCTCCCCCTGTTATTTATTTATTGTCGCAAATAAACAAATAATAAAAATACCCTGGTCTATTTATTGAAGATAAAAATAGTGGAAATAAATATTGAAAATAAAAATAGAATAATAAAAATAGAAAAATAAAAATAATACAATAGTTCTCATATGTCTTACCGTCTGGTCAATTTTTCTCACCCACTGTGACTCACTCAAAATAGATTCTCACTGTTTGAGTGCAGGTGTCCTGTTTTACTCTTTCCCCTATTGGTGTGCACACACGTCACTAATGCACCCATCCAAACACCATTCTACCACACGCACCACAGGTGCCAATATCCACCACAATTTACCTATTCCCTCAACCTACCTTTAAGCTACCCTACCGGGTATTCGTGAAGGGGGGTCCAACTTTCCCAACCACTTCCTTCGCACCAGCCACTTCACGTTGTCCACCATACTCATTCCACATTTGTCCATAAACCTCTAAGACACACACAACCTGTCCAAAGTTTCACAGTTAGGTGGGGTGCAGATCAATTCTGAAATAAAAGAGGGTTTTGTCTGAAATTCGTCTCATGAAAACACATCCCAGAGTCCAGTGTAACAGACAGACAAACACATAGACACACAGAAGACCCCAGGGTCCCATCAAACTAGCTTGTCCCCAGATCCACAAAACGAAACATGTAACTTACTAAAATAATCACTAACTCATAACTAATACTCATACTCACATAATTACTCATAATAACTCATAATTACTTACGTACTTACTCATACTAATACTTACTCAAAATAATGTAATATCCCAATCTTCACCCCCTATGCAAATCGAAGCACCCCGGACAACCCGCAGCCAATATCAACGACTGAAACCGCCTCCCCGACTCCAGGCAGCCACACACAGCCACATACATCCCCGCCCACGTCACACAAGACAACAGGCAATCCGCCATCAATCACAGCACTGAAACTGCTCTCCTCAAAATCACCAATGACCTTCTCCTCTCCTCTGACGCCGGCAACCTCAACATTCTCGTCCTCCTCGACCTCAGCGCCGCCTTTGACACCATCAATCACACCATCCTCCTCACCCTGCCTTGACCAGCTTGCGCGTATAAAAAACCCAAATCAGTTTCTTTCACCCATTCTGCTCCCTGGTTTACCCCTGAACTCCGCCTGATGAAAACTCGTGCTCGCCAACTTGAAAGACTCCGCAATAAAACAGGTCTCACAATTCACTCCCAAACCTACAAGGACCACATACAGCACTACAAAGATGTCCTCTTCCGCTCCGCCTGCTACTCTCAAATTATCCACTCTGGCTCCGGGAACCCGAAAGCACTCTTCTCTACAATAAACAAACTCCTCAGCCCCCTGAATACCACCACCCAGTCATTCACAGTAGACAACTGCATCTCCTTCCTTTCATTCTTCCAAAGCAAAATTGACAACATCTATAACAGCTCAATCCCCACAGCCCGCTCTATCCTGACAAACTACATCACTGAAATAAAATCCTGGCTTCAAATCAACTTCCTCAAACTTAACTATGATAAATCTGAAATAATCCTCATTGGCCCAAAATTACTCACCAAATCCACCCGCGACTTTGCCCTCAACATCGACGGTTTCCCAGTATCCACCTCCACTCACATCCGGAATCCTGGCATCATCTTTGACCAAATCACATCTTGCTTGTTAAAGTGGACATCTCTCTGACCATTCTCAGAGAGCCTCCTCAGCGCCGACGAGTCTGGCATTTCACTCAGGCCAACTGGCACGGTCTTCAAGCAGCCATCAATCATCTGGACTGGTCTCCCATCTCTACTGCCTCTGACATAAATTCTTCCTGGGAATTCTTCCAAAGCAAACTGCTCTCTCTCATGCACAGATTTATCCCATCACGTCTTCTGTTGTCATACCCTTCCTCCCGTCCATGGTACACGGAATCTTGTAGTGAGGCTATTGCCCAGAACCAACTTGCTTTCGTCTCCTGGAAAGCAAATCCAACGGAAGTAAATCTCATTTCCTTTCACAAAGCCCGAAACAAGTGTGTGTCCACCCTCAGGAGAGCCAGGAAACAATATCTCTCCGTTCTCAGGACCGAACTCTCTTATCTGTCTCCCTCTTCCAAATCCTGGTGGCGTCTGGTCAAATCTGTTTCTGGTGTTTGTTCCCCCTCCATCCCCTCCCTCACCTCAAATGGCCACACGGCTGACTCCGCACGTGAAAACGCTGAATGCCTCAACTCTGTGTTTGCCTCTAAATCTTGTGTCCCAAACCCATCCCTCTCTGTACCCACCATACCCAGTCGTACCCAGCTGCTCCTGGACTCTGTGTCCTTTCCTCCTGACAAGGTGGAAAAGTTTCTGTCAACCCTCGACTCGGATTCTGCAACTGGACCTGACGGCATCAGCCCACGGGTCCTAAAATCCTGTTCTTCCGCTCTTTCACTCCCTCTCTGTTCTCTTCACCCTCTCTTTTGCTCAAGGTCATCTTCCATCTGCTTGGAAATCTGCCAACATCACCGCTTTGCACAAAAAAGGTGCAAAAACAGATCCCAGCAACTACAGACCAATCAGCCTTCTCCCAATTATCAGCAAAGTCATGGAATCCATCATTGCTTCAGATATGAAATCTTTCCTCTTCTCCAATGGCTTGATCTCTGATCATCAATTTGGTTTCAGACCTGGACACTCTACTCTGGGCATGCTGCTTCTGCTTTCTCAACAATGGATGGAGGTACTCAATGCCAAACAGGAAATTAGAGCAGTCTCCCTTGACATATCACGTGCCTTCGATACGGTCTGGCACCCCGCTCTGCTCACCAAACTCTCCTCTTTTGGTATCCATGGACATCTCCACGCATGGCTGGCGGACTTCCTCTCTAGTCGTAGTCAACGTGTGGCCCTGGATGGGTTTCTCTCATCTCCTCTTCCTGTTCAGGCTGGAGTTCCACAAGGCAGTGTTCTGGGCCCTGTGCTTTTTCTGGTCTTCATCAATGATCTCTCTGACTCTCTTGAAAATCCTCTGTATCTCTTTGCTGATGACTCTACTCTCTGTCGCTCCATTCTTCATCCCTCAGATCGGCAGTCTGCAGCCCCCTCACTCTCTGCAGACCTGGACAAAATCACAGACTGGGCAAACAAGTGGAACATGTCTTTCAATTCTGACAAATCTCACACTCTTACGATGTCTCTCCGAAAAGACCGACTGGACAACCCTCCCATCCACTTTCTGAATAATCCTCTCCAAGAAGTTCTGTCACTCAAGCTTTTGGGTCTCACTATCTGCCATGATCTTTCCTGGGAAAACCACATTTCAAATCTGGCCTCCAAAGCCAGTCGCCGACTGGGCATCCTCCGTCGTGCGAAGCCCTTCCTTGGCACACGTGAGCTCCTCACCACATACAAGGCTTTCATCCGCAGCTCAATGGAATACTGCTCTCCCCTCTGGGCTGGTGCTCCTGCCTCACACCTAGCTCGTCTTCACGCTGTTGAAACCAAAGCATTCAGAATCATTGGAATCGCCCGCGATGAAGCTAACTCCAAGGGCCTCTCACTCACTCACCGCAGGCAGGTTGGTGGTCTTTCCGTCTTCTACCGACTCCTCTCTGGCCTTGCCCCCCCCCCAGCTCTCTCTGGGCTCTGTCCCGCAAATATTCCGAAAGGTCGCACAAGATCTGCCTGCAACCCTCTTATGGTCAAACTGCCAAAATCAAGACTCTCTGCTCACCTTCACTCCTTCATTCCTCTTTTCTCCTGCCTCTGGAACAAACTCCCTCACTCTTCAATCCCACTCCACCCTCCAGGTCTTTAAAACAGCTGTTCACCACCATCTCTTATCTTCCCCCATCCAAAACCTTGATATTTTCTACCCCCGCTAATTTCACCCCAATTCCCCTTTTTTGAAATACCAACTTCTGTCCTGGAAGTCCTTGGTGTCCTTGTGTTTTATACTTCTCCCTCCCCCCCCCCCCCTTCCCATGCCTCCGCCCCCCAAGCCCTCTCCCTTCCACACATCTCCCTGCTCTCAAATGTTGTGTTTGTGTGCTTCCCCTTCTCTCCCCATCTTGTTTTTCCGCTCCCTCTTTTTATATATTTTGTTTGTCTGGTTGATTTGTTTGTGAAGTAAATGTTAGCTCTTTCACGAGTCTCGATTCAGTATACAAAAACCCCCCCCCCAAAAAAAAAACCCTTTCTTTCGACAAATACACTAAACAGATCACAAAGACAGCCTTCTTTCACCTGAAAAACATCGCCCGTCTCCGTCCTGAAAAACATCGCCCGTCTCCGTCCTGAAAAACATCGCCCGTCTCCGTCCATCCCTCTCCTCCATGGCTGCAGAAACCCTCATCCATGCCTTCATCATCTCCCGTCTGGACTAATGCAACAGCCTCTCTTGTTCACCCTCAATAATCACCAATAATCACCCAATACACTCAGAACTCCGCTGCCCGTCCACTCACCCATTCCCGGACCGGTGACCACATCACCCCCGTCCTTTATAAGCTTCACTGGCTCCCCATTCCCCAGAGAATCCAGTACAAAATCCTCCTCCTGACCTACCAAGCCCTCCATAACCTGGCCCCATCCTACCTGACTGACCTCCTCTCCAGACATACTCTTCACACACATGAAAGCTTCACGCCATCGTGGCCACACACACTGCATCATCTAAGCCGACTACTCCCTTCTAAAACTCACGCTTCCCAGTCGCCCCATATACTATTGAGTCTCTCAACTTTTTTTGGAAGGTTTCTTGTATTCTTGGGAGGCGTGGTCTACCATGCAGCACCTCCTCTTCCTGGTGCACAACCCCACCATCGGCAAGCTATGACAACCCACAATACACCTGGGCACACACCCGGACCGGTGACCAACAATACCAACAAGAGGGTACCAACAATATTTTTCTGTCCACTAATTACGTACACAATTTCAGTTTTAACCAACAATATATTTCCCCTTTCCTGATCCATGTCCCTGTCATGTCGTTAAATCAACACCCAGTATATTGACTCAGCCTGTCGTTCAACATCTTGGTAAACGGTAATCAGTGAGACTCCATTCGGCACTACAAATGCAACCACCCGATGTATGTACCAGACCAACAACCAACCGGTCCGTCCAGGAACTCCCGCCAAAACCCCACAGCCTTTCTTGGGAGGCGTGCTCTACCATGCAGCACCCTCTCTACCCGGTGCACACCTTTCGCACCTGTGCACGCTCAGCACATGCCTTTAATTCAGCCCCCTCATGTAACACGACCACAACCTCAACCTCCGACAACCATTCGACGTTCCTTATTCACACATCCAGGTGTCTCCATGCCCCCCATCATTGCACCTTCTCTTGCACCTGGAACAATATCCTCCCAGGTACACTCATTCCGCTCCCAGGCTTCGTTACACACCTGACCACACCACCCCTTGGCACACGCTCGTCGTTCGCACACTTCATCACCACATCTCGCGCCCACTCCTCGGTCACATTCTCTGTGACAACCACGGGTGTGCTCTCCTCCGCACACCCAATCACGTGCTCCACTACCAACTCAAGCGTGCATTCCCACACGCGCTCGACCATTCCAGGTGTGCATCCTTTCATTCCAGGTGTACATCCTCTCGCACCTGCCACAACCAACTCGTGCTCCGTGTCACTCTCACTACTCTCACCACCACACTCGGTCACGCATTCACCCTTACTCTTGACAGCGCACTCTGTAATCATGCACTCCTCTGTTACACACCTTTTTCACGCATCCTCTTGCGCACACTCTCCCATTACGCCCTCCGTAACACTCACCACAGGTGTGCATTCTTCCGTTACATCCCCTGTAACACTCCCCCTCACGTGCTTCCATGTGCCCCCCCCCCCCCCCGCACACGCGCCACGACCAACTCGCTCTCGACAGCACACTCACTCCTTGGCGCGCACTTTTTCCTCACACACCCCATAGTCGGACATCCTCGCACACCTTACCAGCGGCCTCTCACGAACACCCGGGTCTACCCCAACCCTCAAGCCGACTGAATCTCCCCTCACACCATATACATTTCCGAGTATATCGCCACTCACCTTGGCACCTCGTCGTCGCTCCTCTTCCGCCACCTGCAAACTCTTTATTTGGTTTGTGAGCACATCATCATGATTTGAACACAGACCTTGTACATATTCCATCACCTCCTCCTTTATTTCCCTCTTAGTTTCCCTCCGTCTCTTCTTAATTTCACTCACCCCCTCTTCCACATCCTCTAATTTTTTCTTCACCTCTTTCATTTCCCGGTGCGTCCCCTCAATTTCGTCCTCTAATGCCACCTTAGTCGTCTCTATGTGCGTCCTTACCTCCCGTTCTTTCGTCTCCATTGCTTCTGTCACCTCGTCCAACCTCTTTGTCAACCGCTCATGTACCATCTGACATTCCCTCTTCGTCGCTATAAGTCCCTCTTTTATCTCCTTCTGAGTCGCCTTTAACCCCACGATTACCGCAGTGTTCTTCTCCACTTGATCCACTAATTCCTTCTGTCCCACTGTTAGCTGTTCTACTCCCCTCGTCAGATCCTCTATGCCCCCCTGTAACCTAGCCATACTATTTCTCACCTCTTTCTCCATACGCTTGTATTTGCACACCTGTGCAATCACTCCTACACCTGGTGCTTCCTGCACCCTCCTTCATTTCTCCCATCTCCTTGGTAGATGCTGGCCCCATCTGCTCCAAATCATTCCTCTGGGCATCCAATTTGGTTTCTAACCCGATTTCCCCCTCCTCTATTTGATCTCCCATCTCCTCTAGACAACCTCATTTACTGCAGATAGGGTTTCCGGTTGGCACCGGAAATTCATTACTGTCCTGAAATCCTCCATTCGACCGCCAATCGTCTCATTTTATATACTTCACGTTACATCAACGTTTATTCAGCATACCCCTTATAAATCCATCTTAAACAACGTATTCCTTATGACATTGCATGGCATTCGACACAGGCCCCCACTATACTGGCATGGCGCACAGCACACCGCATGAAACACACGAACGTCTGACATCCAGCAAAGTCGCAATGGCCCACAATGCATTTGGGCACACATCCTCCGAGCAACCTCATAGCAGGGTTCTCCCCCTGTGCGGGACACATCCCCTCTGAGAGTAGGCAGGTTATCGCCGGCACTCTGAGCAAATCCCATGTTCTGAATTTAATTCAACGAATTCCAAATTCCGACAGGGCTCGCATTTCCCATTCAATGAAACTCACGGAAGTAAGTTACCAAAATACCTCCCCTCCAGAACAAAGTTGTGTATTTCGCACCTCTGACAGCATTCCACACCATGACATTCCACACCATGACAGCATTCCACTTTAATCCCTCTCATTACACGACTCATTGACTCCCATGTCTTGTCAAGCAATGTGCTGCTTCACAATGTGTGCTACATCCTTCGGATGGACGTTAAATGTGGTGTCTTGTCCGTTACATCAGTGTGACCAACATCCCAACAAACCAACTACAAACCTACAGGTCGCTTCCCGCATGGTCATGTGACCAACAAGAGTCTTATAAAGAATTTCAAATTAAACAATGGATTCCATTTAGCCAGGCGGATACACCAAGAATCCACAACTTCAAGACCGCAGCCAATTTAGCAGCGGAACCTGACCAATCCATCCAACAACAATTACAACCACCGCCCCAAACCTAGGGCCCCCATACAGCGCACACGTGACTCGCGGCTCGCTCGGCTCCAGCCCGAATGCGCAATGACTCTATACCCAAACTTCCACGGAGCCGCACGGCAGAAACCACAGGCTCGTACCCTCGGATAGACGCTAAAATCGACATACACACGTCAATGACGAATACAAACAATACACACGACAAAAATCCGATTTAAATTCAGAGATCGCCGATCGACCTGGCGCAACCAACCCAACGCGACGATGCCACGCCGCCCCCCCGGTCCGGCGCGCACCCTCGTGCCTCCACACAAATCCCAACACTCCAATATACATTCATGCATTCATTCACATATACCAGTGAGTCTCCCAGATGTCGCGCGAACACCGGACCGACTCCAACCATGCGCCCCCAACTGAAACTCCCAGACAAAACTCCCATGTTTCCCTATGCAACGTATTTGAATCGTACCACGTGACTGACAAACCGGCTCGCATTTCATGCGTTTCCTTATATCCGACCAACTTGACACTAACCACGTACAGTACAGCATAGATTCATGCACATGCGTCCCCTTGTACAATCTTGTTCAACATCTTGTGCAACAATCCCCATTCATTCATATACGTCTCACTTCATTCAAAGGAAAAAAGGCATTTTGGAACGGGGTGAGTTGGGGTGAGAAGGGTGAGGCAGGGGGGGGGGGCTCGCTGCGCAGGGGGGGTGTTGCCTGAAGCCCCGGGACAGAGCTTAGGGCTTGGAGGGTAGGGGATCGGTATCTACCTAACCCTTCCACAGGTCTTGATTTTCAACGAGCGGCCTCAGTCGCTCGCTGGCTCGCTTACTTATTTCCTTAATCGCCTTGTCCTGCAGTATCCTGCAATTAGTTTGCCTGCTTCCTCAGGCCATCGAGAGGCTGAGAGGCTCGCCCACCTCACAGCCGCCTCCCTCCACCAACTAAAGATTTTCCAATAAAAATGCTGGGATATTTCTGAGAGGCTCACCCTGCCTTCACAGATTTCTAACCTAACTCCTGAGAGGCTCACCTGCCTCATCTCAGCTTTCTAACCTAACTCCTGAGAGGCTCGCCCGCCTCATCTCAACTTTCTAACCTAACTTCTGAGAGGCCCGCCCGCCTCATCTCAGCTTTCTAACCTAACTCCTGAGAATTTGGATTATCGACGTTGCCTTATTCCCGAGAGGATCACCCGCCTGCTCGAGCTATGGCCGCCTAATCTCACTCTTCCCTCCGTATGCTAACTGGACCTTACTTTCCTTTCCGGGCGTCCAACGCCCTTGTGACGCTTTTAACTTTACTTACGAAACCAATCTATTCCCTATCCTCGGCGCCCTCTTGGGGCACCTTACTCTCGTCCCGTAACGTTACCCTGACGGATCCGTAAACAGTCAGTTGCTCCGGAGCCCCAAACGGCTCGTTCTTAAATTTTGTTCAAGGATCAGGCTCGAGCAGGGGACGGGCAAACGGCACCTGAGCCACAGAGTGGGTTCCAATTTAGCCTAAAATCCCAGTCTATAACAAAATAAACCCAAAACTCACCTCACCCGGACCGATTAAAACCAGCTGGTGTTTTTTTCCACTCACTCGCGCCTGGAGCCGCGTCCCGAGTCTGCCCGAGCTGACTCCTGCCTGGCTCGCCATTTGACAGAGCGAAGACTTAGGGCTCAAGACTGAGAAGGAACAACTGATATATTTATTGAGTTCGTCAAACACAAGCTTGTGGAAAGCAAAATGTCGAAATAGAAGCTCACAAAGACCAACTCGACAACATAATGCTCTGAAATAATTCGGTCAAGCTTTCACTTTATAAAGGGAATATTGGGGTGTGGTTTTAGCTCTCAAGACAAAGAGAAAGACAGAGTGGTCTCCTCGGTTCGTCCAAGGTCACTCATGGGTCAAACAACATGTTGACGACTTTCTAGAATCCTGTTTTTTTTGGGAAAGTTCAGCGAGGGTGGATAGTCGTAAAAATGCCAAACATGAAAGTGATCTAACACAGTCTTAAGGGAGACTGGAAAGATACGGTTGGTCTTCACAGAGTGAAGGATTATGCCATCAGGGCCTGGCTTTTATTAAAATATATAACTCCTTATAAGGATATAGCAAGTTCCAAAGGAATATTTCGACAGTAAGAGAACATGCCATCACAGTAACTTAACTCTTTAACAGGAAATATAATGGATAAAGTTGCAAAGCAACACATACAAATTGGTTATATTTTGGTAATTGGTCAAACAATAATAGAACACAAAGGGGGAGGGGGGGGGGGGTCTGAAGCCATATATATATATATATATATATATATATATATATATATATATATATATATATATATATATATATATTGTTACGGACGCGGTTAAAGATGTTATTTTGACCGAGCGGTGGTGTAACCGCGACCGAACAGTTATTCCCCGACTAATACCCGATTTGCCCCAAACTTTGGCCGGCTCGCGCCACCGCTATTCAATCGGGAAAACTCTAAAGCGACCGAATGCAAAGAGGAAAACGAAGGCAAAGAAAGGTTTGGAAATACTACTAAATTTATTTACTATTTACACACATAAGCAAAAAGACAGCAGTCACGTTTATTTACAAGCACATGAGACGCAGGTGACACAGTGAAAATACTAGCTTATACAGACTTATTGTTACTACCCAGGGACAAGACAAAAGACAGACTACGAGCACACTTACACGGGGAATGATGATAGGACTGGCGGGAGATGGATGGCTGGCGGGATAGGGAGGTCCAACTGGTCCTGCCCCGATCGACTCGTTGGGCAGCCGCCGCCCCTTCGCGGCCCTGCTCTAAACTGCCGTCCAGGCCTCACGCTGCTGTGGCTTCAGTTGCGGTGGCTCCAGCTGCAGTAAAATGCAGCTGCGGTGGCTCGATCTGCAGCTCAACTCTGGAGTTCTCTCGCAGTTTCGGTGGCTCGATCTGCAGCTCAACTCTGGACTTCCCTCAGTTTCGGCAAAAGCTCATCATCTCCCTTGGAAACGCCCTGCTGTGGGTTATATAGGCCCCACCCCTCAACCTTCGCGAACCTCCTCGATGTTTCTCTCCACACCCTCTCCAAGTCCAACCCCTTGTTTGTGGTTGGTTGAGTGGGGCTGACGCACTCCTCCCCTCTATGACGAGGTGGAGACACGCCTTTATTCTCCGACCCTGCCTCGTGGTCAATGGCGGCAATTGGAGGGGAGGTTCTTGGCAATGGCAATTGACGAAAAGGGGGAATGGAAGTTTTGGGAGTGGGAATGGAAGTTTTGGGAGTGGGAATGAAGTTTTTGGGAGTGGGAATGAAGTTTTGGGAGTGGGAATGAAGGGAATCTATCTCTTGCACTGGTGCAATGGAGTATTTCAATTAATGGGAGACACAGCCTTACCCTAAAACACATAATAAGATATAAGCTATCGAACAGGGGTATTCTATGATTAGCTGTAGTGCGGGTGCTCTATTGACTAATTATGGGACGCCCTTTGACCTTTACACAGCTCCGGAGGCAGGAGGCGCAGAATAACCAATATTCATAATAAAGCACAATAAAAAAAATACAGTTCTCATATCCGCAACACTGCACCCTCCTCCTCTTAGGCACGACCCGGGCCTACAACTTTTATGTAGTGTGACACGTAGGTGTAGTTCCCTCTACTTTTAACCTGACCCTGAGTGCGACAGTTTTAAAACATAAATAAATGTGTCCCGCTGCTCCATTGCACCCTGCCTAACAGACTTACGCCCACAGTTAACCGAATTGCGGAATGGTCTTCAAACTATACATTGACGGTGGGGAGCATTATTTACAATGTCTCTGCTTTTATTTACAAAACTAACCCAGGACCTGTAATTGTTCTTTCTGGGGGGAGACAGTCTGCTCTGCATCAATGCACCATGAAAGCACCCAAAAACGCACCAACAAAAGCACCAATCGGTGCAGTCACCACAGTTCATCAGTGTAAAATAAAAACAACAACCCCTAACCCTGCAGGTGGTCTCTTGCTCTTCGGCTCCCTCTGCTGGCTATTATTATCTCTTCCAGTTGTTGTCATTTTCTTTGCTTTTCTTACTGGCGGCCTATTCAAACTGAAAAATGCACCCAATGTGTCCTTTTTATTTATTTTATTTATGGCCCACAGGGCCGACTACGTGTGGTTCACCTGTGGGGCATCGGTGCCCTGTGGCCAAGGTCCGCCAGCAAGATTTCGGGCCCTCATGGCCGGTTCCAGCAGAGGGGCCATGCCCCAACCCATGGGGTCCATCAGTGGTGCTCGGCCACAGGCATGTGGTCCATAATGTGGTGCATCGATGCAGACAGCTGGTTCTGGGAATTCCGGGCGCACAATGGAGGACTCACGCACGCTCCCCTCGGTGCCCAATGGTGCACAGGTCATGTGGGAGACAAAAGGGGAGGACAATGAGCGAGGGGTAAGGTCACAAGGGTACACATCAATAAGGCAATGCAAGGCGAAATGCGTACGGAGGGCGAAGTGAGAAAGCTCGTCCCTACCGTACGTCACCCCCCTGTCACCTACACTACCCTTGCCCTTACCCCATATGTACAAAATCTACACATTACAAATTCGTCACTACCGTCACGTCTTCCCCATATTTCCCTTAAACCAAATTCGTCTCCACAATCCCTCTACTTCAAAATTTGCCATCACCCAATTCATCATCAATCCTCATAAGGAGGAAGAGATGGAACAACAAAGCACAATGTCACACCCACGTCATGATGCGTCTCACAATCCAAACATTTGCATCATAAAAAATAATCAAAACATGGCATGGTGTGGAGGTACGTCATCTCAGGTGAGTGGATGCAGATGGTGCGAGGAGATCCCTCATCCTATCTATCCTCTAAATGACTTTAACACACTTTACACTACCCGGGGTCTTGCCCTGCCAATCCATTGGCCGCTTACACTATGGGTTCTAATAACCAATTCCCATTGCCCAAACTGTGGTGCTTCTCAATTTGGGGTCTCACTCCCCCGATTCATCTCCCGGTGCCCTCGCACAATTTCTGGGCTGCGATGTGTAGCTCTCCCAGCAGGTCTACCCACCTGCACACCTCCACCACTGCAGTTGCCACCCGAGCGTACCTAGCTCCTCACCCTAACCTAACTAACTGGGGAAGGCCCCTCCTGGCTCTGTCACCCCTCGGTGCCCTCTGGCACTGGGCTACCCGGGTCCGTCCTCCGGATCCTCGGGCCCCATCCACAACAACTACTACCGGCTCCCAGAGCCCACCTGCGGCCTCACCTGGCCGACATCCTCACAGTGGTGGAGTGCCCAAACCAACTACACACACTAACAGGCTACACGCCCAGCCATTTCCACAACACTAATGCACCCATCCAAATACCATTCTCTCACCCGCACCACAGATGCCAATATCCAACCACAATTTACCTATACCCTCTACCTAACACTTACACTACCCGCCCCGGGTATTCGTGATGGGGGTCCACTCTTCCCCCATTCACACCTTCGCACCATCCACTCCACTCCACAATTTCACCATACTCACTCCACGACCATCCATTCCAATACTCCATATACTCTACACTCCATGTCTTCCACACAACCATTTATTCCATTTACCTGTTGGTGCACACCTGTGCACTCACACCTGGTGCAACCTGCACCCTCCCCCTCTTCCTGGACCATTTGGTCAGCACCATACACATCACTATCACCATCACTCAAACACTGCTCCACACACCTGTCCAGTTGCACACCTGTGCAATCACACCTGGTCAATCACACCTGTTCACAATACACTTCTATACACCTCCAACACTCACACGGCATCATCTGAACTACCTGTTGCCCTGCTAACTTAGTGCTCCCCGTCTTCCCTTTAAACTAAGCACATACCACATCATTATCATCCACACTAATCTACCTGCGTCCCCACTACAGGTGTCATTGTCACAAACTAATCTTAACGTTACCTAATGTCATCTTCGCTAGATCCCTACACACAATATCCTAACCCACCCGGGCTAGTTTTCACTGCCATCAACCCCATAAAACTAGTGCTCCTTTGCCCCCCCTTCTGTGGGGGATGGTGGATTGCCCATCCCACCACATCGGGGAGGTCCCACTATCAACTTTTGCTCGTCTAAATTCAACCAATCAAAAATTTTCTATTTATTGCCAATTCTACTCATTATGCTAAATTTCGTATCAAATTCACTATCACTATCATCATCATCATCGTCCATTCACTATTGCCTCTCGGTGCGCCAATTCACTTCCACAGCCCGGCTTCGTAAAGCCGAGCAATGAATGCGGGTTGTTTGGTGCCGGCCGCTGGATGCGTCTCGCATTCGGTGCAGGGACGGGGGCTTACCCGGGCCGAGATCCCACGCACCATCTCGGCACCGAGCCGTCCAATGGCCCGATCTCGACCTGCCGGAACGTCTCAACAAAATGGGTCGCCATGACGACCCTTTCTATCGGTCTGCCCGTTCCGCCTAGCGGAGCACGGACGCGGCCGTTCCAAGCACGGCCCAGCGTGGATCACGTACGGCGGTCCTTTCGAACCCGCCGTGGCTCGGATCCTCGCTGGTCCTCGCGGCACGCGAAGCTGCCCGACGCGCACCGAGGGCCCGATTCGGCTATAAGTCGCTCTAACCGCTAACCCGGTTACCGTCGATGCCTCACCTGCATGCTTACACGCATACGCTACCCCTTCCTTGCTCATACACCCAGCTGTTCCCATGCTCCTCGTCATTGCACCTTCTCCAACACACCCAGGTACACTCATTCCGCTCACAGACTTGGTCACACACCTGACCACCGAACACCTTTGCACACATTCGTCGCTCGCACACCTCACCAACACACCTCTTCGCGCCCCCTCCTCGGTCACCTCCTCTGTGACAATCACAGGTGTGCTCTCACTCGCACACCCAACCACCTGCCTCACGACCAACTCAAGTGTGCATTCCCACACACGCTCTACCATTCCAGGTGTACATCCTCGCTCACCTGTCACAACCAACTCACGCTCTGTGTCACTCTCACTACTTTTACCACCACTCTTGACAACGCACTCACCCTCACTCTCGACAGCACACTCTTTCCTCATGCACCCGTCCGTTACACACCTTTCTCGCGCACACTCTCCCGTTACATCCTCTGTAACACTCACCACAGGCGTGCATTCTCCCTTACTTTTGACAGCGCACTCTTTCCCCATGCACCTGTCCGTTACACACCTTCCTCGCGCATCCTCTTGCGCACACTCTCCCGTTACTTCCTCTGTAACACTCACCACAGGCGTGCATGCTTCCGTTACATCCTCTGTAACACTCCTCACTACGCGCTTCCATGTGCTCCCTCGCACACGCGCTACGACCGACTCACTCTCGACAGCACACTCACTCCTTGGCGCGCACTTTTTCCTCACACACCCCATGGTCGGACATTCTCGCACACCTCTTTTTTCGCACACCAGACCTGTCGCACACTTCACCAACGGCCTCTCACGAACACCCGGGTCCACAACAACCCCCAAGCCGACTGAAGCTCCCCTCACATCATGTACATTTCCTCGTATATCGCCACTCACCTTGGCACCTCGTCTCCTCACCTCTTTTGCCACCTGCAAACTCTTTATTTGGTTAGTGAGCACCTCATCACGATTCGAGCACAGACCTTGTACCAATTCCATCACCTCCTCCTTTATTTCCTTTTTAGTTTCCCTTCGTCTCTTCTTAATTTCACTCACCCCTTCTTCCACCTCCTCTAATTTTCCCTTTACTTCCTTCATCTCCCGGTGTGCCCCCTCTATCTCTTCCTCTAACGCCACCTTAACCGTTCCTATGTGCGTCCTCACCTCTCGGTCCTTCCTCTCCATTACTTCTGTCACCTCTTCCCACTTCTTCGTCAACCCCTCATGTACCATCTGACATTCCTTCTGTGTCGCTATTAATTCGTTCTTCATGTCTTTTTGTGTCGCTTTTAACCCCCCGATTATTGCCGTGTTCTTTTCCACTTGGTCCACTAGTTCCTTTTGTCCCACTGTCAGCTGTTCTACTCCCTTCGTCAGACCCTCTATTCCCCCCTGTAACCTAGCCGTATTATTCCTCACCTCTTTCTCTATACGCTTTTCGCCTCGCTTTACCTCCTCGCGTACCCCCGAGACCTCCTCACTTACACCTCGTCGTATCTCCTCTTTCATCTCCTCCATCTGATTCCCCATCTGTTCGATTTCCCGGGTGGATTGCTCCCCTATTTCCCGCAATTTGACTTCCATCCTATTTTCTAACCCCATTAACCCATTTTTCACCCCCTCTAACTGATTCTCCTGGGCAGCCATTCTATTTTCCACCCCCGTTAACCCATGTTTCACCCCTTTTATCCCATTGTCTAACCCCTCAAATTTAGCTTCTAGCCGTTCCCCCATTTCTCCCATTTGCTCACTCTGAGCATCCATCCGGTTCCCCATTTCGCTCCCCAATCGCTCACTATCAGCCCTTGCTTCGTCCCTCATTGCCCTCTACTTCACAACCCCATACTGTTTTTCAAACCTCCAATTTGGTCTTCCATTTGTCCCATAAGGGCCCTCATTTGCAGGAAAAAAAAGGTTCGAATCCACCAGCGGCGCTGCTACGGTCGCGGGCGCGGCTAGATTTGGTGCCGCTGTAACCGCGTGCGCAAAGGCGCCATTTTGCGCGCCTGAAACCTCGTGCGCGAGAGCGCCATTTTGCGCGTCTGATACCCCTCAACCACATTGCCAATGTTCTCCTCTTCTCTTTCATCCACATACATTTCCCCTAGGTCCTGGGTCGATTCCACCCCGTCTATCTCTAGCTCACCCACCGGCATCCAATCGCCTTGACCAGCCATGGCGCGATTTCAAAATTCGGGTTTTTCTTTTAAAACACAATTTTTTAGCAGCTCATAATTTTGAGCGCGTTAAGCGCGCTTCGGGTCCGTATCTCACTCCTCGACACCAATTGTTACGGACGCGGTTAAAGATGTTATTTTGACCGAGCGGTGGTGTAACCGCAACCGAACAGTTATTCCCCGACTAATACCCGATTTGCCCCAAACTTTGGCCGGCTCACGCCACCGCTATTCAATCGGGAAAACTCTAAAGCGACCGAATGCAAAGAGGAAAACGAAGGCAAAGAAAGGTTTGGAAATACTACTAAATTTATTTACTATTTACACACATAAGCAAAAAGACAGCAGTCACGTTTATTTACAAGCACATGAGACGCAGGTGACACAGTGAAAATACTAGCTTATACAGACTTATTATTGTTACTACCCAGGGACAAGACAAAAGACAGACTACGAGCACACTTACACGGGGAATGATGATAGGACTGGCGGGAGATGGATGGCTGGCGGGATAGGGAGGTCCAACTGGTCCTGCCCCGATCGACTCGTTGGGCAGCCGCCGCCCCTTCGCGGCCCTGCTCTAAACTGCCGTCCAGGCCTCACGCTGCTGTGGCTTCAGTTGCGGTGGCTCCAGCTGCAGTAAAATGCAGCTGCGGTGGCTCGATCTGCAGCTCAACTCTGGAGTTCTCTCGCAGTTTCGGTGGCTCGATCTGCAGCTCAACTCTGGACTTCCCTCAGTTTCGGCAAAAGCTCATCATCTCCCTTGGAAACGCCCTGCTGTGGGTTATATAGGCCCCACCCCTCAACCTTCGCGAACCTCCTCGATGTTTCTCTCCACACCCTCTCCAAGTCCAACCCCTTGTTTGTGGTTGGTTGAGTGGGGCTGACGCACTCCTCCCCTCTATGACGAGGTGGAGACACGCCTTTATTCTCCGACCCTGCCTCGTGGTCAATGGCGGCAATTGGAGGGGAGGTTCTTGGCAATGGCAATTGACGAAAAGGGGGAATGGAAGTTTTGGGAGTGGGAATGGAAGTTTTGGGAGTGGGAATGAAGTTTTTGGGAGTGGGAATGAAGTTTTGGGAGTGGGAATGAAGGGAATGTATCTCTTGCACTGGTGCAATGGAGTATTTCAATTAATGGGAGACACAGCCTTACCCTAAAACACATAATAAGATATAAGCTATCGAACAGGGGTATTCTATGATTAGCTGTAGTGCGGGTGCTCTATTGACTAATTATGGGACGCCCTTTGACCTTTACACAGCTCCGGAGGCAGGAGGCGCAGAATAACCAATATTCATAATAAAGCACAATAAAAAAAATACAGTTCTCATATCCGCAACACTGCACCCTCCTCATCTTAGGCACGACCCGGGCCTACAACTTTTATGTAGTGTGACACGTAGGTGTAGTTCCCTCTACTTTTAACCTGACCCTGAGTGCGACAGTTTTAAAACATAAATAAATGTGTCCCGCTGCTCCATTGCACCCTGCCTAACAGACTTACGCCCACAGTTAACCGAATTGCGGAATGGTCTTCAAACTATACATTGACGGTGGGGAGCATTATTTACAATGTCTCTGCTGTTATTTACAAAACTAACCCAGGACCTGTAATTGTTCTTTCTGGGGGGAGACAGTCTGCTCTGCATCAATGCACCATGAAAGCACCCAAAAACGCACCAATAAAAGCACCAATCGGTGCAGTCACCACAGTTCATCAGTGTAAAATAAAAACAACAACCCCTAACCCTGCAGGTGGTCTCTTGCTCTTCGGCTCCCTCTGCTGGCTATTATTATCTCTTCCAGTTGTTGTCATTTTCTTTGCTTTTCTTACTGGCGGCCTATTCGAACTGAAAAATGCACCCAATGTGTCCTTTTTATTTATTTTATTTATGGCCCACAGGGCCGACTACGTGTGGTTCACCTGTGGGGCATCGGTGCCCTGTGGCCAAGGTCCGCCAGCAAGATTTCGGGCCCTCATGGCCGGTTCCAGCAGAGGGGCCATGCCCCAACCCATGGGGTCCATCAGTGGTGCTCGGCCACAGGCATGTGGTCCATAATGTGGTGCATCGATGCAGACAGCTGGTTCTGGGAATTCCGGGCACACAATGGAGGACTCACGCACGCTCCCCTCGGTGCCCAATGGCGCACAGGTCATGTGGGAGACAAAAGGGGAGGACAATGAGCGAGGGGTAAGGTCACGAGGGTACACATCAATAAGGCAATGCAAGGCGAAATGCGTACGGAGGGCGAAGTGAGAAAGCTCGTCCCTACCGTACGTCACCCCCCTGTCACCTACACTACCCTTGCCCTTACCCCATATGTACAAAATCTACACATTACAAATTCGTCATTACCGTCACGTCTTCCCCATATTTCCCTTAAACCAAATTCGTCTCCACAATCCCTCTACTTCAAAATTTGCCATCACCCAATTCATCATCAATCCTCATAAGGAGGAAGAGATGGAACAACAAAGCACAATGTCACACCCACGTCATGATGCGTCTCACAATCCAAACATTTGCATCATAAAAAATAATCAAAACATGGCATGGTGTGGAGGTACGTCATCTCAGGTGAGTGGATGCAGATGGTGCGAGGAGATCCCTCATCCTATCTATCCTCTAAATGACTTTAACACACTTTACACTACCCGGGGTCTTGCCCTGCCAATCCATTGGCCGCTTACACTATGGGTTCTAATAACCAATTCCCATTGCCCAAACTGTGGTGCTTCTCAATTTGGGGTCTCACTCCCCCGATTCATCTCCCGGTGCCCTCGCACAATTTCTGGGCTGCGATGTGTAGCTCTCCCAGCAGGTCTACCCACCTGCACACCTCCACCACTGCAGTTGCCACCCGAGCGTACCTAGCTCCTCACCCTAACCTAACTAACTGGGGAAGGCCCCTCCTGGCTCTGTCACCCCTCGGTGCCCTCTGGCACTGGGCTACCCGGGTCCGTCCTCCGGATCCTCGGGCCCCATCCACAACAACTACTACCGGCTCCCAGAGCCCACCTGCGGCCTCACCTGGCCGACATCCTCACAGTGGTGGAGTGCCCAAACCAACTACACACACTAACAGGCTACACGCCCAGCCATTTCCACAACACTAATGCACCCATCCAAATACCATTCTCTCACCCGCACCACAGATGCCAATATCCAACCACAATTTACCTATACCCTCTACCTAACACTTACACTACCCGCCCCGGGTATTCGTGATGGGGGTCCACTCTTCCCCCATTCACACCTTCGCACCATCCACTCCACTCCACAGTTTCACCATACTCACTCCACGACCATCCATTCCAATACTCCATATACTCTACACTCCATGTCTTCCACACAACCATTTATTCCATTTACCTGTTGGTGCACACCTGTGCACTCACACCTGGTGCAACCTGCACCCTCCCCCTCTTCCTGGACCATTTGGTCAGCACCATACACATCACTATCACCATCACTCAAACACTGCTCCACACACCTGTCCAGTTGCACACCTGTGCAATCACACCTGGTCAATCACACCTGTTCACAATACACTTCTATACACCTCCAACACTCACACGGCATCATCTGAACTACCTGTTGCCCTGCTAACTTAGTGCTCCCCGTCTTCCCTTTAAACTAAGCACATACCACATCATTATCATCCACACTAATCTACCTGCGTCCCCACTACAGGTGTCATTGTCACAAACTAATCTTAACGTTACCTAATGTCATCTTCGCTAGATCCCTACACACAATATCCTAACCCACCCGGGCTAGTTTTCACTGCCATCAACCCCATAAAACTAGTGCTCCTTTGCCCCCCCTTCTGTGGGGGATGGTGGATTGCCCATCCCACCACATCGGGGAGGTCCCACTATCAACTTTTGCTCGTCTAAATTCAACCAATCAAAAATTTTCTATTTATTGCCAATTCTACTCATTATGCTAAATTTCGTATCAAATTCACTATCACTATCATCATCATCATCGTCCATTCACTAGTGCCTCTCGGTGCGCCAATTCACTTCCACAGCCCGGCTTCGTAAAGCCGAGCAATGAATGCGGGTTGTTTGGTGCCGGCCGCTGGATGCGTCTCGCATTCGGTGCAGGGACGGGGGCTTACCCGGGCCGAGATCCCACGCACCATCTCGGCACCGAGCCGTCCAATGGCCCGATCTCGACCTGCCGGAACGTCTCAACAAAATGGGTCGCCATGACGACCCTTTCTATCGGTCTGCCCGTTCCGCCTAGCGGAGCACGGACGCGGCCGTTCCAAGCACGGCCCAGCGTGGATCACGTACGGCGGTCCTTTCGAACCCGCCGTGGCTCGGATCCTCGCTGGTCCTCGCGGCACGCGAAGCTGCCCGACGCGCACCGAGGGCCCGATTCGGCTATAAGTCGCTCTAACCGCTAACCTGGTTACCGTCGATGCCTCACCTGCATGCTTACACGCATACGCTACCCCTTCCTTGCTCATACACCCAGCTGTTCCCATGCTCCTCGTCATTGCACCTTCTCCAACACACCCAGGTACACTCATTCCGCTCACAGACTTGGTCACACACCTGACCACCGAACACCTTTGCACACATTCGTCGCTCGCACACCTCACCAACACACCTCTTCGCGCCCCCTCCTCGGTCACCTCCTCTGTGACAATCACAGGTGTGCTCTCACTCGCACACCCAACCACCTGCCTCACGACCAACTCAAGTGTGCATTCCCACACACGCTCTACCATTCCAGGTGTACATCCTCGCTCACCTGTCACAACCAACTCACGCTCTGTGTCACTCTCACTACTTTTACCACCACTCTTGACAACGCACTCACCCTCACTCTCGACAGCACACTCTTTCCTCATGCACCCGTCCGTTACACACCTTTCTCGCGCACACTCTCCCGTTACATCCTCTGTAACACTCACCACAGGCGTGCATTCTCCCTTACTTTTGACAGCGCACTCTTTCCCCATGCACCTGTCCGTTACACACCTTCCTCGCGCATCCTCTTGCGCACACTCTCCCGTTACTTCCTCTGTAACACTCACCACAGGCGTGCATGCTTCCGTTACATCCTCTGTAACACTCCTCACTACGCGCTTCCATGTGCTCCCTCGCACACGCGCTACGACCGACTCACTCTCGACAGCACACTCACTCCTTGGCGCGCACTTTTTCCTCACACACCCCATGGTCGGACATTCTCGCACACCTCTTTTTTCGCACACCAGACCTGTCGCACACTTCACCAACGGCCTCTCACGAACACCCGGGTCCACAACAACCCCCAAGCCGACTGAAGCTCCCCTCACATCATGTACATTTCCTCGTATATCGCCACTCACCTTGGCACCTCGTCTCCTCACCTCTTTTGCCACCTGCAAACTCTTTATTTGGTTAGTGAGCACCTCATCATGATTCGAGCACAGACCTTGTACCAATTCCATCACCTCCTCCTTTATTTCCTTTTTAGTTTCCCTTCGTCTCTTCTTAATTTCACTCACCCCTTCTTCCACCTCCTCTAATTTTCCCTTTACTTCCTTCATCTCCCGGTGCGCCCCCTCTATCTCTTCCTCTAACGCCACCTTAACCGTTCCTATGTGCGTCCTCACCTCTCGGTCCTTCCTCTCCATTACTTCTGTCACCTCTTCCCACTTCTTCGTCAACCCCTCATGTACCATCTGACATTCCTTCTGTGTCGCTATTAATTCGTTCTTCATGTCTTTTTGTGTCGCTTTTAACCCCCCGATTATTGCCGTGTTCTTTTCCACTTGGTCCACTAGTTCCTTTTGTCCCACTGTCAGCTGTTCTACTCCCTTCGTCAGACCCTCTATTCCCCCCTGTAACCTAGCCGTATTATTCCTCACCTCTTTCTCTATACGCTTTTCGCCTCGCTTTACCTCCTCGCGTACCCCCGAGACCTCCTCACTTACACCTCGTCGTATCTCCTCTTTCATCTCCTCCATCTGATTCCCCATCTGTTCGATTTCCCGGGTGGATTGCTCCCCTATTTCCCGCAATTTGACTTCCATCCTATTTTCTAACCCCATTAACCCATTTTTCACCTCCTCTAACTGATTCTCCTGGGCAGCCATTCTATTTTCCACCCCCGTTAACCCATGTTTCACCCCTTTTATCCCATTGTCTAACCCCTCAAATTTAGCTTCTAGCCGTTCCCCCATTTCTCCCATTTGCTCACTCTGAGCATCCATCCGGTTCCCCATTTCGCTCCCCAATCGCTCACTATCAGCCCTTGCTTCGTCCCTCATTGCCCTCTACTTCACAACCCCATACTGTTTTTCAAACCTCCAATTTGGTCTTCCATTTGTCCCATAAGGGCCCTCATTTGCAGGAAAAAAAGGTTCGAATCCACCAGCGGCGCTGCTACGGTCGCGGGCGCGGCTAGATTTGGTGCCGCTGTAACCGCGTGCGCAAAGGCGCCATTTTGCGCGCCTGAAACCTCGTGCGCCAGAGCGCCATTTTGCGCGTCTGATACCCCTCAACCACATTGCCAATGTTCTCCTTTTCTCTTTCATCCACATACATTTCCCCTAGGTCCTGGGTCGATTCCACCCCGTCTATCTCTAGCTCACCCACCGGCATCCAATCGCCTTGACCAGCCATGGCGCGATTTCAAAATTCGGGTTTTTCTTTTAAAACACAATTTTTTAGCAGCTCATAATTTTGAGCGCGTTAAGCGCGCTTCGGGTCCGTATCTCACTCCTCGACACCAATTGTTACGGACGCGGTTAAAGATGTTATTTTGACCGAGCGGTGGTGTAACCGCAACCGAACAGTTATTCCCCGACTAATACCCGATTTGCCCCAAACTTTGGCCGGATCGCACCACCGCTATTCAATCGGGAAAACTCTAAAGCGACCGAATGCAAAGAGGAAAACGAAGGCAAAGAAAGGTTTGGAAATACTACTAAATTTATTTACTATTTACACACATAAGCAAAAAGACAGCAGTCACGTTTATTTACAAGCACATGAGATGCAGGTGACACAGTGAAAATACTAGCTTATACAGACTTATTGTTACTACCCAGGGACAAGACAAAAGACAGACTACGAGCACACTTACACGGGGAATGATGATAGGACTGGCGGGAGATGGATGGCTGGCGGGATAGGGAGGTCCAACTGGTCCTGCCCCGATCGATTCGTTGGGCAGCCGCTGCCCCTTCACGGCCCTGCTCCAAACTGCTGTCCAGGCCTCACGCTGCTGTGGCTTCAGTTGCGGTGGCTCCAGCTGCAGTAAAATGCAGCTGCGGTGGCTCGATCTGCAGCTCAACTCTGGACTTCTCTCGCAGTTTCGGTGGCTCGATCTGCAGCTCAACTCTGGACTTCTCTCACAGTTTCGGCAAAAGCTCATCATCTCCCTTGGAAACGCCCTGCCATGGATTATATAGGCCCCACCCCTCAACCTTCGCGAACCTCCTCGATGTTTCTCTCCACACCCTCTCCAAGTCCAACCCCTTGTTTGTGGTTGGTTGAGTGGGGCTGACGCACTCCTCCCCTCTATGACGAGGTGGAGACACGCCTTTATTCTCCGACCCTGCCTCGTGGTCAATGGCGGCAATTGGAGGGGAGGTTCTTGGCAATGGCAATTGACGAAAAGGGGGAATGGAAGTTTTGGGAGTGGGCATGGAAGTTTTGGGAGTGGGAATGAAGTTTTTGGGAGTGGGAATGAAGTTTTGGGAGTGGGAATGAAGGGAATGTATCTCTTGCACTGGTGCAATGGAGTATTTCAATTAATGGGAGACACAGCCTTACCCTAAAACACATAATAAGATATAAGCTATCGAACAGGGGTATTCTATGATTAGCTGTAGTGTGGGTGCTCTATGGACTAATTATGGGACACCCTTTGACCTTTACACAGCTCCGGAGACAGGAGGCGCAGAATAACCAATATTCATAATAAAGCACAATCAAAAAAATACAGTTCTCATATCCGCAACACTATATATATATATATTGTTACAGACGCGGTTTTGGATGTTAGTTTACCGAGCGGTTTGGTATGACCGCGTCTGCACAGTTTACCCGATTATACTCGAACGTTGGCCGAGTCGCGCTACGCTAGATCAATTAAGGAAAGGACACAACGGCTGGATTAAATGGCGCGACACCAGGGGTACAGTTCTCAAGACCTCCGGAGGAGGTTATAATATTTGTATGCGGAACGTTCAGATTACAAGGACAAGAGGTACAGCATAGGAAGGTGGGCACTTAAACACGCTTATCTTAATCCCGACAGACCACAGATAAACGGGACAAGACTGACTCACACAGGGATTGATGGCAAGGAAGGGCAGGTAGTCGATGGACAGCACAAGGTGCACCTTGGCTCAGGGACAGGATAGCGCGGTCCAAAAGATGCAGGGAGGTATCGTCGCGCTGGAGGTGGCGTCTGGTTCTCTTCAAGCTGGGGGCGCATCTCACGTCACGTCCGGTAAGTGGCTGCGTATATCCAGCGGGGAGTGACACGCCCTCGGCTCGTTAGCTCCGCCCCAGATGGAATCGGCCCGCCGCTTCTTATTGGGTGCGGGGGGGTTACCGGGCTCCGCCCTTGACGAGGAGCTGACAGGCAGCCCCTTCGTGGTAACCCCTTCGGAGCACATGGGCAATGGCGGCTAACCAAGCCGGAGTGAGGACGCACACTCCCCGCGCGCTGTTGTTGTAGTTGTTGTTGTTGTTGTAGTTTCATGAGGAAGATGGGAGGAGGTATGGGGAGGTCCTAAACTCACTACTGGTGCCATACAATCACATTCTGGTGCAACGAAGAGTCAGAATTAATGGAAACGAGTCCATAACTGACATAGACTAAGAATAACTAGCAAGATGTCCTATAGTTGTCTACGTGAGATGCGGTGAACCTGGGCACGACATTTAATGGGGGAAAAAGGGGAAGGTCGGTTCTACAGAGTGTTGTTTCAGACAATGGGACTAGGGAATGGGTGATTGGGGATAGTTGGGGAGTATTGGGGAAATAGGGGAATATTTACAAGCGGATATGGATGGAGGCCAAATCCCATATCCGCAACATTGCACCCTTCTCTACCTCGGGGCGTCCCGACCCGATAAATCTTTACCTAATTTAGTGTGGCACTCAGATGTAGTTCCCTCTACTATTAACTCTACCCTGAGTGCGACAGTTTTACAGATGTTCACAAATGAGTAAATATGTCCCCCTGCGACGTTGCACCCTTCTCCTCACAGAAACACACCCACCGGATAACCGAATCGCGGAAAGAATTCTCAAACTAAACATACAGCCGGTAGGGAGCATCATTTACATAAGACTACACTGATATTTACACTACGATCCAGGACCTGTTTTTGGAGGAACACATGCAGATGTTATGCATAGAGAGAGCACGCATGCCCGCATCGATACACCAACCCACGAGTGCTCTGTGGCCTTACGGCCTTTAATAATGTGCAGAGCACCCCGTTCAAGCACCAAAAGCACCACCCCATCACACAGTCAGCACCATCCGGTGCACCAATAAAGCGTTCATAAATCACCGGTGGTGTCGCAGCCGGCCGATGTTCTGCCGCTGGTCTTGCCTTCATGTGGTGCACTTGGCCTTCTTGCTTCTTTAAACATAAAGAAAGGTGCCAACCGCGTCCATTTCTTTATTGTGGCCGTCAGGGGCCAACTAAAAGTGGTTCACCTGTATGGCATAGGTGCCACGTTGACCCATAGGTCCATCAACGGGGGGTGCTTGCCCGCAAAAGACTGCGGTCCATGGTGGGCGGCCACAAACATTGCGGTCCATATGGTGTATCGATCCCGGCAGCAAGCAGCGAAAGTGCAGGCCCACAACTGCGGAGCCAGCACCTCTCTCTCCTCTCCCTCTGCCCCAAAGCCAGACCCTCGGAGGTGGGAGACAAAAGAAGAGACAAGTGAGTAAGGTGGTAAGGGCGCAAAAGTGCACGCAACATAAGGTAATGCACACTGGGGGCACATGGGAACCAGGTGAGACAGGTACGTTCCTACCGTACGCCCCCCCCCCCCACCAGGTAACCTACATGGCCCCTCCCTTACCCCTTACTGTATCCACAAAACACAACACTACCCATAAACATCTACTTTACAAATCAACAAACGTCCCTACTGTCTTCCCCGTTCCTCCCATAAACCAAATTCGTCTTCTCTCCCTCCTAACCAATCAAATTTGCCATTTCCAACTCTCATCACAATTTGCCATCTCCAACTCAACATCAAAATTTGCCATCACCAATTCATCATCAGTCCCTCCTAAGGAGGGAGAGATGGAATCACCCCAATGTCTCATCCACGTCGTGATGCGTCTCACAAATCCACACAGCAATTCTCATTTCCTGCACACGGAACAAAGAAAACACAGGTGTGGAGTCATCATCATCACCTCAGGTAAGTGGCTGCGTATGGTGCGACAGGTTCATCAATCCTAACTATTTCCTAAATGACTTTAACAACTTTACATTACCTGGGGTCTTTCTCCTGCCAAACCATTGGCCCTCTTACACTATGGGTTCTAAAAACCAATTCCCATTGACCAAACTGTGGTGCTTTTCAATTTGGGGTCTCACTCCCCCGATTCATCTCCCGGTGCCCTCGCACAATTTCTGGGCTGTGGCGTGTAGCTCTCCCAGCCGGTCTACCCACCTGCACACCTCCACCACTGTAGTTGCCACCCGAGCTTACCTGCTCCTCACCCTAACCTATCTACCTGGGGAAGGCCCTCTGGCGCTCTCCCCACTCGGTGCCCTCTCTGGCACTGGGCTACCCGGGTCCGTCCTCCGGATCCTCGGGCCCCACTGACACTAACGGCTCCCAGAGCCCACCTGCGGCCTCACCTGGCCGACATCCTCACAGTGGTGGAGTGCCCAACCAACTACACACACTAACAGGCTACACGCCCAGCCATTTCCACAACACTAATGCACCCATCCGCAATACCATTCTGCAACCGCACCACAAATGCCAATATCCAACCACAATTTACCTATACCCTCTACCTAACACTTACACTACCCGCCCCGAGTATCCGTGATGGGGGTCCACTCTTCCCCCATTCACACCTTCGCACCATGCACACCACTCCGTACCACTTACTCCAACTCTCTCCACACACCTGTACTTGCACACCTGTGCTCTCACTCTTGGTGCCGCCTGCACCCTTCTCTCCCCAAGCGCATTCGCGCTGATCCACAACACTCACTACTCACACACTGCTCCACACTGCTCCACACACCTGTCCAGTTCTCACACAGCATCATCTCATCTAACTACTCCCCTCTGAAACTTGCGCTTCCCAGTCGTCCCTTTAAACTATTGCGCTCCCTCGTCATTATAATCCACACTAATCTACCTGCGTCCCCACTACAGGTGTCAGTCACTAACTAACCTTAACGTTACCTAATGTCATCTTCGCTAGATCCCTACAATTATCCAAGCCCTCCCTGGCTCGGTTGTCATAGCCACCCCATAAACTATTGCGCATTTGCCCCCACGTTTGTGAGGGATGACAGAGTTGCCATCCCACCACATCGGGCATCTCCCACTACCAATTTTGCACATCAAATTTCAACAAATCAAAAATTTGCCACTCACTACCCATCATCTGCCAATCATTACTGCCAATCCTTTGCCAATCATCAAATTTTGTTTTTCTCTAATTTTGGGGCCAAAACACTATCCTCATCACACAGTCTACTCACTAATGCCTCTCGGTGCGCCAATTCCTGTCCAAAGCCCGGCTTCGTAAAGCCGAGCAATGAACGCGGGTTGTTTGGTGCCAGCGGCTGGATACGTCCCGCATTCGGTGCAGGGAAGGAGGTTTACCCGGGCCGAGATCCCACGCACCATCTCGGCACGGAGCCATCCCATGGCCCGATCTCGACCTGCCGGAATGCCTCAACAAAAAGTGGTCACCATGACGACCCTTCCTATCCAGCTGCCCGCTCCGCCTAGTGGAGCACGGACGCGGCCGTTCAAAGCGAGGCCCGGCACGCACCGAGGGCCCGATTCGGCTAAAAGTCGCTCTAACCTCTAACCCGGTTACCGTCGATGCTTCACCTGGACGCTTACATGCATACGTTACCCCTTTCTTGCTCATACATGCAGCCGTTTCCATGCTCCTCGTACCTTTCCTTACACACCTCGGTACACTCATTCCACTCACAGCCTTGGTCACACACCTGACCACCGAGCACCTTGGCACACATTCGTCGCTCGCACACCTCACCAACACACCTCTTCGCGCCCCCTCCTCGGTCACCTCCTCTGTGACAATCACAGGTGTGCTCTCACTCGCACACCCAACCACGTGCCTCACTACCAATTCCAGCGTGCATTCCCACTCACGCTCTACCATTCCAGGTGTGCATCCTTCCATTCCAGGTGTACATCCTCGCTCACCTGTCACAACCAACTCACGCTCCGTGTTATTCTCACTACTTCCACCTCCACTCTCGGTCGCGCACTCACCCTTACTCTCGACAGCACACTCTTTCCTCATGCACCTGTCCGTTACACACCTTTCTCGCGCCAACTCTTGCGCACACTCTCCCGTTACACCCTCTGTAACACTCACCACAGGCGTACACTTTCTTGTTACATCCTCTGTAACACTCACCACAGGTGTACACTCTCTCGTTACTTCCTCTGTAACACTCACCACACCGCGCTTCCCTGTGCTCCCTCGCACACGCGCTTCGACCAACTCACTCTTGATGGCACACTCACTCCTCGGCGTGCACTTTTTCCTCACACACCCCAGAGTCGGACTTTCTCGCACACCTCCTTTTTCGCACACCAGACCTGTCGCACACTTCACCAACGGCCTCTCACGAACACCCGGGTCCATCTCGACCCCCAAGCTTATTAAGTCACCTGGCGCATCATACGCACGACCATATTGGTCACCACTTACACCGGGTCCTCTTCCTCTTCGCTTCTCCTCCATCACCTGCGAATCCCTCATCCGGTTAATGAGCACATCATCACGATCCAAACACAGACTTTGGACCAATTCTTTTATCTCCTCTTTTATCTCTTTCTTATCCCCTCTCCGTCGCTTCTTAATTTCGCTCACCCCTTCTTCCACTTCTTCTAATTTCTGCTTCACCTCTTTTATTCCCCGGTACGTCTCCTCAAGCTCGTCCTCCAAGGCTACCTTGACCGTTTCCATGTGCGTCCTCACCTGCCGGTCCTTCGTCTCCATTACCTCTATCACCTCATCCAACCTCGTTGTCAGTCCCTCACGTACCATCTGACACTCTTTTTTAATTACCCCTACGTCCTTTTTCATCTCCTTCTGTGTCGATTTTAAACCCTCTATTACCGCTGTGTTCTTCTTTACCTGGTCCCCCAACTCCTTTTGTCCCACTGTCAGTTGTTCTACTCCCAGCGTCAACTCCTCTATACCCCTTTGCAATTTTACAGTCCCCTTTCTCACCTCCTTCTCCATGCGCTCCTTACAGTGCCTCACCTCCTCGCGCACTCCTCCGACCTCCTCACTCACACCTCCTCTGATCTCCTCTCCCATCACTTGCATCTCCTGCCCAGATGCCACCCTCATCTGCTCCATTTCCTCCCTGTGAGCATCCAGTTTGGTTTCTACCCCCATTCTGACCCCCTCTATTTGCTGCCCCATTTGTTTAACTTCCCTTTCCGCTTGGTCCCTCATGTCCCTCAATTTGCCTTCCATCCTGTTTTCTAACCCCTCTAACCCCTTTTGCATCCCTTCCATTTGATTCTCTTGAGCGGCCATTCTGTTTTCTACCCCCATTAACCCATTTCTCACCTCTTTTATCCCGTTGTCTAACCCCTCAAAATTATTGTCTAACTTCCCAAATTTCTTGTCTAACTCCTCAAAATTATTGTCTAACTTCCCAAATTTCTTGTCTAACTCCTCAAAATTATTGTCTAACTTCCCAAATGTCTTGTCTAATCCCTTAAAATTATTGTCTAACCCCTCACCGGTACCCCTCGCTTCGTCCCTCATTGCCCCCATTTGGCCCTCTAATCGCTCACTATCAGCCCTCAATCCCACAATTTGGTTTCCCAATTGCTGACTATTAGCCCTCATCTCGTCCTTCATTTCTTCACCCGACTTAACCATAAAGGCCTTTATTTGTTCCATAAATAGGCCCCAATCCATCGGCGGCGCTACCACGGTCGCGGGCGCGGTCGCCGTGGCCATGTGCGAGGCGCCATTTTGCGCGCCCGCAACCTCGTGCGCGACGACGCTATTTTGCGACCCTGCCACCCTCACTGCTTCGCTCTCCTCATGTCCGTCATTTTGGTCCTGGATCGACCCTGCCTCCCTCTCCTCTACCGGAACCCAGCCGTCTTGGTCTGCCATAGCGCGACTTTCAAAATTCGGGTTTTTATTTTTTTTGTAAAACACAATTAAATTTCGCTGTTATAATTTCGAGCGCGTGAAACGCGCTCCGGATCGAATCCCATTTCCCGACACCAAATGTTACTCTAATAGTACAATTGGTGTTCCAAAATTTGGGCCTAACAAATTTATTCCCAGGTCCGAATCCAACTCCTCGACACCAAATGTTACAGACGCGGTTTTGGATGTTAGTTTACCGAGCGGTTTGGTATGACCGCGTCTGCACAGTTTACCCGATTATACTCGAACGTTGGTCGAGTCGCGCTACGCTAGATCAATTAAGGAAAGGACACAACGGCTGGATTAAATGGCGCGACACCAGGGGTACAGTTCTCAAGACCTCCGGAGGAGGTTATAATATTTGTATGCGGAACGTTCAGATTACAAGGACAAGAGGTACAGCATAGGAAGGTGGGCACTTAAACACGCTTATCTAAATCCCGACAGACCACAGATAAACGGGACAAGACTGACTCACACAGGGATTGATGGCAAGGAAGGGCAGGTAGTCGATGGACAGCACAAGGTGCACCTTGGCTCAGGGACAGGATAGCGCGGTCCAAAAGATGCAGGGAGGTATCGTCGCGCTGGAGGTGGCGTCTGGTTCTCTTCAAGCTGGGGGCGCATCTCACGTCACGTCCGGTAAGTGGCTGCGTATATCCAGCGGGAGTGACACGCCCTCGGCTCGTTAGCTCCGCCCCAGATGGAATCGGCCCGCCGCTTCTTATTGGGTGCGGGGGGGTTACCGGGCTCCGCCCTTGACGAGGAGCTGACAGGCAGCCCCTTCGTGGTAACCCCTTCGGAGCACATGGGCAATGGCGGCTAACCAAGCCGGAGTGAGGACGCACACTCCCCGCGCGCTGTTGTTGTAGTTGTTGTTGTTGTTGTAGTTTCATGAGGAAGATGGGAGGAGGTATGGGGAGGTCCTAAACTCACTACTGGTGCCATACAATCACATTCTGGTGCAACGAAGAGTCAGAATTAATGGAAACGAGTCCTTAACTGACATAGACTAAGAATAACTAGCAAGATGTCCTATAGTTGTCTACGTGAGATGCGGTGAACCTGGGCACGACATTTAATGGGGGAAAAAGGGGAAGGTCGGTTCTACAGAGTGTTGTTTACAGACAATGGGACTAGGGAATGGGGGATTGGGGATAGTTGGGGAGTATTGGGGAAATAGGGGAATATTTACAAGCGGATATGGATGGAGGCCAAATCCCATATCCGCAACAATATATATATATATATATAACAAAAGATTTACTGAGAAAGTAGTTTTGTTTTAAAACTCAATACTGCACGCAATTTTATAGTTCAACATCAAATTGCAGATGGATACGTGAATTACCATCCCCCAGAAGTCACGTAGGCAAAAGTGGGAGGGGACACACCTTACAAATATTTACATCTAATTTATTAAAACAATGGTAGTTTCAGACCTCGTACTGAGACGACTTGTTTACCAAGCAAGCATTGATAGTAATTAGTTTCACCAAACGATGGACAGTTCTGAATACTAATTTACTCCTCTTCAGACATTGACGCCAGCTGTCAGCCGTACCAAGAAAAAAACAATATCCTTCTGCAACTTACTCAATAAAAAACATTTCATAAAATATATTTGAGTATATTTTAAAGACATAACGTAACGGGATATCCTGAATCATTACTTGATATTATTATTATATGATTTATTATATACATTGTTATGATACAGAATTATGACAATAAATGGTGTAAAGTTGCCTTTACTTTCTTGAGCACACAAATTTGGTCAGAGTGAATGAATGAATGAATGATCGTCTTAAGGCCATTTTCCCCGCTAGAGCGGGGGTTAGCCTTGCGGGCCCCATGACAATCATGGTTCCCTGTTTGAGGCAATGTTTTTATGGCCGGATGCCCTTCCTGATGCCAGCCCTTGGTCGCCTCTTATGATGCGCAGGGATCCTATACCTATTCTAAATCGGGGTACACACCGTGATCATTCATCCCAGCAAGCTGGTACTCAATTTGCCGACCTCGGAAGGATGACAGGCTGAGTCTACCCCCCTGGCGTTAATTCAGCGATCGATCGGGATTCGAACCCAGGATCCTCGGATCCCAAGCCGGCACCCTAACCGCTAAGCCAACACCAGGCAGAGTGTCGGAGATAATTCGCCTACTGGAGTAAATCTCAACTTTTGCATGGAAATCACAAAAAAACTTGCACACGAGGTGAGCAGGTTGTTGCTCATAAAAAATACTCGATAAATTTACACTTCCACAAAGGCCTACTTCAGGTAGGTTTTATATTAGAGTGTTTAAATGCACGATTTCTGCTAGTGTCTAAGGTGTGGTGCCAAAAGGAACATAGGAAATAAATTACAGAGGTAACGACATACAAGGGATAAATTATCCATTATCCCTGAGCTAATTAACATTCCCCACTCGTAATGGGGACGAAGATACACCTTGCACGACATCCGGGCTAAACAAATTCCCTACTTATTACATGGTGGTTCTTTTTCTTCATTACGACATACGGAGCATGCTAATTTATGCAAATCTACCTAGTCTATGGTATCCCTACCCCACCCAAATGTAACAGTATATACATATCCGAAGATATACATGTACAGGTAGTGGACGAAAATGGAAACACCTCGGTAAATGAGGTACACCAAGCAATGACTTCCACACAAGTGCCCCATGTATTCAGCAAATAACATCCCCGCATGCTTAGGGTCATGTATAAAAATGGTTCACAGGCCTGGTTGACTAAAACTATGGCTGCAAGTTAAACCCCCTCACCTCCAATTCCCCCCATCCACAGGGCACGTGTAGTCGCCCAATTGTTTGATGAGTATGACACTGATGTCATCCATATGTCAAGGCCTTCTCAGTCATAATTTGTCTCAATTGTGTCATACTGATGTGTCGCTAATGTCTCTAATGTCTCAAATGTGTCATAATGTGTCTCGAATGTCATAATGTCTCAAATGTGTCGCAAATGTGTCATAATGTTTCTCAAATGTGTCATAATATGTCTCAAATGTGTCATAATGTCTCAAATGTGTCATGTGTCTAAAATGTATCATAATGTGTCTCAAATATCATAATGTGTCTCAAATGTATAAAGTGTCTCAAATGTGTCATAATGAATCGTAATGTCTCAAATGTGTCTCAATGTCCCAAATTTGTCATAATGTGTCATAATGTCTTAAATGTGTTTCAATTGTGTCTCATATGTGTCATAATGTGTTCCAAATATGTCATAATGTCTTAAATGTGTCTCATTGTGTCTCATATGTGTCATAATGTGTCTCAAATGTGTCATAATGTCTCAAATGTGTGATAATGTCTCAAATGTGTCTCAATTGTGTTTCATATGTCATAATGTGTCTCAAATGTGTCATAATGTCTCAAATGTGTCATATGTGTCATAATTTATCTCAAATGTGTCATGTCTCAAATGTGTCATAATATCTCCAATGTGTCATAATATCTCCAATGTGTCTCATAATGTGTCATAATGTGTCATAATATCTCCAATGTGTCATAATATCTCCAATATGTGTCATAATGTGTCATAATGTATCTCAAATGTGTTTCTAATGTGTCATAATCAATCATTTCCGTTTATTGAAATCATTAAACAATGGACAAGGCAGTCCGAAGACTGAAATTTGTCAAGTTTACAATAATAAAACAGTATTTCATAAAACTTGCTAATATATATTGTTGTGGATATGAGAATGGTTTTTTTTTTTTGTTGTTGTAGTGTAAATTGTTGTAAAGATCACCCTCTGTAAAATGTAATGATTCCTTGTAAATGCCTCCGTAGTGTAAAGGTCAAAGGGCGTCTCGGTAGTTATTCCATAAACACCACATTGCAGGACACGATAAAACCCTTGTTCAGTAGCTTATATCTTATTATGTGTTTTAGAGTAAGGCCTTGTCTTCCATTAGAATGACACTCCATTGCACCGAGTGAAATAAGAGTAGATTCCCTTCATTCCCATTCCCAAAAACCTCCATTTCCCCTTTCGTCATTGCCAGGCCTCAATTGCCATTGCCAATTACATCCCCTCCAATTGCCGCCATTGACCACGAGGCAGGGTCGGAGAAGAAGGGCGTGTCTCCACCTCATCATAGAGGGGAGGAGTGAGCCAGCCCCGAACAACCAACCGAGCACGAGGGGTTTGGTTTGAGAGGGCGGAGGAAGAGCGATCGGGGAGGTTCGCAAAGGTTCAAGGGTGGGGCTATATATAACCCATGAGAGACGCCCCCACGAGAGATGCGCTTTTACTGAGACAAGGAGATGAGTCTGAAAAGAGAGGTCCATGACAAGAGCTGAGTTGGTCGTCAGGGGTGGTCAGTGGTTGTGTTGAGTGGTTGCGTTGGTTGCGTTGAGTTGTCGGTGGAGAAAGAGTGGTTGGACCAAGAAAGAGAGAGGAGAGAACCTGTCACGCCAGACCCCCCCACCAGCGCATCGGCTCCGACCGTGATCCGACCCGTGATCCGACCCGTGATCCCGTGCACACGACAGGATCGGTGGCATCAGCGGCCGTCGATGTCCAGCCCGACGTCCCGTGCGGGATCAAGCTCCAGCCAGCTCCGTGCCGTCCTCCCCCTCCAGCCACACACCTCCTTCCAGCCAATCCACTCTGCAATTCCCCATGTGATTCGTCTTTGTTTGTTCTGTCCTGGGTAGGTAATTAAGCTTGGATAAGGAATTCACTGTGTCACCTGCGTCTCATGTCCCTGTACATAATCGTGACTGCTCCTTTTTGCTTGTGTGTGTAAATAGTAATAAAGCCCGTTACTCTTCTGTACGTCTTCTTCCTCTTTGCATTCAGTCGCTTTAGAGTTTTCCAGATTGAGTAGCTGTGGCGCGATACGACCAACGTTCAGGGTGAATCGGGTTTTAGTCGGGGAATAACTGTTCGGCCGCGGTTACACCACCGCTCGGTAAAAATAACATCTAATCCGCGGACCGTAACAAATTGGTAGTCAGGAGTTGGGATTCGAACCTGGGACTAAATTTATTTAGCCCAAATTTTGGACACCAATTGTGTTATTACAGTAACAAATTGGTGTCGGGGAGTGAGATACGAGGCCCGAAGCGCGCTTAACGTGCTCAAAATTACGAGCTGCTGAAAATTTGTGTTTTAAAGCAAAACCTGAATTTTGAAATCGCGCCATGGCTTGTCAAGGCGACGGGATGCCGGTGGGAGAGACTCGTCTCAGGTGGAATCGACCCAGGGCCTCGGGGAAATGTATGTGGAGGAAAGGGAGGAGGAGAACATAGGCAATGTGGTTGAGGGGGTATCAGGTGCACAAAATGGCGCTCTCGCGCACGAGGTTTCAGGTGCGCAAAATGGCGCCTTTGCGCAAGCGGTTACAGCAGCACCAAATCTAGCCGCGCCCGTGACCGTAGCAGCGCCGCTGGGGGATTCGGACCTTTTTATGTTACAAATGGGGGCCCTTATGGACAGATTGGAAGCCAAAATGAGTGAGCAAATGGGGGCAATGAGGGACGAATTGGGGGGCAAAATGGGCGAAATGGGGGGCAAAATGGGAGAAATGGGGGAACGGCTAGAAGCTAAATTTGAGGGATTAGACAAGAAATTTGAGGGGTTAGACAATGGGATAGAAGGGGTGAAACATGGGTTAACGGGGGTTGAAAATAGAATGGCTGCCCAGGAGAATCAGTTAGAGGGGGTGAAAAATGGGTTAATGGGGTTAGAAAATAGGATGGAAGACAAATTGCGGGAAATAGGGGAGCAATCCGCCCGGGAAATCGAACAGATGGGGAACCAGATAGAGGAGGTGAAAATCGGGTTAGAAAGTAAATTGGATGCTCAGAGGGATGAATTGGGACAGATGAGGGTGGCATCTACAAAAGAGATGGAGGAGATGAAAGAGGAGATACGACGAGGTGTGAGTGAGGAGGTCTCGGGGGTACGCGAGGAGGTAAAGCGAGGTGAAAAGCGTATAGAGAAAGAGGTGAGAAATGGGACGGCAAAGTTACAAGGGGGAATAGAAGACCTGACGGAGGAGGTGGAACAGCTGACGGGGGGACAAAAAGAACTAACGGAGCAGGTTCAAAGGAACATTGCGGTATTAGGAGGGTTGAAAGCGACACAAAAAGAAATAAAAAATGACTTGATAGCGACACAGAGGCAATGTCAGATGGTACGTGAGGGACTGACAACGAGGTTGGACGAGGTGACAGAGGTAATGGAGACGAAGGACCGGCAGGTGAGGACGCACATAGAAACGGTCAAGGTAGCCTTAGAGGACGAACTTGAGGAGACATACCGGGAAATAAAAGAGGTGAAGGAAAAATTAGAGGAGGTGGAAGAAGGGGTGAGTGAAATTAAGAAGAGACGAAGGGAAACTAAAAAGGAAATAATGGAGGAGGTAATGGAATTGGTACAAGGTCTGTGCTCGAATCGTGATGATGTGCTCACTAACCAAATAAAGAGTTTGCAGGTGGCGAAAGAGGTGCGGAGACGAGGTGCCAAGGTGAGTGGCGATATACGAGGAAATGTACATGATGTGAGGGGAGCTTCAGTCGGCTTGGGGATTGATTTGGATCCGGGTGTTCGTGAGAGGCCGTTGGTGAAGTGTGCGACAGGTCTGGTGTGCGAAAGAGGAGGTGTGCGAGAATGTCCGACTCTGGGGTGTGTGAGGAAAAAGTGCGCGCCGAGGAGTGAGTGTGCTGTCGAGAGTGAGTCGGTCGTAGCGCGTGTGCGAGGGAGCACATGGAAGCGCGTAGTGAGTAGTGTTACAGAGGATGTAACGGAAGCGTGTACACCTCTGGTGAGTGTTACGGAGGAAGTAACGGGAGAGTGTGCGCAAGAGGATGCGCGAGAAAGGTGTGTAACGGACGGGTGCATGAGGAAAGAGTGCGCTGTCAAGAGTGAGGGAGAATGCACGCCTGTGGTGAGTGTTACAGAGGTTGTAACGGGAGAGTGTGCGCAAGAGTGTGCACGAGAAAGGTGTGTAACGGACAGGTGCATGAGGAAAGAGTGCGCTGTCGAGAGTAAGGGTGAGTGCGCTGTCAAGAGTGGTGGTGAAAGTAGTAAGAATGACACGGAGCGTGAGTTGGTTGTGACAGGTGAGAGAGGATGTACACCTGGAATGGAAGGATGCACACCTGGAATGGTAGAGCGTGTGTGGGAATGCACACTTGAGTTGGTGGTGAGGCACGTAGTTGGGTGTGCGAGTGAGAGCACACCTGTGGTTGTCACAGAGGAGGTGACCGAGAAGGGAGCACGAAGAGGTGTGTTGGTGAAGTGTGCGAGCGACGAATGTGTGCCAAGGTGTTCGGTGGTCAGGTGTGTGACCAAGTCTGTGAGCGGAATGAGTGTACCTGGGTGTGTTAGAGAAGGTGCAATGACCAAGAGCAGGGAGACAGCTGGATGTATGAGCAAGGAACGGGCTGCGGGGTGTAAGCATGCAGGTGAGGCATCGACGGTAACCGGGTTAGCGGTTAGAGCGGCTTATAGCCGAATCGGGCCCTCGGTGCGCGTCGGGCAGCTTCGCGTGCCGCGAGGACCAGCGTGGATCCGAACCACGGCGGGTTCGAAAGGACCGCCGTACGTGATCCACGCTGGGCCGTGTTTGGAACGGCGTCCGTGCTCCACTAAGCGGAGCGGGCAGCCCGATAGGAAGGGTCGTCATGGCGACCCCTTTTTGTTGAGACGTTCTGGCAGGTCGAGATCGGGCCATTGGATGGCTCCGTGCCGAGGTGGTGCGTGGGATCTCGGCCCGGGTAAACCTCCTTCCCTTCACCGAGTGTCGGACGCATCCAGCCGCCAGCACCAAACAACCCGCATTTATTGCTCGGCTTTACGAAGCCGAGCTTTAGAAGTGAATTGGCGCACCGAGAGGCATTAGTAAGGAGACTGTAATGATGAGGATAGTGGTTTGGACCCGAAATTAGAAAAAAACAAAATTTGATGATTGGCAGAGGATTGGTAGAGTGATTGGCAAATTTTTGATTGGCTGAAATTTGGTGAGCAAAATTGGTAGTGGAACGTCCCCGATGTGGTGGGATGGCAACTCTGTCATCCCTCACAAAGGGGGGCAAAGGAGCACTAGATTTATGGGGTTGATGGCAGTGAAAACTAGCCCGGGAGGGTTAGGATATATCGTGTGTAGGGCCCTAGGAGATGACATTAGGTAACGTTAAGATTAGTTAGTGACAAGGATACATGTAGTGGGGACGCAGGTAGATTAGAGTGGATGATAATGACGTGGTATGTGCTTAGTTTAAAGGGAAGACGGGGAGCACTAAGTTAGCAGGGCAACAGGTAGTTCAGATGATGCCGTGTGAGTGTTGGAGGTGTATTGAGAAGTGTATTGGAAGTGTATGGTGAACAGGTGTGATTGCACAGGTGTGCAACTGAACAGGTGTATGGAGCAGTGTTTGAGTGATAGTGATAGTGATGTGTATTGTGTTGACCAAATGGTCCAGGGAGAAGGAGGGTGCAGGGGGCACCAGGTGTGAGTGCACAGGTGTGCACCAACAGGTGTATGGAGAATGGTTGTGTGAAATACATGGAATGTGGAATATATGGAGTATTGGAATGGATGGTCGTGGAATGAGTATGGTGGAAACAATGGAGTGGAGTGGATGGTGCGAAGGTGTGAATGGGGGAAGAGTGGACCCCCATCACGAATACCCGGGGCGGGTAGTGTAAGTGTTAGGTAGAGGGTATAGGTAAATTGTGGTTGGATATTGGCATCTGTGGTGCGTGGTGGAAGAATGATGTTTGAATGGGTGCATTAGTGTTGTGGAAATGGCTGGGCGTGTAACCTGTTAGTGTGTGTAGTTGGTTTGGGCACTCCACCACTGTGAGGATGTCGGCCAGGTGAGGCCGCAGGTGGGCTCTGGGAGCCGGTAGTTGTGGATGGGGCCCGAGGATCCGGAGGACAGACCCGCGTAGCCCAGTGCCAGAGGGCACCAGGGGGGTGACAGAGCCAGGAGGGGCCTTCCCCAATTAGATAGGTTAGGGTGAGGAGCTAGGTAAACTCGGATGGCAACTACAGTGGTGGAGGTGTGCAGGTGGGTAGACTTGCTGGGAAAGCTACACGTCTCAGCCCAGAAATTGTGCAAGGGCACCGGGAGATGAATCGGGGGAGTGAGAGACCCCAAATTGAGAAGCACCACAGTTTGGTCAATGGGAATTGGTTTTTAGAACCCATAGTGTAAGTTGGCCAATGGATTTGCAGGGAAAGACCCCGGGTAGTGTAAAGTGTGTTAAAGTCATTTAGAGGATAGTTAGGATTAGGAAGTCTCCTCGCACCATCTACATCCACTCACCTGAGGTGACAGGTACTCCACACCATGCCATGTTTTGATTATTTTTTATGTGCAAATGTTTGGAATGTGAGACACATCATGACGTGGGTGTGACATTGTGCTTGATGTTCCATCTCTTCCTCCTTATGAGGATTGATGACGAATTGGGTGATGGCAAATTTTGGCTAGAGGGATTGTGGTGACGAATTTGGTATGGGAAATAAGGGGAAGACGTGACAGTAGCGATGGATTGTAAATGTGTAGATTTGTAAAAATGGGGAAGGGCAAGGGTAGTGTAGGTGACAGGGGGGTGACGTACGGTAGGGACGAGCTTTCTCACTTCGCCCTCCGTACGCATTTCGCCTTGCATTGCCTTATTGATGTGTACCCTTGTGACCTTACCCCTCGCTCATTTGTCTTTCCCCTTTTGTCTCCCACATGACCTGTGTGCCATTGGGCGCCGAGGGGAGCATGCGTGAGTCGGCCATTGTGCGCCCGGAACTCTCAGAACCAGCTGTCTGCATCGATGCACCACATGATGGACCACATGTCTGTGGCCGAGCACCACTTATGGACCCCATGTGTTGGGGCATGTCCCCTCTGCTGGAACCGGCCATGAAGGCCCGAAATCTTGCTGGCGGACCTGGGCCACAGGGCACCGATGCCCCACAGGTGAACCACACGTAGTCGGCCTGGTGGGCCATAAATAAATAAAAAGGACACGATGGGTGCAAGTTTTAATACAAATAGGCCGCCAGCAAAGAAAATGACAACAACTGGAAGAAATAATAATAGCCAGCAGAGGGAGCCGAAGAGCAAGAGACCACCTGCAGGGTTAGGGGTTGTTGTTTTTATTTTCATTGAACAATGGTGACTGCACCGATTGGTGCTTGGGGGTGTATTGGTGCGTTTTTGGGTGCTTTCATGGTGCGTCGATGCAGAGCAGACTGTCTCCCCCCCCCCCCCCCCCCCCCAGAAAGAACAATTACAGGTCCTGGGTTAGTTTTGTAAATAAAAGTAGTGTCAACTGTAAATAATGCTCCCCACCGTCAATGTATAGTTTGAAGACCATTCCGCAATTCGGTTAACTGTGGGCGTAAGTCTGTTAGGCAGGGTGCAATGGAGCAGCGGGACACATTTATTTAGGTTTTAAAACTGTCGCACTCAGGGTCAGGTTAAAAGTAGAGGGAACTACACCTATGTGTCACACTAAATTTAAGTTGTAGGCCCGGGACGTGCCTAAGAGGAGGAGGGTGCAGTGTTGTGGATTGAGAATGTTTTTTTTTTTTGTTGTTGTAGTGTAAATTGTTGTAAAGATCACCCTCTGTAAAATGTAATGATTCCTTGTAAATACCTCCGATGTGTAAAGGTCAAAGGGCGTCTCGGTAGTTATTCCATAAACACCACATTGCAGGACACGATAAAACCCTTGTTCAGTAGCTTATATCTTATTATGTGTTTTAGAGTAAGGCCTTGTCTTCCATTAGAATGACACTCCATTGCACCGAGTGAAATAAGAGTAGATTCCCTTCATTCCCATTCCCAAAAACCTCCATTTCCCCTTTCGTCATTGCCAGGCCTCAATTGCCATTGCCAATTACATCCCCTCCAATTGCCGCCATTGACCACGAGGCAGGGTCGGAGAAGAAGGGCGTGTCTCCACCTCGTCATAGAGGGGAGGAGTGAGCCAGCCCCGAACAACCAACCGAGCACGAAGGGTTTGGTTTGAGAGGGCGGAGGAAGAGCGATCGGGGAGGTTCGCAAAGGTTCAAGGGTGGGGCTATATATAACCCATGAGAGACGCCCCCACGAGAGATGCGCTTTTACTGAGACAAGGAGATGAGTCTGAAAAGAGAGGTCCATGACAAGAGCTGAGTTGGTCGTCAGGGGTGGTCAGTGGTTGCGTTGAGTGGTTGCGTTGGTTGCATTGAGTTGTCGGTGGAGAAAGAGTGGTTGGACCAAGAAAGAGAGAGGAGAGAACCCGTCACGCCAGACCCCCCCACCAGCGCGTCGGCTCCGACCGTGATCCGACCCGTGATCCGAACCGTGATCCCGCGCACACGACAGGATCGGTGGCATCAGCGGCCGTCGAGGTCCAGCCCGACGTCCCGTGCGGGATCAAGCTCCAGCCAGCTCCGTGCCGTCCTCCCCCTCCAGCCACACACCTCCTTCCAGCCAATCCACTCTGCAATTCCCCGTGTGAGTCGTCTTTGTTTGTTCTGTCCTGGGTAGGTAATTAAGCTTGTATAAGGAATTCACTGTGTCACCTGCGTCTCATGTCCCTGTACTTAATCGTGACTGCTCCTTTTTGCTTGTGTGTGTAAATAGTAATAAATCCCGTTACTCTTCTGTACGTCTTCTTCCTCTTTGCATTCGGTCGCTTTAGAGTTTTCCAGATTGAGTAGCTGTGGCGCGATACGGCCAACGTTCAGGGTGAATCGGGTTTTAGTCGGGGAATAACTGTTCGGCCGCGGTTACACCACCGCTCGGTAAAAATAACATCTAATCCGCGGACCGTAACAAATTATATATATATATATATATATATATTTACATATATATATATATATATATATATATATATATATATATATATATATATATATATATATATATAAAATAATAATAAAAATCATATAAAATTACATAAATTTACATATTATGTATCAAAATAAGTGTATGAAACAAACAAACATACATAATCAAACAATTATAAAAAAATATAACAAATTCTACCAACAAAATAACCAAAAATAGCAGAAAATTAAGAAGAACAACAAACAGATATGATGCATGTAATTGATTTTATTCACCTACATAACAGAATTAAGCATTTCACTTTCAGTCAAAAAAGGAATTATTGAATTATTGTATCTGAGTCTTACTGAGGTAATCTTATCTGAGGTAGGTCAAGATGTTGAGCATTTCTGAGTTGTATATTATATTGAGACACAGCTTGTCGGGTTGGAGGTAGAATGTGAAGGTGACGATCACATTTTAGAAGACCAAAACCAAAACGCAAGAGAAGCTCATTCCTGCGTTCGCTCAACAACTGTAAACCAAAATGAAGTTGTTGCGCATAGGACTGAATAGATGGGTACGCAATAAAACGGAGCGCAGGCTTCTGGAGACGTTCAATCTCATCACCCTGAGCCCTTGTAATGCCAGAACCCCACACGGGCATACCGAACTCCAGGAGAGGGCGAATGTACACTTTGTATATTTCAACAAGATCGGGGGCACTCACATGGAATTTCTTCAAGGTACAAAGAAAGAAGAGTTGTCGAGCAGGACGAGATACCATCTGCTGAATTTGACTATTCCACTTCCGATCAGATTGGATTACAACACCAAGGAGAGTGAGCGATTGAACTCTTTGCAGATGGATGTTACCAATGACGATGTTTAATTGGGGTGGAACATTCTGAAGAAAAGATATTTGTATAATCTTACATTTCTCCGCTTCGGTCCAACATCGTTAAGGCAACACCAATCACCAAGCGCATCAACATGGGCTTGCATCAAACTTTGCTGAGTTCTGTTCAACACTTCAACCAGGCTCGTCATCACATATTCCCAACGATATTCTGTTGTTACAGCCGCGTCATTCACCAGAACAAGGAACAAAAATTGGTCCTAGTTTCGCCCCTTGTGGAACTCTGCAGGAGAGACACAAATAATTCGATGTCTTCCCTTGATAACGAACCACCTGGGAACGATCAGAAAGGAAACTGCACACTGGAGGTAGGATGGAAGCATCAACCCCAAGCTGAATGAGCTTTTCCATGACCTTGGAGTGGTTGACCAGGTAGAAGACCTTATTAAAGTCGAAAGTGCAAATGTTCGCATAATAACCTCGTTGGTCAAGATGTTGATGTATAACGTCCAGCATATGGACTAAATAGTGGTTTATAGAACTTCCTGTCATGCTTCCAAACTGTGCAGGATCAATATGAGGTTTAAAATCAACCAGTCAGCAAGAAAACTCTCAAACACCCCAGCTAAAACAGAGGGAAATGAGATGGGCCGAGCTGATCAAATTCAGTAACACGAGTCGTGTTAGGAATTGCACATACTGAAGCACATTTCTACTTAACAGGGAAGTTACCATTCTGTAAGCATTTGTTAAATATCTTTGTAACAGGGCCTGAGATTTCCAGTGCACACTCTTTGAAAAGACGAGCAGGTAGGCCTACATCACTGGGATGAGGTGCCTTAGATGCGTTGAGACATCGAAGGCTAAAGTAAACCTCGTGTTGCTGGATTGTTGGTGGAGGCACAGCAGCCGGAAGATATTCTGTAAGAGGTGCAAGGTCCAGCGGAGGTAACATAGTACAGATAGGGGGAAATGCTTGTGCAGATCATTAGCGAGCTGGTGAGGAGATTGGTCAGCAAAAGCAAGATTATAGGACGGCTTCTTCATTCCGGTCAACAATCTGATCTGTCGATGCCATTTTGCAGGCTCTGATCTTAAAAGGTATTCCAGTTTGTTCTGAAAGTAAGACACCTCGGCCTTTCTGATATGATGCTGAATAGTGGGGTGCCCGGACACTCAGTCATTTCAAATTGATGCAAAAGTTTCGTTTTCAGTACCAATTTGAAGGTAATGGCCAATAGAGCAATTTTGGTTCGAGTGGCAAGCACTCATATAAAAAAAAATATTTGGGGGGGGGGGGGGGCGGATTTGGAGGATTTTTTTCGTCACGAATCTTCCCCATATCCACCTGCGTTGTCACCCGAAGGGTCCCTCAACTCTTGCACCAAGTCAGATTTGTTGGTATACATCGTGGAAGCCAGTACGAGTAGCGCCAGATGTTTACGACTTCATTGCTATTGACGGTGGAGTACTGATACACTCACTTCCTGGTACAACTGTCCAAGGAAACACCTTTGATTCATATTTCGACAAGGTATTCTGCCCAAGATTTCGCCACGACTTGAAAAGATCGACAAGAGTAGACATTATCTGGGTCCAGTATCGTGCACTGACAATCAAAGGAGGCACAAGGGGAAAACGAGGAACAGGCACCCGACAACACGTATCTGGTACTGCCAAAATCCCAGGAAATTGGCAGAAGTTTCTGGCGAACGTTGATAACAAGAAGGAACTGTTCTCATTCCTGTCAAAAAAGATAACAGAAGGACAGTTCCCAGATGACAAGGATGTCTACATCACTGCAGGTGATCAAGTCCACCATGTTGGAAACAGTCCACCAATGGATCAATGCAACCATGAGGAAGCTGACACTCGTGTCCTAGTACATCTCCACCACTCCCTCCAAACATCGTCACTTAGGATGGTTCATACTGGAGACACAGATGTTGTCGTAATCCTTCTGAGTAATTTCCATCACATCAAGGCTCTGAATCCGACCGCAGAAATCTGGATCTCCTTCAAAGCAGCAAAGACAACCAGAATGATCTACCTGAACACTATCGCCACAAACCTGGGCACAACAACGTGCAAAGCCATGGCCCTCTTCCACGCATTCACTGGATCAGACAGCATGTCTTCCTTCAAGTTTAAGGGTAAGCAACACTGCTGCAAGTTGATGCACGAAGTGCCATCCCTCATGGATGAACTTGCAACTATCGTCGACACTCCATTCCAAACATCGTCAAGGCTGAAAGAAGTGGCAACGAACTTTGTCTGTGGGCTGTACTCCAATGAGTCAAACGAGGACAATGACGTTGACCTCGTCCGAATGAGGGTGTTCTCACAGAAGACTAGGGACGTGCAGAGAATTCCCCCAACGAGTGATGCTTTGGATCAACATCTCAAAAGGAGCGTCTTCCAAGCGAGCATCTGGACAACAGCCCAAAGGTTCATGATGCCTGTCAACAACCCCACTAATCATGGGTGGAAGGAAGAGGATGGCAAGCTGCTTCCCATTTGGACCTCGCTGCCCCTCGTGAAGGATGTATTCCACCCGGATGTGAAGTGCTCTTGCACAAGTACCTGCACTCTGTGCAAGTGCATGAGGGCAAAGTTGAAGTGCACACGTCTGTGCAAGTGCAAATGTGAGAAGTAGCTGGACCAGAACAATTTCCAATACTGACATGTATATATATATGGTCGATTTGTTAGCCACTTTCTTATTAAAACTATTGTTCAAGGAGTTATTCAAGCAATAATTGTCTGAGCAGTTACTCACCACCATATCGTAGCACAGTTAAAAGATAAATAAAAATGTCACTATATCATTGGGTCCGAGTATAATTGTCCAGTTTATTTTAAAAAAACATGTTTCAGCTTACCGGGCCTATGCCCTTTGGTCTTTTTTTGTGAATATGCGCCGATACCGGCAAAATTATTGCTTCTATCGGCAATATGCTCCAAAGCCAGTCGCCGACTGGGCATCTTCCGTCGTGCGAAGTCCTTCCTTGGCACACCTGAGCTCCTCACCACATACAAGGCTTTCATCTGCAGCTCAATGGAATACTGTTCTCCCCTCTGGGCCGGTGCTCCTGCCTCACACCTAGCTCGGCTTCACGCGGTTGAAACCAAAGCTTTCAGAATCATTGGAATCTCCCACGATGAAGCTAACTCCGAGGGCCTTTCACTCACTCACCACAGGCAGGTTGGTGGTCTTTTCGTCTTCTACCGACTCCTCTCCGGCCTTGCTCCTCCAGCTCTCTCTGGGCTCTGTCCCCCAACTATGCCTGCAGGTCGCACAAGATCTGCCTGCAACCCTCTAATGGTCAAACTGCCAAAATAAAGACTCTCTGCTCACCTTCACTCCTTCATTCCTCTTTTCTCCCGCCTCTGGGACAAACTCCCTCACTCTATTCAATCCCACTCCTCCCTCCAGGTCTTTAAAACAGCTGTTCACCACCATCTCTTATCTTTCCCCATCCATAACCATGATCTTTTTTACCCCCGCTGAATTTTTTATTTTTTTTTGTATACTGAATCGAGGCTCGTGAAAGAGCTGACATTTACTTCACAAACAAATCAACCAGACAAACAAAATATATAAAAAGAGGGAGCGGAAGACAAGAGAAGGGGAAGCACACAAACACTTGAGAGCACACAACATTTAAGAGCAGGGAGATGTGTGGGAGGGAGAGGGCTTGGGGGGAGGAGGCGGGGAAACGGGGGGGGGGGGGAGGGGGTGGGAGAAGTATAAAACACAAGGACACCAAGGACTTCCAGGACAGAAGTTGGTATTTCAATAAAGTGGAATTGGGGTGAAATTAGCGGGGATAAAAAAGATCAAGGTTTTGGATGGGGGAAGATCAGATATGGTGGTGAACAGCTGTTTTAAAGACCTGGAGGGTGGAGTGGGATTAAAGAGAGTGAGGGAGTTTGTTCCAGAGGTGGGAGAAAAGAGGAATGAAGGAGTGAAGGTGAGCAGAGAGTCTTGATTTTGGCAGTTTAACCATAAGAGGGTTGCAGGCAGATCTTGTGCGACCTGTAGGAATATTTGCTGGACAGAGCCCAGAGAGAGCTGGGGGGGCAAGGCCAGAGAGGAGTCGGTAGAAGACGGAAAGACCACCAACCTGCCTGCAGTGAGTGAGTGAGAGGCCCTTGGAGTTAGCTTCATCGCGGGAGTTTCCAATGATTCTGAATGCTTTGGTTTCAACAGCGTGAAGACGAGCTAGGTGTGAGGCAGGAGCACCAGCCCAGAGGGGAGAGCAGTATTCCATTGAGCTGCGGATAAAAGCCTTGTATGTGGGGAGGAGCTCAGGTGTGCCAAGGAAGGACTTCGCATGACGGAGGATGCCCAGTCGGCGACTGGCTTTGGAGGCCAGATTTGAAATGTGGTTTTCCCAGGAAAGATCATGGCAGATAGTGAGACCCAAAAGCTTGAGTGACAGAACTTCTTGGAGAGGATTATTCAGAAAGTGGATGGGAGGGTTGTCCAGTCGGTCTTTTCGGAGAGACATCGTAAGAGTGTGAGATTTGTCAGGATTGAAAGACATGTTCCACTTGTATGCCCAGTCTGTGATTTTGTCCAGGTCTGCAGAGAGTGAGGAGGCTGCAGGCTGCCGATCTGAGGGATGAAGAATGGAGCGACAGAGAGTAGAGTCATCAGCAAAGAGATAGAGATGATTTTCAAGAGAGTCAGAGAGATCATTGATGAAGACCAGAAAAAGCACAGGGCCCAGAACACTGCCTTGGGGAACTCCAGCCTGAACAGGAAGAGGAGATGAGAGAAACCCATTCAGGGCCACACGTTGACTACGACTAGAGAGAAAGTCCGCCAGCCATGCGTGGAGATTTCCATGGATACCAAAAGAGGAGAGTTTGGTGAGCAGAGCGGGGTGCCAGACCGTATCGAAGGCACGTGATATGTCAAGGGAGACAGCTCTAATTTCCTGTTTGGCATTGAGGACCTCCATCCATTGTTGAGAAAACAGAAGCAGCATGTCCAGAGTAGAGTGACCAGGTCTGAAACCAAATTGATGATCAGAGATCAAGCCATTGGAGAAGAGGAAAGATTTCATATCTGAAGCAATGATGGATTCCATGACTTTGCTGATAATTGGGAGAAGGCTGATTGGTCTGTCGTTGCTGGGATCTGTTTTTGCACCTTTTTTGTGCAAAGCGGTGATGTTGGCAGATTTCCAAGCAGATGGCAAATGACCTTGAGCAAAAGAGAGGGTGAAGAGAACAGAGAGAGGGAGTGAAAGAGCAGAAGAACAGGATTTTAGGACCCATGGGCTGATGCCGTCAGGTCCAGTTGCAGAATCAGAGTGGAGGGTTGACAGAAACTTTTCCACCTTGTCAGGAGGAAAGGACACAGAGTCCAGGAGCAGCTGGGTACAGTGGGTACAGAGAGGGATGGGTTTGGGACACAAGATTAGAGGCAAACACAGAGTTGAGGCATTCAGCTTTTTCACGTGCGGAGTCAGCCGTGTGGCCGTTTGAGGTGAGGGAGGGGATGGAGGGGGAACAAACACCAGAAACAGATTTGACCAGATGCCACCAGGATTTGGAAGAGGGAGACAGATAAGAGAGTTCTGTCCCGAGAACGGAGAGATATTGTTTCCTGGCTCTCCTGAGGGTGGACACACACTTGTTTCGGGCTTTGTGAAAGGAAATGAGATTTCCTTCCGTTGGATTTGCTTTCCAGGAGACGAAAGCAAGTTGTTTCTGGGCAATAGCCTCACCACAAGATTCCTTGTACCATGGACGGGAGGAAGGGTATGACAACTGAAGACGAGATGGGATAAATCTGTGCATGAGAGAGAGCAATTTACTTTGGAAGAATTCCCAGGATGAGTTAATGTCAGAGGCGGTAGAGATGGGAGACCAGTCCAGATGATTGATGGCTGCTTGAAGACCGTGCCAGTTGGCCTGGGTGAAATGCCAGACTCGTCGACGCTGAGGAGGCTCTCTGAGAATGGTCAGAGAGATGTCCACTTTAACAAGCACATGATCAGATGAGCCGATTGGAGCAGAAGAAGAGCAGCAGACATTTTCAGGGAAGTTAGTCATAACCAAGTCCAGAAGAGAAGATGCTCCGTTGACTGAGATCCGGGTCGGGAAATTGACAGATTGTGTCAGTCCCAGTGAGTCGCAGAAGTCCTTTGCTGAAGAGCCATGGCTGGTGAGAGAGGTACTGTGGAAGAGTAACTCAGCGTAACTTATTAATTGGCACTGGTAACTTATTAATTAACCTGGTAACAAAGCAAATACATTTTACATGCAAACTCTGTGAAGGACGAGTTTGTAAATGAGTTAGGAATGTGTATGAACAATGTAATCTCTTGAAACACCTGGTCAAGGCCCCAGGCTAGAGCACCCCCCCCTGCTGTGTAAATGGAAATCACAGCAGGAGGGGAGCGAGCTGATGCCAGGACTCGGTGCGATGCATGACCTCGGGACATTAGCGGAGAGGAGATTAAGTCCAGTTTGGCGATATAACGAGAGCAAACGTTGAGTAAAGGGACTTGTCCTCAGAAGCCCTGCCGGACGGAACGATGGAATGAACGAGTACTTGCTACGTGAAGCGCTGACCGAACGGGAGTGTCGGATGAACGAGAAGGACCAGCGAAAAGAGTTAACCTGATCCATTATATTATGCGGTATCATTTTGGTAATTGGATGAAGTGAATACAGTTTAATAAACTAGACCTTTTGTAACCTGTGTCCGGTCATTGGAGTCCTGTGAGTCCCCCAGTACAAATTCCCTGACAATCTTGGAGGCACCGCTGACATCAACTGGACACAAACAAGTCTTTAAAAGGTGAGTGTGTCTTGTTTGGTCCAATATGATTTACGAACTTGGAAGTTATGGGTACATACATGGGGGAGCAGGTGGTCTGGGGCTTCTTTGCGCACCGATGCCGCGATATAGGTGGCGTGAGCCATCACGAATGGGATTTCGATAAACGACTGTAGCAATTTATTCGTTTTTTTTTTCTAAATGATTTCTGTAAATACGTATTTTTGCGCTGGTTATTAAAGGGCCTTACTGTGACCTGGAAGCGGGCGGAGCAAGTGTGCACCTTGCGACCGCTTGCTTCCAGGACGTGTAAGGCCGGTACACTCGTTTACCCACCCGCACACGGATAAAGTACTACTTTTTTTTTGCACTTGTTCGAAGCACTTGACTTGCTCGGCGCTCGACGAGCGACAGGGAACCGGGAAACGGAATTATATTTATATATATATATATATTTCCAATATGGTACACCGGCCACAACGATTTTAGCGATTATCCGAGTTTTTTTTTTTTGTTTTTTTTTTTTAACGATTTCTGTAAATATGTATTTTTCCTGCGCTGTGTAATTCTTCTGACACGCGCCACGAAGAAACGCACCACTGATGTGCATGAAGCGACTTGTTTGCCGGTTCGGTAAGGTCCGTCCGTACACGTGTACAATCGTGTACACCCGTTTTAAATAAATAATTTTTTTTTTCAGTTTTCCCGCCATGCCTATAAATTCATGACAGACAACCCCCCCTCATGCCGGTCCAGAATTATGATGAAAGATGGCGATGGAGGAAAAAAAAAATGCATCAAATATAAAAATTGATCTGCTTGATGTTAGTTTAAGGGCTGTTCCAAATTATCCTGATTATGAGAGATAATTACAGGAAATGTGTACTGTTCTTGTTTGGAGATTATAAGACAAAAACAGCAGAGTGGGAATCGGCAGACAATGGAACAGCTAGCGACGAGTGTTTTGTGAGTAGCAACCACTCTCTGGTCGAGGCTCATAAAAAAAAAAAAAAAAATTGATACTTATTGATTTGGCACTTGTTGGAACTTGTTGGAACTTGTTGTTGGAACTTGCTGTTGGCACTTGTTGGAACTTGTTGGAACTTGTTGTTGGAACTTGTTGTTGGAACTTGCTGTTGGAACTTGTTGTTGGAACTTGTTGTTGGAACTTGCTGTTGGCACTTGTTGGAACTTGTTGGAACTTGTTGTTGGAACTTGTTGTTGGAACTTGCTGTTGGCACTTGTTGGAACTTGTTGGAACTTGTTGTTGGAACTTGCTGTTGGAACTTGCTGTTGGAACTTGTTGGAACTTGTTGTTGGAACTTGCTGTTGGCACTTGTTGGAACTTGTTGGAACTTGTTGTTGGAACTTGTTGTTGGAACTTGCTGTTGGAACTTGCTGTTGGAACTTGTTGTTGGAACTTGTTGTTGGAACTTGCTGTTGGAACTTGTTGTTGGAACTTGTTGGAACTTGTTGTTGGAACTTGCTGTTGGAACTTGTTGTTGGAACTTGTTGGAACTTGTTGTTGGAACTTGCTGTTGGAACTTGTTGGAACTTGTTGTTGGAACTTGTTGTTGGAACTTGCTGTTGGCACTTGTTGGAACTTGTTGGAACTTGTTGTTGGAACTTGCTGTTGGAACTTGCTGTTGGAACTTGTTGGAACTTGTTGTTGGAACTTGCTGTTGGAACTTGCTGTTGGAACTTGTTGGAACTTGTTGTTGGAACTTGCTGTTGGAACTTGTTGTTGGAACTTGTTGTTGGAACTCGTTGTTGGAACCCGTACTTATTTAATTAATTACATTTCTTATTACATTACAGTAATTACATTACAGTAATTACCTGGGGTAATTACAGTAATTACAGTTCCGGTAATTACAGTAATTACAGTAATCATTACAGTAATTGCAGTAATCTTATTACAGTAATTACATTACATTAACTCAGGCACCTTTTGAGTAAGGAAGCTGATATGTGGACATGACACTGACCAAGGGATGTGGCTGTCAAGGAAAATATTGATTTATTGATTAATCATTTAATAAATTAACTCGTTGATTTATAAATGACTTATTTAATTAAAATTCCTGAGAGATACATCTTCGGATGAAATACTTGCAGATTGGTTATGCTATGAGCCAATTGATTAAGGAAAATATTTTGTGATGGCCATATTGGCAATTTCGTGGCCATATTCGTGGCAACTCAGTTAGTGCCACTGCACCTTTAAAATGCATCCCTGCGTTCATTTTTCGATCGATTGAGTTGAAATTTTGAACAATCGGATCTGGACTGTCGTTGTTAACGACTCTAGCATGCACTCGTCCAATCAGGATGGAGCGGTATGGTCCCCGGATTATCACTGCCCGCAGTTTTAATTAATTTTACTTTCCTCTTGGTCATATAATTTTGAAGACATGCATGTCATGATAGAGGAAATGTTTGTTCTGTTGAACGGAATAAATGTTGTTTATTTGAGTGGATGGGTATTTTTGTGTATTTTGTATATATTTTCACGACTAATTCCAGTTAACATCCTGCAAAATTTGCTCGTTTGCTGGCCGAGTCGAAATTGCGTTGAGTTTCTATGGCATGCGCCATTAAAAGCGCTGTGTAATGGTTGAGCTCCCTTTATTTCGTTTTGGTCATGCGGATGAGCAGACAAAGTGACGAATGCTGCGGCTGGAGCAGTAGAAGCGATGTTTTTTTTAATGGAAACGATGTAATGAGTAATTAAAAGTGGGAGGGGGCAACACCACGCATACCTCTTTTAAGGTGTATATAAACCCTGGAATAAACGTGGGAGGGGGCAACACCACGCATACCTCTTTTAAGGTGTGTATAAACCCTGGAATATTTCAGCAATCAATACAATGCTGAAACTATGTAAGTTAATTTAATGAGTAATTTAATGAGTAATTTAATGAGTAATTTAATGAGTAATTTAATGAGTAATTTAATGAGTAATTTAATGAGTAATTTAATGAGTAATTTAATGAGAAATTTAATGAGTAATTTAATGAGTAATTTAATGAGTAATTTAATGAGTAATTTAATGAGTAATTTAATGAGTAATTTAATAAGTAATTTAATAAGGAATTTAATGAGGAATTTAATGAGGAATTAAAAGTGGGAGGGGGCAACACCACGCATACCTCTTTTAAGGTGTGTATAAACCCTGGAATAAACGTGGGAGGGGGCAACACCACGCATACCTCTTTTAAGGTATGTATAAACCCTGGAATATTTCAGCAATCAATACGATGCTGAAATGATGTAATTTACTGTGTAAGAGGGTCGACCTTGGGTTTGTTTGGGTTTGTTGTTTATTTTTGTGGGTGTGTATTTTTGTGTATTTTGGATATATTTTCACGACTAATTCCAGTTAACATCCTGCAAAATTTGCTCGTTTTCTGGCCGAGTCGAAATTGCGTTGAGTTTCTATGGCATGCGCCATTAAAAGCGCTGTGTAATGGTTGAGCTCCTTTTATTTCGTTTTGGTCATGCGGATGAGCAGACAAAATGACGAATGCTGCGGCTGGAGCAGTGGAAGCGATTTTTGAATTGTTCAATGATTATTCGATACTGTTATGACTTATTGTCAATAGGTATACTAAGTGGCCATGAGGTAGCCTGTTGCTATGTACAGTTTTATTCTATTGTTGATTATACCACATAACTGTGGTGATAAAGGAAATGTTCGTTTTAAATAGATGATTATGATATGACCATGACTATAAAATCATGATGATTATTATGAATGATATCATAGGGTTCAAATGCAGAATGATTGCATGAACTTGGGAAAGAACTTTCAAGCCCTATGGGATAAATTGGGTGTTACAAGCGATGGAGCTTCAAAATTTAGCATGATTGAAGGAATTTACAGTCTTATTTCAGGAGTTTTACGAAATTTAAATTGCCAAGAGATTTTGGATACTATTAAAAGGAAAATGATGAGATATTTTTCCCAAAGAACTTTAATATCTGCCATCCATTTTGGCTGTCTCACGAATGAAGGATGAGTTGCCTTTAGTGGTTGCAAAGAAAATTTGTGGAGACCAGGCAAAATGGGAAAATATGTCAGATATGACCCTAGGACAGGACGGTGATTCATCAATTGACATGAGGTACGAATCTGAGGTGACGACCGATGAAATTCGATCTCAGTCAATGGATGGACCTGTCCTGACATCATTGGAAAAAGGGCTTATGCAAGGAGACATCCAAAATGATTAATTTGATTTATTGATGAATATTGATGAATTAATTGAAATTGAATAATTGATTGAATTGTTAATTGATTGAATCTAATTGATTGAATTTAATTGCATAAATTGAACTGAATAAATTGAATTGAATATATTGATTGTTTGATTGATGAAAATGCGGTCTCAAGAAAGAAGCTTTGATATATTTGCGAGATATTATCAATGTGGAGACAACCTGGGAAAATTGAGCAAGGTGGTGAGTTTATATACAGATATATATGTGCGGTTACCATTGTGTGATTTCCCCGTCAAACAGAGCGGACACCTGAGGATTCACCCATTTCATACTGACCCTCCGGCTCATCTGCAAATACTGATCTGTGAGATTGGATTGTGCAAAAGCCACAGCTGAGGGAGATTCTCTGGAAATCACCGTGTGAACAGGTGGAGAGATCCTTCCTGGAGGTACGAGTGAAGCTTTAGAGGAACCTGGAACAAGCTACAACACATCCAACGCTACTTTGATAAAAGGCAGAATGGGAAATGGAGCCTGCAAGAATACACAAGGACAACCAGAAATTCCACAAAAAGGTACTTGTACACATCATATGTACGACCGTTATGGTGCCGAAGCTATAAGGCAGGTCGAGAATTGGTATTTGTGGACAAAGGGACATGATGAGGAGTTTCCAAGAGATGGTACATTCGAGCGAAGTCGATTGGAAAGATTGGAACAAAGATTGAAAGCCAGGAAGAGACAGAATCTAACGGTAGACTGGCTTGCATTCCATCTTTGGGATGGTGAATCCAGACAACGGGAACAGCAAGAACGGATAACGGATCTAGAACTTAAAATAAAAAGGATACAGGATACAGTGGAGGAGACAAATGCACAACTGCCCTCGAAATTAGGAACGAAAGTGACAGTTGTCCCATCAGATTTCCAGTTGTCTCCCCAAAAAGGACGGTACAGAGAATTTTTTCGTGTTTCAGGAGATAACGAGAGATTGCAGTGGCAACTCAGGGATGTAGAGATGCAGCCCAGCAATACAAGTGCACAGGTGCACAGATCAGACAACGACAGAAACCGGTGTTTCAAATGTGGACGGATGGGACATTGGAAAAGAGGATGTCCGTATACCAAAAGGAAGACAAGTTAATAGGGTAAACCAAGATCAAGGGTACCAGTGCTGACCGATACCTCAGACAATGATTAGGCCTTCATTGCTGCAAATCCCAAATGATGATTGGCCTCAACAGATTCGATTACTGGACAAACATGAATAACTGTCGATGATTCTTGTGTTTGAAAAGTTTTCAGAGCAAGAATGATTCATTTTTTCTTTTTGCTTGTTAACAAATTAATAATTAATTGATCAAATGCCAAAATTGGATCTTCTATTTTGGGCACAGCAATTTTAAATTTACAAAGTTTGGAACAATTGCGTTGCAATTGTTGGCAAACCAAGTAACAAGAGTCACATGATGATCAGGTGGGAATTTCGGACTATTGTTCCGCACGATTGATAGGTCAATGGTCGACTGACATGCAAATGGGTGTGTAGTCAAAATTTGGATAGATTATTGTGAAGGCAGAAAGGGTAATTTCAATTTGACATCATAAGGGTTTTCTAAGAATGGACTTTTGGTTTATTTGTCTATAAGCATTTTGAATTTGATTGACAAATTTTATGAAATTGAAATAAAATTGACACCCATCTGATCTGTAAATAATGGTTCCAACGCAAACAAATATGCATAATGCATGTGTGTGTGTGTTTTTGTGTATCAATCTTACAAGATTGTTGACACCGACAGTGTGCCTGTCTGGAAATGGATAGTTATATGTGGATGGGATTGGGATATGTGGATGGGATTGAATATCCAGAGAATCCGTAAAATAAAATAGAAATATAATTTGATTATGAACATTATCTCTTTTGTCAAGGGAAATGGAATATAAAAAAAATTTGATGTGCTGAGTTATGAGCAGCCATTAATTAATAGTAAAATTGTGAGTAATTTTGGGATTCCATTTTTGATAGAATGTATATGAGAATAACATCTATTTATGGATATGAGCTTCATAAAAGGAAATGAGGAAGTACAAAATCATCCAAATGTGGGAGAGGTCTTACACTGACTTCCCAGAATACTCTGCTCATGGATTTTATATATATAAACTTGAATTTTATCAGCATATAAATTGTGCTGTATGTATGGATGTGTTTTAGGCATAGATGATATGGGAAAAGAGTAAAGAAAATTTTGCTGGTTTGAACTATTGTGGGTTTTCAGTTCTGGAGTTTAAACAAAGTCACTGGTTAACAGATGAGAAAGGATAGTAAATAAATTATTCCCTGCTGGGCAAATTAAGTACGATATTACTAAGACTTATGAGAGCTATTGTTCCGCCTTACAGCAGTGGAAAATTATTGGAAAAAATTAGATCCAACATAATGAATCTATAAAAGAATGTGATAGGGATAATATCCTCAATTTGTACTAATTATTTGATTGTGGGTAAAGGAATTAAGTCATCGTAGTGGATTGTTAACAGCAGCCTGAAAATGTCCTGAGAGTGTGCATCCATGTAATCAGAAATCCCAGATTTGTTTTTTACAAACAACATTTTGGTAGAGGTCTTGTGTGGAACACTTCCTTGGTAGATAAAAACGGTACTGCATGCTGGCAGCCACTTTTGCGGCCAGTTAGGCCAAACAAATTGAGAGGAAATTGTAGTTAAATACGTAAGTTACACATGGCTATTTGTAAAAAAGGAAATTTGTTGAGATGGGAAACATTTTTTCGAAGGTTTATTAAGGTGTTATAATATGACATGTGGCAAGGCAAACTATTGGATGGGAAAATTAGATCTGGCTATAGAATAAATTTATTGACCCCTTGAAGTTAATCCTTCGAATCATTGTTTCACTGGCATTTTTATTCAAATTGGAAATAGTTTGGTAGAGCTTTGGTTAAAACCTTTGGTTGCGGTATCTTGGAACGAATTGATAAACCATAGGAGATTGATAAGAATAGAAACAAATATGGACCCAAAATAGAAAGTTGGATTCATGCCTCTCATTGCAAGCAAGCACATGGGGCTAAGGTGGACGATCCCACAGAAAATGAGGCTGCACCTAGCAGCCCAGCAGAACATTCAGTGGTAGAAAAATGATAGTCGTGATATACATTCATTTGAATTACATTTTAACACCCCTTGCATTGATAAACATTACATTTTCAACATGTGATATTCCTACTTGGAATAGTGACATTTATTTGCCTACATGACATACAATTACCTGCTGATATTAATACAGCATGAGTGAAAAAATGTATCACAACTACACTCATGATCAGGGGATTGAGTTCAACCCCGGGAGATAGGGGGATCAGGGTAAGACAAATAATCTGATTATGTTACATATTAAGGGATTTTCTTTATTTACCTTTTAGGAAGCTTGTTAGTTTGGTACATAATGTTAAATGTCATCGACATATAACTATGTCATAGATATGAATATATACAAGGAGTAGCAGACTTGTTTGTTGGTTTAGTAGTTATATTGGCAATTGTTTTAGTGGTGGCTTGCTTGAAAGCCTTAGTGACGGTGTGTTTGAATAAGGTAACCAACAACACGATGATAACGCATGAAGTGACAAATGAGGAAAGAAATGTGGAACCAGAAAAGGAAGACTTTTATGGCGACATAAACAGTAGAATTAAGATAATGGCATAACGACAATGTTATGAGTTGTGTCAATTACAATATCAATGAACTCATATCACCACGAGTGACACACTGTTAGGAAAAAAAGAGGGAAAAAAAAAAAAAAAGTGGAGAGGAATTATGGTAATAATACATTATGCTTAATTTGTTGGTTTGGGAAAATTGTTGTTGGGAATTAGGTATTCCCGTTTGTGATTGTAATCATATACAATGCTATTCTTAGTTTAGTAATAAAATACATACCTGATTGAATATTATTTGTGTGACGCATATAAATGAATATAACTTTTTGTGTTAAGGAAAAACAACAAATTGTTGAATGTGAAACTGTCGGAAGATATACATGATTATGCTGATTTCATGGTAAGATGCACCCTATCTGATTCAGTGTGTGTGGAAAGCAGATTCAGATGTGACTGAGCATAAGGATAAGACGAGATCACATTTTGAAGGGAGTGCTAACGGAATTGGGAAGAAGTTCGAGAAAGAAAATTTGTGGCTAAAAAATGAAGTTAATCGTGGCATACACCCTCTTTCTCAAAGAATGATGAAGACATTCTCCCGTGTAACTTGGAGATGAATGCTTACCTTCACCAAGGAAATTTATGTGACCATTTGCCTGGATCACACTGCAACATATGAAAGAAAGGCGATCACTTACTCTTGTTTGAAGGCTTCGAACATTCACCACATCAGAAGTTGCAGGACAACGACATTTTACCTGCAACCTCTGTGAAATGCGGGGACATATGTTATTACTTCACCAACGTCCGGGGAACCAGCATGGAGCTGCAAAAAAAACGGCTGTGCCCTTGTCACAACAGCTGTGCACGATTCTGCTGGTTGCTCCTGGTAAGGACCATGAATGACCTGAACACCATGGTCCCAACATCAGTGTGGATGCATCCGGCATCCCTGTTCCACATCTTGCTGGCCAATCATGGTTCACAGCAAAAAGTGGCAAGAATGCTACATGGAGAGAAGGGTCAGTCTATGACTCCGCAGTGTTACCACAACAGCGAAATCCTACACGAAGTAGTGCAGGAGCTATGAAGACATTAGGAGAAAATGTTTCATACCTGGATTCAAACACAAGTGATCAGCCCTTCCTTTCAAACAAAGTCAACATTTGTGTGGAGGCAAACGTTTTTGCCAGATGGTGCAGATGCTTTACAAAACTTGAAAATGAAGTGAAATTGTTGTATCTTGGTGATGGTGAAGTGTTGTTTTGAAAATATATTTGTGATGCAAATGCAATAGATTGAACAATATGGAAGGAGTCAATGACCAACGAAATGTTTTGTGATTCTTGCAGGATGACGGTGTATGCCTAAGAGAATTTGATTACCAAAGTTATGATTATTTACTTATACTTGTAATGATGTTTACTTGCAGTGATTGATTATTTACTTATACTTGTAATGATGTTTACTTGTAGTGATTGATTGTTTACTTATATTGATGTTTAGATTAATGGTTAATATAAACAAAAAAACAAAAAGATGAGGGAATTGTGGAAGAGTAACTCAGCGTAACTTATTAATTGGCACTGGTAACTTATTAATTAACCTGGTAACAAAGCAAATACATTTTACATGCAAACTCTGTGAAGGACGAGTTTGTAAATGAGTTAGGAATGTGTATGAACAATGTAATCTCTTGAAACACCTGGTCAAGGCCCCAGGCTAGAGCACCCCCCCCCCCTGCTGTGTAAATGGAAATCACAGCAGGAGGGGAGCGAGCTGATGCCAGGACTCGGTGCGATGCATGACCTCGGGACATTAGCGGAGAGGAGATTAAGTCCAGTTTGGCGATATAACGAGAGCAAACGTTGAGTAAAGGGACTTGTCCTCAGAAGCCCTGCCGGACGGAACGATGGAATGAACGAGTACTTGCTACGTGAAGCGCTGACCGAACGGGAGTGTCGGATGAACGAGAAGGACCAGCGAAAATAGTTAACCTGATCCATTATATTATGCGGTATCATTTTGGTAATTGGATGAAGTGAATACAGTTTAATAAACTAGACCTTTTGTAACCTGTGTCCGGTCATTGGAGTCCTGTGAGTCCCCCAGTACAAATTCCCTGACGGTACCCACACCCAGCCAACTGGCATGGTGACAATTGAAATCACCACATATGAGGAAGAGAGAGTTGGGATGGGTCGATAGAAGTTGGTCCATATTATCAGACAGCGAGATGGAGATGGAGTCATCACTGTTTGGTGGACGGTACAACACACATATGAACAAAAGGTGGGAGCGAAGGGGAAGCCGTAGCCAAAGGTATTCCTGGGAGTGAGGTGGAGAGAGGGCAGTGCAGGGCGAGTGAGGAAGAGAGTTTTTTATATAAAGATAGCAACCCCCCCTCCAGGACGAGGCTCCGGTCTATCATACCGGAGGAGGGAGTAACCTGGGAGAGATACCAAGGAATCAGAGACATCATGAAGGAGGAAAGTTTCTGTTAAGCAGATCACGTCTGGTTTATCAGAAGCAACCTGTATGGATAGATCAGTCAAGTTTGAGCGAAGGCCCCGGATGTTTTAGGTCCGTACTGTTAAAGAAGAGGAAGGGGGAGCATCGGATACAGAACAGGGGGGGGGGGGGGAGCGGTAGGATAAGATGTGGAAGAGGAGGAAGAGGTAGGGAGAGCTGTTGAAGGTGTGTCAGAGATTTCAGAATAGCTTGGAGAAAGGGAAGAATGGGGCGGACAAAAGGTTTGATGGTGATTGGCTGAGGCGCAGTGAGGTGTTATTTGAGGAGGGGGAAGAGTGAGGCAGAAGGTTGAGGGAGATGAAGGTGAAAGTTAGAAGGGGGGAGTACGCTTTGAGGAGGAGGGGTGGGAGGGGAGTCAAGGACGGGAGGAGTGAGGGAGGGTCTCGGAGGGGAGGGGTGTGGGGGGAGTTTAGGAGGGAAGGGGCAAGGGGGGAGATCTGAACGGGATGGGTGATGGGGAAGATTTGGAGGGGAGGGGCAAGGGGGAAGATTTGAAAGGGATGGGTGATGGGGAAGATTTGGAGGGGAGGGGCAAGGGGGAATATTTGAAAGAGATGGGTGATGGGGAAGATTTGGAGGGGAGGGGCAAGGGGGTGGATTTGGAGGGGAGGGGTGATGGGCAAGTTTTGAAGGGGAGGGGTGATGGGGAAGTTTTTGAGGGAAGGGGTGATGGGGAAGTTTTGGAGGAAGGGGTGATGGGGAAGATTTGGAGGGGAGGGGTGAGATTGGATTTTAGAAAGTGTACGATTAATGGGAAACGAACATTTATTGCAAAATGAGTTTCTTGAGACCTTCGAATGAAAAATACGTTGAGGACGCTGAAGGATGGGTGGAGTTCTGGAGAGTTTAGGGAATGGATGAAAGAGGCACTGTAACTGTAAGAGATGGAATTTTTTTTTGGAATGAATAGATTTGGTGAGCAAGTCGAAAGCATCCTTTTATAGAAGAAGAAGAAAAAGGTGTTATAGTATTTGACAGAATACAGTTCTTCAGGGGACAGTTGAAACATTTTTTAACGACGTGAACACGTGATCACGAACAACGTGGTCGAAGAACCAACGAACAAAGAAGAACGAACAACGGATAAGAACAGAGAAGGGAATATATATATATATATATTTTTGAGTTGAGATGGAAACAGAGACAGAGACCGAACGTGAAACGTGAAAAATAGAGACCGAAAGTAATTGCGAGCGCAATCAAAGAATCGCTGAGACAGAAACAAAGCCTCAAGCCAAGGTCAGACACGGTAGCCTTCTGGTACTACACTAGGCGTCAGTACGACACTGACACGATAGCGTCAGTACTACACTGACACACTGTTCTTCACGTCAGTACTACACTGACACGATAGCGTCAGTACTACACTGACACACTGTTCTTCACGTCAGTACTACACTGACACACTGTACGAGTACTACAGACACGGTAGCCTACTAGTACTACACTAGGCGTCAGAATACGTGACACGAACTAACCGACGATTCTGTACACAGGTATGAAAAACCAACACCATGAATACTATTAAAGACACACCAATAGTTACGCACACCGAAAGAAAGATACAGTTTCGACAAAAACACAATTGTAAAGTTACTTAACTTCGAAAGCGTGCGCGCATGGACAGCTTTGAAGAGACGTGACGTGACGTGACGAGAAGAGACGTGAAGAGACTTTGAAGAGATTTAAAACGTTAGACAAGTGGTCGATGTTCGGGGAAGTTAGGGGGAGAAGAGAAAATCTAAGAAATATGCAATACAGCGAAGCAAAGAACTTAAATTCACAGAACACCTATGGGGGGAGGGAAGCCGAGAGAAACCAGGCCACGCACGCGGTGGGACAGAAAACGATTAAATTATACAAAAGTTTGCAAGAATTGCAAATCAACACCAACTGGAAAACACACTGCAACACATGCACAATAAAAAACGAGTAGAAATTGACGAAAACACGAATGGAAAAAATACTATAACTTTTGCTGCCGTGCAGAGCTCCAAGACGCTTCTTTGCTCCCGATTTCACCCCAGATTCACTTTTTTGAAATACCAACTTCCTTCCTGGAAGTCCTTGCAGTGTCCTTGTGTTTTATACCTCTCCCACCCCTCCCCCTTTCCCACGCCTCCTCCCCCCAAGCCCTCCCACAGATCTCCCGATGTCCCTGCTCTCAAATGTTGTGCTTGTGTGCTTTCCCTTCTCTCCCCATCTTGTCTACCTCCACCCTTATTATATGTTTTGTGTGTCTGTTTGATTTTTTTTGTGTGATAAATGTTAGCTCTTTCACGAGCCTCGATCCTGTATACAAAAAAATAATAATAATAAAAGAAAATACAAGTTGCTACTCCTGATCTTGAATCCATACATACGTCAGATGTTCAGATCGGATCATCCAATCAAAAGTTATAACAGTTTCCATATTTCGCATAGGCCGGTGGGGGGTTGAGCACCCCCAACGTCCCCAGAAGCCCCATTTTTGATCTGAGTGCTTGACACTCGAACCAAAATTGTTCTTTCGGCCCTTACCGTCAAATTGGTAGTGAAAACGAAACTTTTGCATCAATTTGAAATGAAAAGAAAAAATTACCCATGCACGCCCCCCCCCCCCCCCTCCACGAGAACTATATTCTTTCGTTGATGGTATCGAACAAAATCGCCAATATCATGTGCGTCCTGTTGTATAATTAAACGGCAAAGATTATCGTTGAACGATGGTTTGTCCCGAGGTTTTCGCTTCATCACCATCAAGCATCGTTTGAAAAGAGTTGTGTGTAAAATTTCTACCATTTTATCAGGATTATCGGAAGAGTTCAAATCAGTCCAATTATACTCCGTAATCCACTGTGCCAAATTCCGGATAGATGATTCCTGAAAAGGTCTTAGATAAGACCCGGTGGCTTTCAGAGGTTGAATAGAGTCAAACGTTCGGGCGATAACAACACAGTGATCACAAGATGCAATTGGGGCACATATTATTGGCTCAGCATAAAGTTCTTGAAAGTTTGTCAAAACCTTATCAAGCACTGCATTGCCTCGTGTCGGTAATACAACTAACTGTGACAACAGGGCATGCTGCTCAATAACAACGGTGTGGAGGTCATTAAAATCCCCCATAACGAATACCACAGCATCCTCTGTCAAACCAACACATCCACCAAACCAACACACCCACGAAACCAACGCATGCGCCAAACCAACACATGCGCCAAACCAAAACATGCCCCAAACCAACACATGCGCCAAACCAACACAGGTGCCAAACCAACACATGCGCCAAACCAAGACATGCACCAAACCAACGCATTCGCCAAACCAACGTATCCGCCAAACCAACAAATCCAGCAAACCAACACATCCCACAAAACCAACACATGCGTCAAACGAACACATGCTCCAAACCAACACATCCGCCAAACCAACACATGCGCCAAAACAACAGATGCGCCAAACCAACACATTCACCAAACCAACGCATCTGCGAACCAAGACATGCACCAAACCAACGCATCCACCAAACCAACACATCCGCAAAACCAACACATGCGCCAAACCAACACATGCGCAAAAAACAATACATGCGCAAAAAACAAAACATGCGCAAAAACCAACACATGCGCCAAACCAACACGTTCGCCAAACCAACACATGCGCAAAAACCAACGCATGCGCAAAAACCAACGCACGCACCAAACGAACACATGCGCCAAACCAACACATGCGCCAAACCAACACATGCACCAAACCAACACATGCACCAAACCAACACATGCGCCAAACCAACACATCCGCAAAACCAACACAAGTGCCAAACCAAAGCACGCGCCAAACCAACACACGCGCCAAACCAATGCCTGTGACAAACCAACGCATCCGCAAAACCAATGCAAGCACGAAGCCAATGCATGCGCAGAACCAACACATCCGCAAAACAAACACAAGTGCCAAACCAACATACATGCCAAACCAAAGTATCTGCCAAACCAAAAACCGCCAAACCAAGACATCCGCCAAACCAACACATGTACCAAAACAACAGATGCGCCAAACCAATGCATTCGCCAAACCAACACATTCACCAAACCAACGCATCCGTCAAACCAATGCATGTGCCAAAGCAACGTATGCACCAAACCAGCACGTGCACCAAACCAACAGAACCGCCAAATCATCAATTCCGCCAAACTAACGTATCCGCAAAATCAACAGGTCTGCGAAACCAACGCGTCTTCCAAACCAACGTATCTGCCAAACCAACACATCCGTCAAATAAACGCATCCGGCAAACATGCGCCCAACCAAGACATGCGCCAAACCAACAAATCCCCAAACCAACACATCCCCCGAACCAACACATCCCCCAAACCAACACATCCCGCAAAATCAAAACATGCGTCAAACCAACACATGTGCCAAACCAACACATCTGCCAAACCAATGTACATGCCAAACCAAAGTATCTGCCAAACCAAAAATCCGCCAAACCAACACATCCGCCAAATCAACACATTCGCCAAAACAACAGATGCGCCAAACCAACGCATTCGCCAAACCAACACATTCACCAAACCAACGCATCTGCGAACCAACACATGTGCCAAACCAATGCATCCACCAAACCAACACATCCGCAAAACCAACACAAGCACCAAACCAATGCATGCACCGAACCAACACATCCGCAAAACCAACACAAGTGCCAAACCAACGCATGCGCCAAACCAACACACGGGCCAAACCAACACATGCGCCAAATCAACGCATGCGCCAAACCAACACGTCCGCCAAACCAACTCATGCGAAAAAAACAACACATGCGCAAAAAACAAAACATGCGCAAAAACCAACACATGCGCCAAACCAACACGTTCGCCAAACAAACACTTTCGCCAAACTAAGACATCCGCCAAACTAAGACATCCGCCAAACTAAGACATCCACCAAACTAACACATCTGCCAAACAAACACATGTGCCAAACTAAGACATCCACCAAACAAGCACATTCGCCAAACAAACACATGTGCCAAACTAAGACATCCGCCAAACTAACACATCCGCCAAACAAACACATGCGCCAAACTAAGACATCCGCCAAACAAACACATCCGCCAAACAAACACATGCGCCAAACAAACACATCCGCCAAACAAACACATGCGCCAAACTAAGACATCCGCCAAACAAACAAATCCGCCAAACAAACACTTTCGCCAAACAAACACTTTCGCCAAACTAAGCCTTCCGCCAAATAAACACATCCACCAATCGAACATATCTGCCAAACAAACACATGCGCCAAACTAAGACATCCGACAAACTAACAAATCCGCCAAACAAACACATGCGCAAAACTAACACATCCGCCAAAAAAACACGTGCGCCAAACTAAGACATCCGCCAAACGAACACATCTGCTAAACAAACACATGCGCCAAACTAAGACATCCGCCAAACTAACACATCCGCCAAACAAACACATGCGCCAAACTCAGACATCCGCCAAACACAGACATCCGCCAAACAAACACATGCGCCAAACAAACACATGCGCCAAACTAACACATCCGCCAAACAAACACATGCGCCAAACTAAGACATACGCCAAACTAACACATCCGCCAAACAAACACATGCGCCAAACTAAGACATCAGCCAAACTAACACATCCGCCAAACAAACACATGTGCCAAACTAAGACATCCGCCAAACTAACACATCCACCAAACTAACACATCTGCCAAACTAAGACATCCGCCAAACAAACACATCCGTCAAACAAACACATGCGCCAAACTAAGACATCCGCCAAACTAACACATCCGCCAAACAAAGACATGCGCCAAATTAAGACATCCGCCAAACTAATACATCCGCCAAACAAACACATGCACCAAACAAAGACATCCGCCAAACTAACATATCCGCCAAACAAACATACGCGCCAAACTAAGACATCCGCTAAACTAACACATCCACCAAACAAACACATGCTCCAAACGAAGACATCCACCAAACTAACACATCCGCCAAACAAACACATGCACCAAACTAACACATCCGCCAAACAAACACATGCGCCAACCTAAGACATCCGCCAAACTAACACTTCTGCCAAAGAAACACATGCGCCAAACTAAGTTGTCCGCCAAACAAACACATCCACCAAACAAACACATGCGCCAAACTAAGACAACCACCAAACTATCACATCCGCCAAACAAAGACGTGCACCAAATGAAGACATCCGCCAAACTAACACATCCGCCAAACAAACACATGCACCAAACAAAGACATCCGCCAAACTAACACATGCGCCAAACCAAGACATCTGCCAAACTAACACATCCGCCAAACAAACACTTTCGCCAAACTAAGACATCCGCCAAAGTAACACATCCGCCAAACAAACACATGCGCCAAACTAAGACATCCGCCAAACTAACACATCCGCCAAACAAAGACATGCACCAAATTAAGACATCTGCCAAACTAACACATCCGCCAAACAAACACATGCACCAAACAAAGACATCCGCCAAACTAACACATGCGCCAAACGAAGGCATCCGCCAAACTAACACATCCGCCAAACATACACCTGTGCCAAACTAACACATCTGCCAAACAAACACATCCGCCAAACAAACACATGCGCCAAACTAAAACATCCGCCTAACTAACACATCCGCCAAACTAACACATCCGCCAAACAAACACATCCGCCAAACAAACACATCTGCCAAACATTTTCCTGCTCCAAACTAACACATCCACCAAAGAAACACATGCGCCAAATAAAGGCATGCGCCAAACGAAGTCATCCGCCAAACAAACGCATGCGCCAAACAAACACATGCGCCAAACTAACACATCCGCCAAACAAACACATGCGCCAAACAAATACATCCGCCAAACAAACACATGCGCCAAACGAAGACATGCACCAAACTAAGACATCCACCAAACTAACACATCCACCAAACAAACACATGCGCCAAACCAACACATGCGCAAAAACCAACGCATGCGCAAAAACCAACGCACGCACCAAACGAACACATGCGCCAAACCAACACATGCGCCAAACCAACACATGCACCAAACCAACACATGCACCAAACCAACACATGCGCCAAACCAACACATCCGCAAAACCAACACAAGTGCCAAACCAAAGCACGCGCCAAACCAACACACGCGCCAAACCAATGCCTGCGACAAACCAACGCATCCGCAAAACCAATGCAAGCACGAAGCCAATGCATGCGCAGAACCAACACATCCGCAAAACAAACACAAGTGCCAAACCAACATACATGCCAAACCAAAGTATCTGCCAAACCAAAAACCGCCAAACCAAGACATCCGCCAAACCAACACATGTACCAAAACAACAGATGCGCCAAACCAATGCATTCGCCAAACCAACACATTCACCAAACCAACGCATCCGTCAAACCAATGCATGTGCCAAAGCAACGTATGCACCAAACCAGCACGTGCACCAAACCAACAGAACCGCCAAATCATCAATTCCGCCAAACTAACGTATCCGCAAAATCAACAGGTCTGCGAAACCAACGCGTCTTCCAAACCAACGTATCTGCCAAACCAACACATCCGTCAAATAAACGCATCCGGCAAACATGCGCCCAACCAAGACATGCGCCAAACCAACAAATCCCCAAACCAACACATCCCCCGAACCAACACATCCCCCAAACCAACACATCCCGCAAAATCAAAACATGCGTCAAACCAACACATGTGCCAAACCAACACATCTGCCAAACCAATGTACATGCCAAACCAAAGTATCTGCCAAACCAAAAATCCGCCAAACCAACACATCCGCCAAATCAACACATTCGCCAAAACAACAGATGCGCCAAACCAACGCATTCGCCAAACCAACACATTCACCAAACCAACGCATCTGCGAACCAACACATGTGCCAAACCAATGCATCCACCAAACCAACACATCCGCAAAACCAACACAAGCACCAAACCAATGCATGCACCGAACCAACACATCCGCAAAACCAACACAAGTGCCAAACCAACGCATGCGCCAAACCAACACACGGGCCAAACCAACACATGCGCCAAATCAACGCATGCGCCAAACCAACACGTCCGCCAAACCAACTCATGCGAAAAAAACAACACATGCGCAAAAAACAAAACATGCGCAAAAACCAACACATGCGCCAAACCAACACGTTCGCCAAACAAACACTTTCGCCAAACTAAGACATCCGCCAAACTAAGACATCCGCCAAACTAAGACATCCGCCAAACTAACACATCTGCCAAACAAACACATGTGCCAAACTAAGACATCCACCAAACAAGCACATTCGCCAAACAAACACATGTGCCAAACTAAGACATCCGCCAAACTAACACATCCGCCAAACAAACACATGCGCCAAACTAAGACATCCGCCAAACAAACACATGCGCCAAACAAACACATCCGCCAAACAAACACATGCGCCAAACTAAGACATCCGCCAAACAAACAAATCCGCCAAACAAACACTTTCGCCAAACAAACACTTTCGCCAAACTAAGCCTTCCGCCAAACAAACACATCCACCTTCGAACATATCTGCCAAACAAACACATGCGCCAAACTAAGACATCCGACAAACTAACAAATCCGCCAAACAAACACATGCGCAAAACTAACACATCCGCCAAAAAAACACGTGGCCCAACTAAGACATCCGCCAAACGAACACATCCGCTAAACAAACACATGCGCCAAACTAAGACATCCGCCAAACTAACACATCCGCCAAACAAACACATGCGCCAAACTCAGACATCCGCCAAACACAGACATCCGCCAAACAAACACATGCGCCAAACAAACACATGCGCCAAACTAACACATCCGCCAAACAAACACATGCGCCAAACTAAGACATACGCCAAACTAACACATCCGCCAAACAAACACATGCGCCAAACTAAGACATCAGCCAAACTAACACATCCGCCAAACAAACACATGTGCCAAACTAAGACATCCGCCAAACTAACACATCCACCAAACTAACACATCTGCCAAACTAAGACATCCGCCAAACAAACACATCCATCAAACAAACACATGCGCCAAACTAAGACATCCGCCAAACTAACACATCCGCCAAACAAAGACATGCGCCAAATTAAGACATCCGCCAAACTAATACATCCGCCAAACAAACACATGCACCAAACAAAGACATCCGCCAAACTAACATATCCGCCAAACAAACATACGCGCCAAACTAAGACATCCGCTAAACTAACACATCCACCAAACAAACACATGCTCCAAACGAAGACATCCACCAAACTAACACATCCGCCAAACAAACACATGCACCAAACTAACACATCCGCCAAACAAACACATGCGCCAACCTAAGACATCCGCCAAACTAACACTTCTGCCAAAGAAACACATGCGCCAAACTAAGTTGTCCGCCAAACAAACACATCCACCAAACAAACACATGCGCCAAACTAAGACAACCACCAAACTATCACATCCGCCAAACAAAGACGTGCACCAAATGAAGACATCCGCCAAACTAACACATCCGCCAAACAAACACATGCACCAAACAAAGACATCCGCCAAACTAACACATGCGCCAAACCAAGACATCTGCCAAACTAACACATCCGCCAAACAAACACTTTCGCCAAACTAAGACATCCGCCAAAGTAACACATCCGCCAAACAAACACATGCGCCAAACTAAGACATCCGCCAAACTAACACATCCGCCAAACAAAGACATGCACCAAATTAAGACATCTGCCAAACTAACACATCCGCCAAACAAACACATGCACCAAACAAAGACATCCGCCAAACTAACACATCCGCCAAACATACACCTGTGCCAAACTAACACATCTGCCAAACAAACACATCCGCCAAACAAACACATGCGCCAAACTAAAACATCCGCCTAACTAACACATCCGCCAAACTAACACATCCGCCAAACAAACACATCCGCCAAACAAACACATCTGCCAAACATTTTCCTGCTCCAAACTAACACATCCACCAAAGAAACACATGCGCCAAATAAAGGCATGCGCCAAACGAAGTCATCCGCCAAACAAACGCATGCGCCAAACAAACACATGCGCCAAACTAACACATCCGCCAAACAAACACATGCGCCAAACAAATACATCCGCCAAACAAACACATGCGCCAAACGAAGACATGCACCAAACTAAGACATCCACCAAACTAACACATCCACCAAACAAACACATGCGCCAAACCAACACATGCGCAAAAACCAACGCATGCGCAAAAACCAACGCACGCACCAAACGAACACATGCGCCAAACCAACACATGCGCCAAACCAACACATGCACCAAACCAACACATGCACCAAACCAACACATGCGCCAAACCAACACATCCGCAAAACCAACACAAGTGCCAAACCAAAGCACGCGCCAAACCAACACACGCGCCAAACCAATGCCTGCGACAAACCAACGCATCCGCAAAACCAATGCAAGCACGAAGCCAATGCATGCGCAGAACCAACACATCCGCAAAACAAACACAAGTGCCAAACCAACATACATGCCAAACCAAAGTATCTGCCAAACCAAAAACCGCCAAACCAAGACATCCGCCAAACCAACACATGTACCAAAACAACAGATGCGCCAAACCAATGCATTCGCCAAACCAACACATTCACCAAACCAACGCATCCGTCAAACCAATGCATGTGCCAAAGCAACGTATGCACCAAACCAGCACGTGCACCGAACCAACAGAACCGCCAAATCATCAATTCCGCCAAACTAACGTATCCGCAAAATCAACAGGTCTGCGAAACCAACGCGTCTTCCAAACCAACGTATCTGCCAAACCAACACATCCGTCAAATAAACGCATCCGGCAAACATGCGCCCAACCAAGACATGCGCCAAACCAACAAATCCCCAAACCAACACATCCCCCGAACCAACACATCCCCCAAACCAACACATCCCGCAAAATCAAAACATGCGTCAAACCAACACATGTGCCAAACCAACACATCTGCCAAACCAATGTACATGCCAAACCAAAGTATCTGCCAAACCAAAAATCCGCCAAACCAACACATCCGCCAAATCAACACATTCGCCAAAACAACAGATGCGCCAAACCAACGCATTCGCCAAACCAACACATTCACCAAACCAACGCATCTGCGAACCAACACATGTGCCAAACCAATGCATCCACCAAACCAACACATCCGCAAAACCAACACAAGCACCAAACCAATGCATGCACCGAACCAACACATCCGCAAAACCAACACAAGTGCCAAACCAACGCATGCGCCAAACCAACACACGGGCCAAACCAACACATGCGCCAAATCAACGCATGCGCCAAACCAACACGTCCGCCAAACCAACTCATGCGAAAAAAACAACACATGCGCAAAAAACAAAACATGCGCAAAAACCAACACATGCGCCAAACCAACACGTTCGCCAAACAAACACTTTCGCCAAACTAAGACATCCGCCAAACTAAGACATCCGCCAAACTAAGACATCCGCCAAACTAACACATCTGCCAAACAAACACATGTGCCAAACTAAGACATCCACCAAACAAGCACATTCGCCAAACAAACACATGTGCCAAACTAAGACATCCGCCAAACTAACACATCCGCCAAACAAACACATGCGCCAAACTAAGACATCCGCCAAACAAAGACATCCGCCAAACAAACACATGCGCCAAACAAACACATCCGCCAAACAAACACATGCGCCAAACTAAGACATCCGCCAAACAAACAAATCCGCCAAACAAACACTTTCGCCAAACAAACACTTTCGCCAAACTAAGCCTTCCGCCAAACAAACACATCCACCTTCGAACATATCTGCCAAACAAACACATGCGCCAAACTAAGACATCCGACAAACTAACAAATCCGCCAAACAAACACATGCGCAAAACTAACACATCCGCCAAAAAAACACGTGGCCCAACTAAGACATCCGCCAAACGAACACATCCGCTAAACAAACACATGCGCCAAACTAAGACATCCGCCAAACTAACACATCCGCCAAACAAACACATGCGCCAAACTCAGACATCCGCCAAACACAGACATCCGCCAAACAAACACATGCGCCAAACAAACACATGCGCCAAACTAACACATCCGCCAAACAAACACATGCGCCAAACTAAGACATACGCCAAACTAACACATCCGCCAAACAAACACATGCGCCAAACTAAGACATCAGCCAAACTAACACATCCGCCAAACAAACACATGTGCCAAACTAAGACATCCGCCAAACTAACACATCCACCAAACTAACACATCTGCCAAACTAAGACATCCGCCAAACAAACACATCCATCAAACAAACACATGCGCCAAACTAAGACATCCGCCAAACTAACACATCCGCCAAACAAAGACATGCGCCAAATTAAGACATCCGCCAAACTAATACATCCGCCAAACAAACACATGCACCAAACAAAGACATCCGCCAAACTAACATATCCGCCAAACAAACATACGCGCCAAACTAAGACATCCGCTAAACTAACACATCCACCAAACAAACACATGCTCCAAACGAAGACATCCACCAAACTAACACATCCGCCAAACAAACACATGCACCAAACTAACACATCCGCCAAACAAACACATGCGCCAACCTAAGACATCCGCCAAACTAACACTTCTGCCAAAGAAACACATGCGCCAAACTAAGTTGTCCGCCAAACAAACACATCCACCAAACAAACACATGCGCCAAACTAAGACAACCACCAAACTATCACATCCGCCAAACAAAGACGTGCACCAATTGAAGACATCCGCCAAACTAACACATCCGCCAAACAAACACATGCACCAAACAAAGACATCCGCCAAACTAACACATGCGCCAAACCAAGACATCTGCCAAACTAACACATCCGCCAAACAAACACTTTCGCCAAACTAAGACATCCGCCAAAGTAACACATCCGCCGAACAAACACATGCGCCAAACTAAGACATCCGCCAAACTAACACATCCGCCAAACAAAGACATGCACCAAATTAAGACATCCGCCAAACTAACACATCCGCCAAACAAACACATGCACCAAACAAAGACATCCGCCAAACTAACACATCTGCCAAACAAACACATGCACCAAACTAAGACATCCGCCAAACTAACACATCCACCAAACAAACACATGCGCCAAACAAACACATGTGCCAAACTAAGCCATCCGCCAAACGAACACATCCACCAAACTAAGACATCTGCCAAACTAAGACATCCGCCAAACTAACACATCCGCCAAACAAACACATGCACCAAACTAAGACATCCGCCAAACTAACACATCCACCAAACAAACACATGCGCCAAACAAACACATGCGCCAAACTAAGACATCCGCCAAACAAACACATGCGCCAAACGAAGGCATCCGCCAAACTAACACATCCGCCAAACATACACCTGTGCCAAACTAACACATCTGCCAAACAAACACATCCGCCAAACAAACACATGCGCCAAACTAAGACATCCGCCTAACTAACACATCCGCCAAACTAACACATCCGCCAAACAAACACATCTGCCAAACATTTTCCTGCTCCAAACTAACACATCCACCAAAGAAACACATGCGCCAAATAAAGGCATGCGCCAAACGAAGTCATCCGCCAAACAAACACATGCGCCAAACAAATACATCCGGCAAACAAACACATGCGCCAAACGAAGACATGCACCAAACTAAGACATCCACCAAACTAACACATCCACCAAACAAACACATGCGCCAAACAAACACATGCGCCAAACAAACACATGCGCCAAACTAAGACATCCGCCAAACAAACACATGCACCAAACTAGGACATCCGCCATACTAACACATCCGCCAAACAAACACATGCGCCAAACAAACACATGCGCCAAACTAAGGCATTCGCCAAACTAACACATCCGCCAAACATACACCTGTGCCAAACTAACACATCTGCCAAACAAACACATGCGCCAAACTAACACATCCGCCAAACAAACACATGCGCCAAACGAAGACATCCGCCACACTAACACATCCGCCAAACTAACACATCCACCAAACAAACACATGCGCCAAACAAACACATGCGCCAAACAAACACATGCGCCAAACAAAGACATCCGCCAAACAAACACATGCGCCAAACAAACACATCCGCCAAACAAACACATGCGCCAAACTAAGACATCCGCCAAACAAACAAATCCGCCAAACAAACACTTTCGCCAAACAAACACTTTCGCCAAACTAAGCCTTCCGCCAAACAAACACATCCACCAATCGAACATATCTGCCAAACAAACACATCCGCCAAACTAAGACATCCGACAAACTAACAAATCCGCCAAACAAACACATGCGCAAAACTAACACATCCGCCAAAAAAACACGTGGCCCAACTAAGACATCCGCCAAACGAACACATCCGCTAAACAAACACATGCGCCAAACTAAGACATCCGCCAAACTAACACATCTGCCAAACAAACACATGCGCCAAACTCAGACATCCGCCAAACACAGACATCCGCCAAACAAACACATGCGCCAAACAAACACATGCGCCAAACTAACACATCCGCCAAACAAACACATGCGCCAAACTAAGACATACGCCAAACTAACACATCCGCCAAACAAACACATGCGCCAAACTAAGACATCAGCCAAACTAACACATCCGCCAAACAAACACATGTGCCAAACTAAGACATCCGCCAAACTAACACATCCACCAAACTAACACATCTGCCAAACTAAGGCATCCGCCAAACAAACACATCCATCAAACAAACACATGCGCCAAACTAAGACATCCGCCAAACTAACACATCCGCCAAACAAAGACATGCGCCAAATTAAGACATCCACCAAACTAACACATCCGCCAAACAAACACATGCACCAAACTAACACATCCGCCAAACTAACACATGCGCCAACCTAAGACATCCGCCAAACTAACACTTCTGCCAAAGAAACACATGCGCCAAACTAAGTTGTCCGCCAAACAAACACATCCACCAAACAAACACATGCGCTAAACTAAGACAACCACCAAACTATCACATCCGCCAAACAAAGACGTGCACCAAATGAAGACATCCGCCAAACTAACACATCCGCCAAACAAACACATGCACCAAACAAAGACATCCGCCAAACTAACACATGCGCCAAACCAAGACATCTGCCAAACTAACACATCCGCCAAACAAACACTTTCGCCAAACTAAGACATCCGCCAAAGTAACACATCCGCCAAACAAACACATGCGCCAAACTAAGACATCCGCCAAACTAACACATCCGCCAAACAAAGACATGCACCAAATTAAGACATCCGCCAAACTAACACATCCGCCAAACAAACACATGCACCAAACAAAGACATCCGCCAAACTAACACATCTGCCAAACAAACACATGCACCAAACTAAGACATCCGCCAAACTAACACATCCACCAAACAAACACATGCGCCAAACAAACACATGTGCCAAACTAAGCCATCCGCCAAACGAACACATCCACCAAACTAAGACATCTGCCAAACTAAGACATCCGCCAAACTAACACATCCGCCAAACAAACACATGCACCAAACTAAGACATCCGCCAAACTAACACATCCACCAAACAAACACATGCGCCAAACAAACACATGCGCCAAACTAAGACATCCGCCAAACAAACACATGCGCCAAACGAAGGCATCCGCCAAACTAACACATCCGCCAAACATACACCTGTGCCAAACTAACACATCTGCCAAACAAACACATCCGCCAAACAAACACATGCGCCAAACTAAGACATCCGCCTAACTAACACATCCGCCAAACTATACACATCCGCCAAACAAACACATCTGCCAAACATTTTCCTGCTCCAAACTAACACATCCACCAAAGAAACACATGCGCCAAATAAAGGCATGCGCCAAACGAAGTCATCCGCCAAACAAACACATGCGCCAAACAAATACATCCGGCAAACAAACACATGCGCCAAACGAAGACATGCACCAAACTAAGACATCCACCAAACTAACACATCCACCAAACAAACACATGCGCCAAACAAACACATGCGCCAAACAAACACATGCGCCAAACTAAGACATCCGCCAAACAAACACATGCACCAAACTAGGACATCCGCCATACTAACACATCCGCCAAACAAACACATGCGCCAAACAAACACATGCGCCAAACTAAGGCATCCGCCAAACTAACACATCCGCCAAACATACACCTGTGCCAAACTAACACATCTGCCAAACAAACACATGCGCCAAACTAACACATCCGCCAAACAAACACATGCGCCAAACGAAGACATCCGCCACACTAACACATCCGCCAAACTAACACATCCACCAAACAAAAAATCCGCCAAACAAACACATGCGCCAAACAAGCATGCGCCAAACTAAGGCATCCGCCAAACGAACACATCCGCCAAACATACACCTGTGCCAAACTAACACATCTGCCAAACAAACACATCCGCCAAACAAACACATGCGCCAAACTAAGACATCCGCCTAACTAACTCATCCACCAAACTAACACATCCGCCAAACAAACACATTCGCCAAACAAACACATCTGCCAAACATATACCTGCTCCAAACTAACACATCCACCAAAGAAACACATGCGCCAAATAAAGCCATGCGCCAAACGAAGTCATCCACCAAACAAACGCATGCGCCAAACAAACATATGCGCCAAACTAAGACATCCGCCAAACAAACACATGCGCCAAACTAAGACATCCGCCAAACAAACACATGCGCCAAACTAACACATCCGCCAAACAAACACATGCGCCAAACGAAGACATCCGCCAAACTAACACATCCGCCAAACAAACACATGAGCCAAACTAACACATACGCCAAACAAACTAATGCACCAAACTAAGACATCCGCCAAACTAACACATCCGCCAAACAAACACATGTGCCAAACAGACGCATGCACCAAATTAAGACATCCGCCAAACTAACACATCCGCCAAACAAACACATGCACCAAACAAACACCTGCGCCAAACAAACACATGCACCAAACAAACACATGCGCCAAACTAAGACATCCGCCAAACGAACACATCCGCCAAACTAAAACATCTGCCAAACTAAGACATCTGCCAAACTAACACATCCGCCAAACAAACACATGCGCTAAACTAAGACATCCACCAAACTAATACATGCGCCAAACAAACACATGCGCCAAACTAAGACATCCGCCAAACAAACACATGTGCCAAACTAAGACATCTGCTAAACTAACACATCCGCCAAACAAACACGTGTGCCAAACGAACACTTCTGCCAAACAAACACATCCACCAAACTAACACATCCACCAAACTAATACATGCGCCAAACAAACACATGCGCCAAACTAAGACATCAGCCAAACTAACACATCCGCCAAACAAACACATGTGCCAAACTAAGACATCCGCCAAACTAACACATCCACCAAACTAACACATCTGCCAAACTAAGACATCCGCCAAACAAACACATCCATCAAACAAACACATCTGCCAAACTAAGACATCCGCCAAACAAACACATCCATCAAACAAACACATGCGCCAAACTAAGACATCCGCCAAACTAACACATCCGCCAAACAAAGACATGCGCCAAATTAAGACATCCGCCAAACTAATACATCCGCCAAACAAACACATGCACCAAACAAAGACATCCGCCAAACTAAAATATCCGCCAAACAAACATACGCGCCAAACTAAGACATCCGCTAAACTAACACATCCACCAAACAAACACATGCTCCAAACGAAGACATCCACCAAACTAACACATCCGCCAAACAAACACATGCAACAAACTAACACATCCGCCAAACAAACACATGCGCCAACCTAAGACATCCGTTAAAACTAACACTTCTGCCAAAGAAACACATGCGCCAAACTAAGTTGTCCGCCAAACAAACACATCCACCAAACAAACACATGCGCCAAACTAAGACATCCACCAAACTATCACATCCGCCAAACAAAGACGTGCACCAAATGAAGACATCCGCCAAACTAACACATCCGCCAAACAAACACATGCACCAAACAAAGACATCCGCCAAACTAACACATCCGCCAAACAAACACATGCGCCAAACTAACACATCCACCAAACAAACACATGCGCCAAACCAAGACATCTGCCAAACTAACACATCAGCCAAACAAACACTTTCGCCAAACTAAGACATCCGCCAAAGTAACACATCCACCAAACAAACACATGCGCCAAACTAAGACATCCGCCAAACTAACACATCCGCCAAACAAAGACATGCACCAAATTAAGACATCCGCCAAACTAACACATCCGCCAAACAAACACATGCACCAAACAAAGACATCATCCAAATTAACACATCCGCCAAACAAACACATGCACCAAGCTAAGACATCCGCCAAACTAACACATCCACCAAACAAACACATGCGCCAAACAAACACATGTGCCAAACTAAGCCATCCGCCAAACGAACACATCCACCAAACTAAGACATCCGCCAAACTAACACATCCGCCAAACAAACACATGCACCAAACTAAGACATCCGCCAAACTAACACATGCGCCAAACAAACACATGCGCCAAACTAAGACATCCGCCAAACAAACACATGCGCCAAACGAAGGCATCCGCCAAATTAACACATCCGCCAAACATACACCTGTGCCAAACTAACGCATCTGCCAAACAAACACATCCGCCAAACAAACACATGCGCCAAACTAAGACATCCGCCTAACTAACACATCCGCCAAACTAACACATCCGCCAAACAAACACATCCGCCAAACAAACACATCTGCCAAACATTTTCCTGCTCCAAACTAACACATCCACCAAAGAAACACATGCGCCAAATAAAGGCATGCGCCAAACGAAGTCATCCGCCAAACAAACGCATGCGCCAAACAAACACATGCGCCAAACTAACACATCCGCCAAACAAACACATGCGCCAAACTAAGACATCCGCCAAACAAATACATGCGCCAAACTAACACATGCGCCAAACTAAGACATCCGCCAAACAAACACATGCGCCAAACTAACACATCCGCCAAACAAACACATGCGCCAAACGAAGACATGCACCAAACTAAGACATCCACCAAACTAACACATCCACCAAACAAACACATGCGCCAAACCAACACATGCGCCAAACAAACACATGCGCCAAACTAAGACATCCGCCAAACAAACACATGCACCAAACTAGGACATCCGCCATACTAACACATCCGCCAAACAAACACATGCGCCAAACAAACACATGCGCCAAACTAAGGCATCCGCCAAACTAACACATCCGCCAAACATACACCTGTGCCAAACTAACACATCTGCCAAACAAACACATGCGCCAAACTAACACATCCGCCAAACAAACACATGCGCCAAACGAAGACATCCGCCACACTAACACATCCGCCAACCAAACACATGCGCCAAACTAACACATACGCCAAACGAACTCACGCACCAAACTAAGACATCCGCCAAACTAACACATCCACCAAACAAACACATCCGCCAAACAAACACATGCGCCAAACAAGCATGCGCCAAACTAAGGCATCCGCCAAACTAACACATCCGCCAAACATACACCTGTGCCAAACTAACACATCTGCCAAACAAACACATCCGCCAAACAAACACATGCGCCAAACTAAGACATCCGCCTAACTAACTCATCCACCAAACTAACACATCCGCCAAACAAACACATTCGCCAAACAAACACATCTGCCAAACATATACCTGCTCCAAACTAACACATCCACCAAAGAAACACATGCGCCAAATAAAGCCATGCGCCAAACGAAGTCATCCACCAAACAAACGCATGCGCCAAACTAACACATGCGCCAAACTAAGACATCCGCCAAACAAACACATGCGCCAAACTAACACATCCGCCCAACAAACACATGCGCCAAACGAAGACATGCACCAAACTAAGACATCCACCAAACTAACACATCCACCAAACAAACACATGCGCCAAACCAACACATGCGCCAAACAAACACATGCGCCAAACTAAGACATCCGCCAAACAAACACATGCACCAAACTAGGACATCCGCCATACTAACACATCCGCCAAACAAACACATGCGCCAAACAAACACATGCGCCAAACTAAGGCATCCGCCAAACTAACACATCCGCCAAACATACACCTGTGCCAAACTAACACATCTGCCAAACAAACACATGCGCCAAACTAACACATCCGCCAAACAAACACATGCGCCAAACGAAGACATCCGCCACACTAACACATCCGCCAAACAAACACATGCGCCAAACTAACACATACGCCAAACGAACTCACGCACCAAACTAAGACATCCGCCAAACTAACACATCCACCAAACAAACACATCCGCCAAACAAACACATGCGCCAAACAAGCATGCGCCAAACTAAGGCATCCGCCAAACTAACACATCCGCCAAACATACACCTGTGCCAAACTAACACATCTGCCAAACAAACACATCCGCCAAACAAACACATGCGCCAAACTAAGACATCCGCCTAACTAACTCATCCACCAAACTAACACATCCGCCAAACAAACACATTCGCCAAACAAACACATCTGCCAAACATATACCTGCTCCAAACTAACACATCCACCAAAGAAACACATGCGCCAAATAAAGCCATGCGCCAAACGAAGTCATCCACCAAACAAACGCATGCGCCAAACAAACATATGCGCCAAACTAAGACATCCGCCAAACAAACACATGCGCCAAACTAAGACATCCGCCAAACAAACACATGCGCCAAACTAACACATCCGCCAAACAAACACATGCGCCAAACGAAGACATCCGCCAAACTAACACATCCGCCAAACAAACACATGAGCCAAACTAACACATACGCCAAACAAACTAATGCACCAAACTAAGACATCCGCCAAACTAACACATCCGCCAAACAAACACATGTGCCAAACAGACGCATGCGCCAAATTAAGACATCCGCCAAACTAACACATCCGCCAAACAAACACATGCACCAAACAAACACCTGCGCCAAACGAACACATGCACCAAACAAACACATGCGCCAAACTAAGACATCCGCCAAACGAACACATCCGCCAAACTAAAACATCTGCCAAACTAAGACATCTGCCAAACTAACACATCCGCCAAACAAACACATGCGCCAAACTAAGACATCCACCAAACTAATACATGCGCCAAACAAACACATGCGCCAAACTAAGACATCCGCCAAACAAACACATGTGCCAAATTAAGACATCTGCTAAACTAACACATCCGCCAAACAAACACGTGTGCCAAACGAACACTTCTGCCAAACAAACACATCCACCAAACTAACACATCCACCAAACAAACACATGCACCAAGCAAACACATGCGCCAAACAAACACATGCACCAATCTTGGTCATCCGCCACACTAACACATCCGCCAAACAAACACATGCACCAAACTAAGACATCCGCCAAACTAACACATCCACCAAACAAACACATGCGCCAAACAAACACATGCGCCAAACTAAGCCATCCGCCAAACTAACACATCCACCAAACTAAGACATCTGCCAAACTAAGACATCCGCCAAACTAACACATCCGCCAAACAAACACATGCACCAAACTAAGACATCCGCCAAACTAACACATCCACCAAACAAACACATGCGCCAAACAAACACATGCGCCAAACTAAGACATCCGCCAAACAAACACATGCGCCAAACTAAGGCATCCGCCAAACTAACACATCCGCCAAACATACACCTGTGCCAAACTAACACATCTGCCAAGCAAACACATCCGCCAAACAAACACACGCGCCAAACTAAGACATCCGCCTAACTAACACATCCGCCAAACTAACACATCCGCCAAACAAACACATCCGCCAAACAAACACATCTGCCAAACATATACCTGTTCCAAACTAACACATCCACCAAAGAAACACATGCGCCAAATAAAGGCATGCGCCAAACGAAGTCATCCGCCAAACAAACGCATGCGCCAAACTAACACATCCGCCAAACAAACACATGCGCCAAACTAAGACATCCGCTAAACTAACACATCCGCCAAACCAACACATCCGCCAAAACAACACATGCGCCAAACCAATGCATCCACCAAACCAACGCATGCACCAAACCAACACAATCGCCAAACAAACGCATCTGCCAAACCAACACATGCACCAAACCCACCCATCTGCCAAACCAACACATCCGCAAAACCAACGCAATCGTCAAACCATGCATGCGCCTCACCAACACATCCGCAAAAGCAACACAAGTGCCAAACCAACGCACGCGCCAAACCAACGCATGCGCCTCACCAACACATCCGCAAAAGCAACACAAGTGCCAAACCAACGCACGCGCCAAACCAACGCATGCGCCAAACCAACACATGCACCAAACCAACACATCCGCCAAACCAACACATCCGCCAAACCAACACGTCCGCCAAACCAACACATCCGCCAAAACAACACATGCGCCAAACAAACACATGCGCCAAACAAACACATGCGCCAAACCAACACATGCGCTAAACCAACATGCGCCAAACCAACACAATTGCCAAACCAACGCATCTGCCAAACCAACACATGCACCAAACCAAAACATCCGCCAAACCAACACATCCGCCAAACCAACACAACCGCCAAACAAACACATGCGCCAAACAAACACATGCACAAAACTAAGACATTCGCCAAACTAACACATCCGCCAAACAAACACATGCACAAAACTAAGACATTCGCCAAACTAACACATCCGCCAAACAAACACATGCGCCAAACTAAGACATCCGCCAAACTAACATATCCGCCAAACAAACACATGCGCCAAACTAAGACATCCGCCAAACTAACACATCGCCAAACAAACACATCCGCCAAACTAACACATCCACCAAACAAACACATGCACCAAACTAAGACATTCGCCAAACTAACACATCCGCCAAACAAACACATGCGCCAAACTAACACATCCGTCAAACAAACACATGCGCCAAACCAACACATCCGCCAAACAAACACATGGGCCAAACTGAGCCATCCGCCAAACTAACACATCCGCCAAACAAACACGTGCGCCAAACTTAGACACCCGCCAAGCTAACACGTCCGCCAAACAAACACAGGCGCCAAACTAAGACATCCGCCAAACTAACACATCCGCCAAAGAAACACATGCGCCAAACTAACACATCCGCCAAACTAACACATCCGCCAAACTAACACATCCGCCAAAGAAACACATGCGCCAACCTAACACATCCGCCAAACTAACACGTGCGCCAAACCAACACATCCGCCAAACCAACGCATCCGCCCAACCAACACATACATCCGCAAAAACAACACATGCGCCAAACCAACGCATCCCCCAAACCAACAGATCCGCCAAACCATCCCATCCGACAAACCAACATATCTGCAAATTCAACACGTCCTCCAAACCAAAACATCCACAAAACCAACGTATCTGCCAACCAAACACATCCGCCAAACCAACACATGCACCAAACCGACACATGCACCAAAACAACACATCCGTCAAGCCAATGCAAGCGCCCAAAACCACACATGCTACAAACCACACATCCGCCAAACCAACGCATCCGCCAAAACAACACATGCGCCAAACCAACGCATGCACCAAACCAACACAATCGCCAAACCCACACATCTGCCAAACCAACACATGCACCAAACCAACGCAATCGTCAAACCATGCATGCGCTTCACCAACACATCCGCAAAAGCAACACAAGTGCCAAACCAACGCACGCGCCAAACCAACGCATGCGCCTCACCAACACATCCGCAAAAGCAACACAAGTGCCAAACCAACGCACGTGCGAAACCAACACATGCGCCAAACCAACACATGCACCAAACCAACACATCCGCCAAACCAACATCCGCCAACCAATACATCCGCCAAACCAACACATCCGCCAAACCAACACATCCGCCAAACCAACACATCCGCCAAACCAACACATCTGCCAAACCAACACATCCGCCAAAACAACACATCCGCCAAAACAACACATGTGCCAAACCAACACATCCGCCAAAACAAAACATGCGCCAAAAACAACATATGTGCAAAAACGAACACATGAGCCAAACCAACACATGCGCCAAACCAATACATCCTCCAAACCAACGTATCTGCCAAACCAACACGTCCGCCAAACCAACACATGCGCAAAAAAACAAAACATGCACAAAAACCAACACATGCACCAAACCAACACATCCATCAAGCCAACGCAAGCGCCAAATCAACACATCCGCAAAACCAACACGTGCTAACACAACACATGGTCCAAACCAACACATGCGCCAAGCCAACACATGCGCCAAGCCAACACATGCGCCAAACCAAGACATGCGCCAAACCAAGACATGCGCCAAACCAAGACATGCGCCAAACCAAGACATGCGCCAAACCAAAACATCCACAAAACCAACGTATCCGCCAAACCAACACATCCGCCAAACCAACGCATCCGCCCAACCAACACATACATCCGCCAAAACAACACATGCGCCAAACCAACGCATCCCCCAAACCAACGTATCTGCCAAACCAACACATCCTTCAAACCAATGCATCCGACAAACCAACACATGCACCAAACCAACACAACCTCCAAACCAACGTATCTGCCAAACCAACACATCTGCCAAACCAACACATGCGCAAAAAACAACACATGCGCAAAAAACAACACATGCGCAAAAACGAACGCATGCGCCAAACCAATGCATCCGCCAAGCCAACGCATTTGCCAAGCCAACGCATGCTCCAAACCAACACAACCTCCAAACCAACGTATCTGCCAAACCAACACATCTGCCAAACCAACACATGCGCAAAAAACAACACATGCGCAAAAACGAACACATGCTCCAAACCAACACAACCTCCAAACCAACGTATCTGCCAAATCGACACATCCGCCAAACCGACACATGCGCCAAACCCACACATGCGCCAAACCCACACATGCGCCAAACCCACACATGCGCCAAACCTACACATGCGCCAAACCCACACAGCAGCCAAACCAACCCATTCGCCAAACCAACCCATACGCCAAACCAAAACATGCGCCAAACCAACACAACCTCCAAACCAACGTATCTGCCAAATCAACACATCCGCCAAACCAACACATGCTATATTATAATGTGAATATGTGTATTAATGCTATTGTAGTAGATACGAACAACGAGAGGGTAAAAACTTCTTGACTTGTTCAGGGCTCCTTTATTTCCACAGAACTGAAACCCGACCTGAACTCATGTCTTTTTATATCCCCCATGACCTCCGCCCGATCCTCTTAAAGGGGCGTGGCTCCAACACCCGAGCGCACGACATGCCCATACCGTCAATAGACCCACAGGTCCCGTGCTCGTGAATTATGCCTCTATGGGGTATCCCCTACAATATATTATAATGTGAATATGTGTATTAATACAACAACAACAACAACTGGCATTTTAAGGCCATTTTCCCTGCAAGAGCGGGGGTTAGCCTTGCGGTCCCCATGGCAATGTTATCCATTTTGCCCTATTTTCTGCATCTCCCCTTGTTAACCCCCTTGCCCGCATTTCTTCTTCGACCATCTTTAGCCAAGTCTTTCTCGGTCTTACCCGTCCTCTACTTCCTTCTACATTCATTTCCAACATTCTTATCAACCAGTAACTTTCATCCTTCCTCAACATATGACCAAACGATCTCAAACTGTTTCTCTTCACAGCATCCATCACAGGCTCTGTTCCCATCATCTTTTGCAATTCATCATTTGTCTTCCTCTCTCTCAACGACACTCCACACATCCACGAAACCATTCGCATTTCCATCCTTTCCAGCCTTCGTTGCTGCTCTACGTTCATTACCCATGTCTCGCTCCCATAAGTCATTACACTTCTCACAGATGCAGCATACACCTTTCCCTTCAGCTTCAACGACACTCCCCTCCTCGTCAGCACGCCACTCAGTTCCCGAAACTTCTTCCATGCACATCTCACTCCAGCAACCATAGCCGAGTCTGATCCACCTTCTCCATTCAGCATGTGTCCTAGGTAACAAAATGTTTTCACACCTTCCAGCTTCACGCCGTCTCCAAGATCCAACTCAACATTTCCTCCATCTGCAGCTCCCTCTGTGCACACCTTACACTTGAATGTAGCTGCCACACTGGTTAATGACCCTCTCAAACCACTACATTTTTGATGAACCCACTCAGCGCACATTGTACATTGAATGGAATTCACTCCGACACCCTTCCTGCACACAGCACACGGCCACTTCCCAGTTCTTTCCACCTCACCACATGCTTTACCACTTGCCATCACCTTCGTTTTTCCGATGGTCACCTTCAGACCTTTTGTCTCCATACATTCCTTCCACTTGTTCATTTTATCCTTCAGTCCATCCATACTTTCTGCAATCAACACCAGATCATCTGCATACAGCAACTCCCACGGTAAACCCTCCTTTACGTTCCGAGCCAGAACCTCCATCACAGCTACAAATAGTTGTGGACTTAGTACCGACCCCTGATGCACTCCCACCTTCACCTCAAACTCGCCACTGTTCCCGTCCTTCGTCCTTACAGCTGTGCGCGCTCTTTTGTCCATTGCCATCACTACTCTGATCAACCATTCCTCCACTCCTAACTTCCTCAATGCCCATGTCACTACTTCACGTGGAACCCTATCGAGTGCTTTCTCCAGATCAACAAACCCAAGAAACAACTTCTTCCTCTTCTCCATGTTCTTCTCCTGCAACTGCCTCACAATAAAAATCGCGTCTGTCGTTCCTCTTCCTGGCATAAATCCAAACTGCATTTCATCAATCTTCACTTTCTTCCTTATCCTCCTCTCCAACACCCTTTCCAATACCTTCATTCCATGCTCCAATAACTTTATCGCTCGATACGAGCCACAGTCCAGAGGGTCACCTTTCCCCTTGTATAGAGGGACGAGGGTACTCCTTTCCCAATCCACTGGAATGCGACCTTCTTTCACCACCAGATTGCAGATCTCTGTCATTCTCTTCACACTCCAATTTCCCGCTGCCTTCAACATATCTCCCACAACTCCCGTCGGCCCTCCGCTTTTTCACTCTTCATTGCTTTTATTACTTCCTCAACTTCCTGCTCGGTTATCTTCTCTGCCGGTCCTAAAACTGGGTTACTCTCTATGTTGCCATCCCATTCATTCTCTGCATTCAACAGTATTTCCATATATCTCTTCCATCTCCCTTTAATTCCATCTGTGTCCACAATGATTTGTCCCACTTCATCCTCCAAGCAACTCACCATGTATTAATAAAAAAACCAAAAAAAAAACCACCTTTAGAGGCCATTTTCCCCCGCAAAGCGGGGGTTGGGCCTTTTTCGGGCACCATGGTTGTTGTTGTTTTTGTTGGTCACCTTTTTGAAGCAATGTTTTACGGCCGGATGACCTTCCTGCCGCCAACCCTGTTTGTCGCCTTTTACGACAACCAGGGAATTACCAGTGAGCTGGTACTCAATTAGACGACCTCGGAAGGATGACAGGCTGAGTCAACCCCCCTGGCGTTAATTCAGCGATCGACCGGGATTCGAACCCAGGATCCTAGGACCCAGGATCCCAGGACCAGCCAACACCAACACATGTATTAATGATGTATTATAATGTGAATATTAGTATTAGTGATATATTATGATGTGAATATGTGTATTCATGATACATTATCATGTGAATGTGTATTAATGATGTATTATTATGTGAATATGTGTATTAATGATGTATTATGATGTGAATATGTTTATTAATGATTTATTATATCGTAAATATGAGTATTGAAGATATATTATAATGTGAATGTGTATTAATGATATATTATAATGTAAATAGGTGTAGTAATGATGTATTATAATGTGAATATGTGTATTAATGATGTAATTGATGTATTATTGTGTGAATATGTGTATTAATGATGTATTATGATGTGAATATGTGTCGTTATGGCATATTATAATATGAATGTGGATTCTTTTTCAGGTTTCACTTTTTCAGATCATCTTCGGCAACCTCGATGGCAAAGATCCTCAACCGGTGGGTCGCAAGGCGCAACCTCGTGTTCCGTGGAGATCATACCAACCTGAGAAGGCATGCTCTTCATTTAGCTCAAGATAGTTCATAAAATTTACCTGAAGTTATATTCATGCTATTGTATTAATTACCCTCACCAGAGGAGAGGGTATTGCATTTAGGTCCGTTTGTTTGTTACTTGGCAAAAAAGTTTGCAGCTGTAAATGTTGTTTAATGGGGATTTCATGGCCGACCTTGTGAATGTAAAAGGTTAGGGCAAATTACAAGGGAAAATTACATACTGGGGAAAAACTTAACCTTAATCCCTAACTAATTATCACTGCTTCACCCCTTTGTGTGAAGACACATAAACAATCTTAAGCTACAGTTTCCCTACTTAAGTACATCGACATTTCTCCTACGCGTCCACGGTCCATGCTATAATTATACAATCCTACCTTTCCTATGGGATCTTTTTACCTACCCCCCACAAACGGAACAATATCTTATGCTTATTTACAATGAGCCATGTCTCAATTATTTATACGCAGCACTTTCGGAGATATGGAGCTGCAAATGTGTTCTGTTTTCCCAAAATTGTTCCCATACCATGTGACATATGACGTCATAATTATCATTAAACATTATACAGGTGGAGTTGCACCTATGGTGAAAATTTCCTGTCAATTGGACCAACGGTTGCAGAGAAAATCATATTTATTCTGTGCGGACAAACAAACAGACAGACAAACGGACTTATAAATGCAATACCATTAATATTTTATTTTAAAAGTATTTTAGATATTTTAATATTTTAAAATATTTTAAATTTTATTTTATTTTTATTTTCTATAGTCTATAGTCTATAGGTAAATATTTTAAAAGTCCATCATGGATTTTAAAAACAAACAAATAAGTATCAGGGAAAATAAACAATTCCAGCTTTTAAAACGCCCCTACCCACCACAGAACAGAATTTGGAGGGAACGCCCCCAACACCAGATTTGGAGAGAACGCCCCCAAATCTCCCACCCCTCACCCATGGCCACCTCCCTTCCCTCGACCAGCACCCTCCCCCCACCCCTCACCCCCCGCCCCCCCCCCCCGCCGGCTCGAGGTAGTCGGGTGTCTCCTCGGCATCGTCGCTCATCCTCTAATGTCGGCGGGACGCAACACAGCAAACAAGAGACTTCAGCGAGCGGAGATTGGACGTATTTCGGGGATTAAGAAGATGAAGGGGAGGATGAGGAGTAACTTGGGCCAGGAAGAAGAAGAGGCGTGACGCTTAAGACGGACGATCTTTTCTCAGTTGTTGACCGGGGATTCCTCTCGTTGCTGAACTCTCCGTCCCAGCTCCTGCTCTCCAGGTGTGTTCAGTTCTGGTCACGTGGTGGGGACATCAGCGCGAACTCGACGGCTCGGGTATTACGTTTCAAGTTTCTGTGGACAGAATGCATGCAGACACCTTGATATACAGTGTTTGTGCATGGAGTTAGACACTCGCGGACGGACTGACAGGTCGAATGGTGTTCTACCGAGCTATGAGGAACGGATGGTTTGGACACTGCAGTTGGACAAACAACGATGTACATCAAATGAAGGACACGCGGACAGAGCTGCTTTGTACATGAAGGCTTTAACGGTTGTAGTTCAACTTTGTCCGACAAAACGAATTTATGAATGGGGTTATGAACACAATTCCATTGAAATGAACTCTCCGCGCTCTTTCCTTGTATGTAATTCCTTGTTATTCTTACTCGAGGCTTCCTTGTATCTTCCATTAACACGAATTTGATTTGTAAATAACACGCTCTATTCACACAACGAACACATCGCTGCATCGACAATTGAATCGATGGAATTCGATCTATAAACAGATATTAAATACAAATACTGTATTTGGTACTGCCTGGTCAAGCCTATCGATATTCAAAATATAATGATATATATTATAATGAATCTGTAAAAATTAGAAAACTGCAAGAAGCATTTCGTGTTGAGTTGAATGCATGTGTTGCTTCCCCCAAAATGATCGATTCCGATATTGAATGGCGCGCAAGCAACAACAAAACGTCAACCTGCACATAAACAAAGCAAGGACTCTTCCAGTTACACAAGCTTGTGACATCAAGTCTTTCCACACCTTCAGTCCAACGTTAAAGATTCCACGGTATCCTTCACGAAGAGTAGGCGAGCCATCGCCGGCACCCTGGCCAAATTAGAAATCCCTTCTCTAATTACTACTGGAAAGGCAATGGCAAACCACCCAATATAACCAATCAGCTGTCATATTTATAACCCATCAGCTCTAATCAATCAATTACTCCCTCCATTCACATGTGAGGGATGTATAAAGTGTGTCTTTGTTTATATATATATATGAATGGGGTTATGAACCCAATATATATATATATATATATTATATTTTTGATTATAGATTATATAATCTATATATATTATAGATTTTGGAGTTTCCTGATGGAGCTGATTTGTTGATTTGTAATACTCAGTTCCAGAAAGAGGATAATAAGCTTGTTACATACACGTCAGGTGGGTCGACGTCAACCGTTGACTACCTGATGGTGCGTAGGCGAGATAGGGGGCACCTCCGGGACACAAAGGTGATCCCGGGGGAGGAGGCTGTTTCACAGCACCACTTGGTTGTCTGCGACATAAGGGTGAAAGGTGCGAGGAGAGCTCGGCGGGTGAAGTACCAACCGAGAATGAAGGTGTGGAGGTTGAAAGAGATGACAGTGAGGGAGGAATTAAAAGAGAGGCTGAGTATGGTGGAGGATGATGTGGTTGAGCTTGAAAGTGGTTGGATGTCAAGGAAGATAGTCTGTTGGGAGCCGTTGGTGAGGTATGTGGATGGAAAAAAGTACCACCGAGGCACTCGGAAACATGGTGGTGGGATGATGAAGTTGGAAAGAAGATTGACGAGAAGAGGAAGAAGTTCAAGGAGTGGCAGAAGGCGAAGGGTATAGGGGCAGAAAAGGCAGAGCATGAAAGTTTTACGGCAGGCAAGAAGGCTGCAAAGAAAGAGGTAGCAAAGGCGCAGGAGGCATGTAGGAAAATGTTCGGAGAACGCTTGGATTCGGAAGAGGGTCAGAGAGCGGTATTCAGGATTGCAAAGCAGATAGCGAAAGAGAGGTGTGATGTGATGGGGGTGAGTTGCTTGAAGGATGAAGTGGGACAAATCGTTGTGGACCCAGATGGAATTGAAGGAAGATGGAAAAGATATATGGAAATACTGTTGAATGCAGAGAATGAATGGGATGGCAACGTAGAGAGTAACCCAGTTTTAGGACCGGCAGAGAAGATAACCGAGAAGGAAGTTGAGGAAGCGATAAAAGCATTGAAGAGTAGAAAAGCGGGAGGGCCGACGGGAGTTGTGGGAGATATGTTGAAGGCAGCAGGAAGTTGGGGTGTGAAGTGAATGACAGAGATCTGTAATCTGGTGGTGAAAGAAGGCCGCATTCCAGTGGTTTGGGAACTGAGTACCCTCGTCCCTCTATACAAGGGGAAAGGTGACCCTCTGGACTGTGGCTCGTATCGAGCGATAAAGTTATTGGAGCATGGAATGAAGGTATTGGAAAGGGTGTTGGAGAGGAGGATAAGGAAGAAAGTGAAAATTGACGAAATGCAGTTTGGATTTATGCCAGGAAGAGGAACGACAGACGCACTTTTTATTGTGAGGCAGTTGCAGGAGAAGTATATGGAGAAGAGGAAGAAGTTGTTTCTTGGGTTTGTTGATCTGGAGAAAGCATTCAATAGGGTTCCACGTGAAGTTGTGACATGGGCATTGAGGAAGTTAGGAGTGGAGGAATGGTTGATCAGAGTAGTGATGGCAATGTACAAAAGAGCGTGCACAGCTGTAAGGACGAAGGACGGGAACAGTGGCGAGTTTGAGGTGAAGGTGGGAGTGCATCAGGCGTCGGTACTAAGTCCACTACTATTTGTAGCTGTGATTGAGGTGCTGGCTCAGAACGTAAAGGAGGGTTTACCTTGGGAGTTGTTGTATGCAGATGATCTGGTGTTGATTGCAGAAAGTATGGATGGACTGAAGGAGAAGATGAACAAGTGGAAGGAATGTATGGAGACAAAAGGTATGAAGGTGAATATCGGAAAAACGAAGGTGATGGCAAGTGGTAAAGCATGTGGTGAGGTGGAAAGAACTGGGAAGTGGCCGTGTGCTGTGTGCAGGAAGGGTGTCAGAGTGAATTCCATTCAATGTACAATGTGCGCTGAGTGGGTTCATCAAAAATGTAGTGGTTTGAGAGGGTCATTAACCAGTATGGCAGCTACATTCAAGTGTAAGGTGTGCACAGAGGGAGCTGCAGATGGAGGAAATGTTGAGTTGGATCTTGGAGATGGTGTGAAGCTGGAAGGTGTGAAAACATTTTGTTACCTTGGAGACATGCTGAATGGAGAAGGTGGATCAGACTCTGCAACGGTTGCTCGAGTGAGATGTGCATGGAAGAAGTTTCGGGAACTGAGTGGTGTGCTGACGAGGAGGGGAGTGTCATTGAAGCTGAAGGGAAAGGTGTATGCTGCATGTGTGAGAAGTGTTATGATTTATGGGAGTGAGACATGGGTAATGAACGTAGAGCAGCAACGAAGGCTGGAAAGGGTGGAAATGCGAATGGTTCGGTGGATGTCTGGAGTATCGTTGAGAGAGAGGAAGACAAATGATGATTTGCGAAAGATTATTGGAATAGAGCCTGTGATGGATGCTGTGAAGAGAAACAGGTTGAGATGGTTTAGTCATGTGTTGAGGAAGGATGAAAGTGACTGGTTGAAAAGAGTGATGGAAATGAATGTAGAAGGAAGTAGAGGACGGGGAATACCGAGAAAGACTTGGCTAAAGATGGTCGAAGAAGAAATGCGGGCAAGGGGGTTAACAAGGGGAGATGCAGAAAATAGGGCAAAATGGAGAAGATTGTCATGGGGACCGCAAGGCTAACCCCCGCTCTTGCAGGGAAAATGGCCTTAAAATGCCTGTTGTTGTTGTTGTTGTTGTTGTGTGTGTGTATGTATATATATATATATATATATAATCGTTAGATTAAATAAGACGCGGACGTAGCTTCAGGACGTCGATCTTTAATTGTCGACCAAGCTTTCGACCAACAAAGGTCTTCTTCTGAGTCAGCCCCAAGTTCAACGGAAGTGAAGTAACAACTTGGGGCTGACTCAGAAGAAGACCTTTGTTGGTCGAAAGCTTGGTCGACAATTAAAGATCGACGTCCTGAAGCTACGTCCGCGTCTTATTTAATCTAACGATTATATATTCAATACAAATGAGACGCCCTGCTCGTACTTTGGAGTTTCTACTATTTCTTACAGTTATATATACTAGGGCATGCCCGTACTATATATATATCTAAAATTATATCCCCCCCCCCTCTATTTACATGAAATGGTTTGGTCCAAAGCGAACGGCTTGCGAGTACGGTGACAATCCCCCCCCTCTATTTACATGAAATGGTTTGGTCCAAAGCGAACGGCTTGCGAGTACGGTGTTTTTTATCGGACCCGTGGAATTATAGATAGTAGTTTTAATTAGTTTTAAAACATAGTTTAACGGCAACATAGTTTTCCAACGTGAAATAAATGAATACGCTCTCAAATGTGCCGTCCGAGGCAGAGTGTGTTCGCCACGTTCGGCACACGCGATAGCTCGCTGCTCTCTGATTGGTTGAATCGTTTTTTGGACATAGCTCGGTAAGTAATTGTCCGATTAATATGAAACCTTGAAAAGGCACATCCTCGGGTCCCCAGCAATATACCTGGCAAGTTTAAAGTATATCGGACCCGTGGTTGTCGAGAAACAGCGGTCACAGACAAACAAACAAACACACAGAGATTACTGGAATTATAGATAGATAGATATATATACACAAAGAATTAAGTTAAGCACCCCCCCCGTTTTTTTACAACCTCGCACATTACAAGTTTGTTGTCGTCAAAACAGTGTAATATACCCATGATATTGCTATATTTTCTGGAGAAGTGATATTATGGTCACATAAAAACATAACAATCATGCCGTTTTCAATATTTTATTCTGAATAATTTAAGGTGAAAATTTTTGGGAATTTTAGGCATATTTTCACCTCAATTTAAGTATGGAGCTATAGGTCCATCACGGACAGTGTGGATGACGTTTATGTTTTCTAACGTACAGTCATTGTTCTGAGAAGACCTCTAGCGATCTTTGCGTCAATAACGTGTGTAGGACCCACGTGATCGGATCACTGACTCAACCCTACGTCTCATAGACCCTGTAAGCCGTCGTATGCGTTGCTGTGGCAGGTTGTTCCATTCCCGATGTAATGCACGTTCCAATTCATCCAGATTGGCTATTGGAGGGACCATCTTCGCAATTTGTCGTCCCAACATGTCCCAAACGTGCTCGAGGGGGTTCAGGTCAGGACTGTACGCAGGCCAGGGGATGGTTGTCACAGCACCTTGCTCCATCCGATCACGTGGGTCCTACACACGTTATTGACGCAAAGATCGCTAGAGGTCTTCTCAGAACAATGACTGTACGTTAGAAAACATAAACGTCATCCACACTGTCCGTGATGGACCTATAGCTCCATACTTAAATTGAGGTGAAAATATGCCTAAAATTCCCAAAAAATTTCACCTTAAATTATTCAAAATAAAATATTGAAAACGGCATGATTGTTATGTTTTTATGTGACCATAATATCACTTCTCCAGAAAATATAGCAATATCATGGGTATATTACACTGTTTTGACGACAACAAACTTGTAATGTGCGAGGTTGTAAAAAAACGGGGGGGTGCTTAACTTAATTCTTTGTGTATATATATTGTTGCGAATATGGAATTTGGCCTCCATATCCGCTTGTAAATATTCCCCTATTTTCTCCGATACTCCCCAACTCTCCCCTTACCCCATTCCCTAGTCCCATTGTCTGTAAACAACACCCATTAGAGCCGATCTTCCCCTTCATTCCCCCATTAAATGTCGTGCCCAGGTCCCCCGCACCACACGTAGACAATTATAGGACATCTTGCTAGTTATTCTTAATCTATGTCAGTTAAGGACTTGTTTCCATTAATTATGACTCTTCGTTGCACCAGAATGTGATGATATGGCACCAGTAGGAGTTTAGGACCTTCCCATACCTCCCCGCATCTCTTCCCATCATCTCAAGCTCCAACAACAACCACAACAACAGCGGCTTTGCGTCCTCACTCCGGCTCGGTTGGCCGCCATTGAACATGTGCTCGACGGGGTTACCCAGAAGGGGGCTCCCTGTCGGCCCCTCGTCAAGGGCGGAGCCAGTAACCCCCGCACCCAATGAGAAGCCATGGGCCGATGCCATATGGGGCGGAGCTAACGAGCGAGGGCGTGACTCCCCGCCGGATATACGCGGCCCCGCGCCGGACGTGACGTGAGATGCGCCCCGAGCTTGGAAGGACAAGACGCCACCCTCCCGAGCGCTGAGCGACCTCCCCGGCATCTCCACCAAAGTCGCGACCCACGAGCGCTGAGCGACCTCCCCGCATCTGCTGGACACCACCGTACGTGATTCTGTCCCTGAGCCAGGTGCACCTGAGCCATCGACTGCCGCTTTCCTTGCCATCAAATCCCGTGTGAGTCAGCGTTGTCCCGTTTATCTGTGGTCTGTCTAGGGTTAATATAAGGTTGTGTCTAAGTGCCCACCTTCCTATGTTTCCCTCTTGTCCCTGTAATCTAACCTTTTCCGCCTTAATATAATCTCCTCCGGAGGTCTTGAGAACTGAACCCTTGGTGTCGTATTGTGTGATTGTAATCCAGCCGGGTGTCTTCTTTTTCTTATTGAGCCAGCATAGCGCGATTAGTCAACCCCGGGTGCAATCGGGGTAACTTGTACGGATACGGCGGCCATCCCGCTCGGCCCACCATACCATCAAAGTCGTATCTGTAACAATTGGTGTCGGGAGTGAGATTCGAGGCCCGACCAAATTTTGAAGGAAAAAAAAAACGAATAGAGGAAAAAAAAAAATTTGGTCAAAATTTGGAGCGGCCGAAATTTGTTTTGTTTTACGAAACTCGAATTTTGCAAGTCGCGCTATGGCGGATCAAGACGGCTGGGGTCCGGTAGGGGAGAGTGAGGCAGGGTCGGTCCAGGACCAAATTGAGGGACGTGAGGAGAGCGAAGCAGCGAGGGTAGCAGACGCGCAAAATGGCGCCTCGCTGGTCACCGCGCCCGTGACCGTGGCAGCGCCCCTGGTGGATCCGAACCTTTTTATGTTGCAAATGAGGGCCCTTATGGAACGAATAGAGGGCCAAATGGGGGTAATGGGGAACCGGATGGATGCTCAGGGTGAGCGATTAGAGGGCCAAATGGGGGTAATGAGGGACGAAGCGAGGGGTACTGGTGAGGGGTTAGACAAGAAATTTGGGAAGTTAGACAATAATTTTGAGGAGTTAGACAAGAAATTTGGGAAGTTAGACAATAATTTTGAGGAGTTAGACAAGAAATTTGGGAAGTTAGACAATAATTTTGAGGAGTTAGACAAGAAATTTGGGAAGTTAGACAATAATTTTGAGGGGTTAGACAACGGGATAAAAGAGGTGAGAAATGGGTTAATGGGGGTAGAAAACAGAATGGCCGCTCAAGAGAATCAAATGGAAGGGATGCAAAAAGGGTTAGAGGGGTTAGAAAACAGTATGGAAGGCAAATTGAGGGACATGAGGGACCAAGCGGAAAGGGAAGTTAAACAAATGGAGCAGCAGATAGAGGGGGTCAGAATGGGGGTAGAAACCAAACTGGATGCTCACAGGGAGGAAATGGAGCAGATGAGGGTGGCATCTGGGCAGGAGATGCAAGTGATGGGAGAGGAGATCAGAAGAGGAGTGAGTGAGGAGGTCGGAGGAGTGCGCGAGGAGGTGAGGCACTGTAAGGAGCGCATGGAGAAAGAGGTGAGAAAGGGGACTGTAAAATTGCAAGGTGGTATAGAGGAGTTGACGCTGGGAGTAGAACAACTGACAGTGGGACAAAAGGAGCTGGGGGACCAGGTAAAGAAGAACACAGCGGTAATAGAGGGTTTAAAATCGACACAGAAGGAGATGAAAAAGGACGTAGGGGTAATTAAAAAAGAGTGCCAGACGGTACATGAGGACCTGACGAGGAAAATGGACAAGGTGGTAGAGGTAATGGAGGTTAAAGAGCGGGAGGTGCGGGAGCACATAGAAAAAAATAAAGTGGAGTTAGAGGAAGAACTTAAAGGGGCGCACGAAGAGATGAAGGAGATGAAGCAAAAATTAGAGGAAGTGGAAGAAGGGGTGAGCGAAATTAAGAAGCGACGGAGAGAGGATAAGAAAGAGATAAAGGAGGAAGTAAAAGAATTGGTCCAAAGTCTGTGTTCGGATCGTGATGATGTGCTCATTAACCGGATGAGGGATTCGCAGGTGATGGAGGAGAAGCGAAGAGAAAGAGGACCCGGTGTAAGTGGTGACCAATATGGTCGTGCGTATGATGCGCCAGGTGATTTAAGAGGCTTGGGGGTCGAGATAGACCCGGGTGTTCGTGAAAGGCCGTTGGTGAGGTGTGTGACAGGTCTGGTGTGCGAAAGAGGAGGTGTGCGAGAAAGTCCGACTCTGGGGTGTGTGAGGAAAGAGTGCGCTGTCAGAAGTAAGGAAGAGTGTCCACCTGTGGTGAGTGTTACAGAGGGTGTAACGGGAGAGTGTGCGCGAGGAAGGTGTGTGACGGACAGGTGCATGAGGAAAGAGTGCGCTGTCAGAAGTAAGGAAGAGTGTCCACCTGTGGTGAGTGTTACAGAGGGTGTAACGGGAGAGTGTGCGCGAGGAAGGTGTGTGACGGACAGGTGCATGAGGAAAGAGTGCGCTGTCAAGAGTAAGGGTGAGTGCGCTGTCAAGAATGGAGGTGAAAGTAGTGGGAGTGACATGGAGCGTGAGTTAGTTGTGACAGGTGAACGAGGATGTACACCTGGGATGGAAGGATGCACACCTGGAATGGTAGAGCGTGAGTGGGAATGCACGCTGGAGTTGGTGGTGAGGCACGTGAGTGGGTGTGCGAATGAGGGCACACCTGTGATTGTCACAGAGGAGGTGACCGAGGAGGGGGCGCGAAGAGGTGTTTTGGTGAGGTGTGCGAGCAACGAATGTGTGCCAAAGTGTTCGGTGGTCAGGTGTGTGACCAAGGCTGTGAGTGGAATGAGGGTACCTGGGTGTGTAAGGAAAGGTACGAGGAGCATGGGCACGGCTGGAGGTGTGAGCAAGGAACGGGCTGCGGGGTGTAAGCGTCCAGGTGAAGCATCGACGTTAGACGGGGTAGAGTGTAGAACGACTTATAGCCGAATCGGGCCCTCGGTGCGTGCCGGGCCTCGCTTTGAACGGCCGCGTCCGTGCTCCACTAGGCGGAGCTGGCAGCCCGATAGAAAGGGTCGTCATGGCGACCACTTTTTGGTGAGACGTGCCGGCAGGTCGAGAGCGGGACATTGGATGGCTCCGTGCCGAGATGGTGCGTGGGATCTCGGCACGGGTAAGCCCCCGTCCCTGCCCCGAATGCCGGACGCATCCAGCCGCCGGCACAAAACAACCAGCATCCATTGCTTGGCTTCACGAAGCCGGGCTTTGGACAGGGATTGGTGCACCGAGAGGTATTAGTGAGTCGACTGGGTGATGAGGTTAGTGTTTTGGACCCAAAATTAGAGAAAAGCAAAATTTGATGATTGGCAAGGGATTGGCAGTAGTGATTGGCAGATGATGGGCAGTGATTGGCCAAATTTTTGATTTGTTGAAATTTGATGTGCAAAATTGGTAGTGAGAGACCCCCGATGTGGTGGGATGGCAAATCCACCATCCTTCCCATAGTGGGGCAAAGGAGCAATAGATTATGGGGTGTAGGGCAGTGAAAACTAGCCCGGGTGGGTTAGGATATGGTGTGTAGGGATCTAGCGAAGATGACCTTAGGTAACGTTAAGGTTAGTTAGTGACTGATACCTGTAGTGGGGACGCAGGCAGATTAGTGTGGATTATAATGACGAGGGAGCGCAATAGTTTAAAGGGACGACTGGGAAGCGCAAGTTTCAGAAGGGAGTAGTTAGCTGAGATGATGCCGTGTTTGTGAGAATTGAACAGGTGTGATTGCACAGGTGTGCAACTGGACAGGTGTGTGGAGCAGTGTGTGAGTAGTGAGTGTGTGGATCAGCGCGAATGCGCTTGGGGAGAGAAGGGTGCAGGTGGCACCAGGTGTGAGAGCACAGGTGTGCAGGTACAGGTGTGTGGAGAGAGTTGGAGTAAGTGGTACGGAGTGGTGTGCATGGTGCGAAGGTGTGGATGGGGGAAGAGTGGACCCCTTTCACGAGTACCCGGGGCGGGTAGTGTAAGTGTTAGGTAGAGGGTGCAGGTAAATTGTGGTTGGATATTGGCATTTGTGGTGCGGTTGCAGAATGGTGTTGTGGATGGGTGCATTAGTGTTGTGGAAATGGCTGGGCGTGTAGCCTGTTAGTGTGTGTAGTTGGTTGGGCACTCCACCACTGTGAGGATGTCGGCCAGGTGAGGCCGCAGGTGGGCTCTGGGAGCCGGTAGTTGTGAGTGGGTGCCTGAGGATCCCGGGTGTGGATCGGGCAGCCCAGTGCCAGAGAGGGCACCGAGTGGGGAGAGTGCCAGAGGGCCTTCCCCAGGTAGTTAGGTTAGGGCAAGGAGCAGGTAAGCTCGGAGGCAACTGCAGTGGTGGAGGTGTGCAGGTGGGTAGACCCACTGGGAGAGGTACACGCCACAGCCCAGAAATTGTACGAGGGCACCGGGAGATGAATCGGGGGAGTGAGACCCCAAATTGAAGAGCACCACAGTTTGGCCAATGGGAATTGGTTTTTAGAACCCATAGTGTAAGAGGGCCAATGGTTTGGCCGGAGAGAGACCCCGGGTAGTGTAAAGTTGTTAAAGTCATTTAGGAGATAGTTAGGATTGATGAACCTGTCGCACCATACGCAGCCACTTACCTGTGGTGATGATGATGACTCCACACCTGTGTTTTCTTTGTTTTGTTGCAGGAGATGAATCGCTGTGAGGATTTGTGAGACGCATCACGACGTGGATGAGACATTGGGGTGATTCCATCTCTCCCTCCCTAGGAGGGACTGATGATGAATTGGTGATGGCAAATTTTGATGTTGAGTTGGAGATGGCAAATTTTGATGAGAGTTGAAAATGGCAAATTTGATTGGTTAGGAGGGAGAGAAGACGAATTTGGTATATGGGAGGAACGGGGAAGACAGTAGGGATGTTTGTTGATTTGTAAAGTAGATGTTTATGGGTAGTGTTGTGTTGTGTGGATACAGTAAGGGGTAAGGGAGGGGCCATGTAGGTTACCTGGTGGGGGGGGGGCGTACGATAGGAACGTACCTGTCTCACCTGGTTCCCATGTGCCCCCAGTGTGCATCATCTTGTATTGCGTGCACTTTTGCGCCCTTACCACCTTACTCACTTGTTTCTTCTGTTGTCTCCCACCTCCGAGGATCTGGCTTTGGGGTAGAGAGAGAGGAGAGAGAGGTGCTGGCGACGCAGTTGTGGGCCTGCACTTTCGCTGTTCGCTGCCTGGATCGGTACACCATATGGACCGCAATGTTTGTGGCCACCCACAATGGACCGCAGTTCGTTTGCGGCCAAGCACCACCCGGGGATGGACCTATGGGTCAACGTGGCACCTATGCCATACAGGTGAACCACTTTTAGTTAAACACCAAGTGCACCACAAGAAGAGCAAGAGACACCTGCAGGGTTAGGGGTTGTTGAAGTTATTTTTATTCCAATGAACAATGGTGACTGCACCGATTGGTGGTGGGGTGGTGCTGTTGATGCTCGGAAAGGGTGCTCTGCACGTTATTAAAGGCCGTCGGCCACAGAGCACTCGTGGGTTGGTGTATCGATGTTGGCAAGCGCGCTCTCTCTATGCATAACATCTGCATGTGTTCCTCCAAAGACAGGTCCTGGATCGTAGTGTAAATATCAGCGTAGTCTTGTAAATAATGCTCCCTACCGGCTGTATGTTTAGTTTGAGGATTCTTTCCGGATTCGGTTATCCTGTGGGTGTGTTTCTGAGAGGAGAAGGGTGCAACGTCGCAGGGGGACATATTTACTCATTTGTGAATATCTATAAAACTGTCGCACTCAGGGTAGAGTTAATAGTAGAGGGAACTACATTGCGTGCCACACTAAAGTAGGTAAAAATTTATCGGGTCGGGACGCCCCGAGGGTAGAGAAGGGTGCAATGTTGCGAATATGGAATTTGGCCTCCATATCCGCTTGTAAATATTCCCCTATTTTCTCCGATACTCCCCAACTCTCCCCTTACCCCATTCCCTAGTCCCATTGTCTGTAAACAACACCCATTAGAGCCGATCTTCCCCTTCATTCCCCCATTAAATGTCGTGCCCAGGTCCCCCGCACCACACGTAGACAATTATAGGACATCTTGCTAGTTATTCTTAATCTATGTCAGTTAAGGACTTGTTTCCATTAATTATGACTCTTCGTTGCACCAGAATGTGATGATATGGCACCAGTAGGAGTTTAGGACCTTCCCATACCTCCCCGCATCTCTTCCCATCATCTCAAGCTCCAACAACAACCACAACAACAGCGGCTTTGCGTCCTCACTCCGGCTCGGTTGGCCGCCATTGAACATGTGCTCGACGGGGTTACCCAGAAGGGGGCTCCCTGTCGGCCCCTCGTCAAGGGCGGAGCCAGTAACCCCCGCACCCAATGAGAAGCCATGGGCCGATGCCATATGGGGCGGAGCTAACGAGCGAGGGCGTGACTCCCCGCCGGATATACGCGGCCCCGCGCCGGACGTGACGTGAGATGCGCCCCGAGCTTGGAAGGACAAGACGCCACCCTCCCGAGCGCTGAGCGACCTCCCCGGCATCTCCACCAAAGTCGCGACCCACGAGCGCTGAGCGACCTCCCCGCATCTGCTGGACACCACCGTACGTGATTCTGTCCCTGAGCCAGGTGCACCTGAGCCATCGACTGCCGCTTTCCTTGCCATCAAATCCCGTGTGAGTCAGCGTTGTCCCGTTTATCTGTGGTCTGTCTAGGGTTAATATAAGGTTGTGTCTAAGTGCCCACCTTCCTATGTTTCCCTCTTGTCCCTGTAATCTAACCTTTTCCGCCTTAATATAATCTCCTCCGGAGGTCTTGAGAACTGAACCCTTGGTGTCGTATTGTGTGATTGTAATCCAGCCGGGTGTCTTCTTTTTCTTATTGAGCCAGCATAGCGCGATTAGTCAACCCCGGGTGCAATCGGGGTAACTTGTACGGATACGGCGGCCATCCCGCTCGGCCCACCATACCATCAAAGTCGTATCTGTAACAATATATATATATATATATATATATATATATATATATATATATAATTTTTATAAACAGGAATCAAATTCCTGCGAGGGGCTAAGTGTGAAAAAGTTCTGACTCAATACGGGATATATATACACGAGGATTCCAGAATTGTAACAAAATTGTGTGTTAATTGTGTATTTTGTTGTTGTTTAACAAAATTCCATCATCATCGGTTAATTCTTTATTTTGTTTTTGTGTAACAAAATTCTGGAATCATCTGTTAATTGTGTATTTTTGTTTTTGTGTAACAAAATTCTGGAATCATAGGTTAATTGTGTATTTTGTTGTTGTTTAACAAAATTCCATCATCATCGGTTAATTCTTTATTTTGTTTTTGTGTAACAAAATTCTGGAATCATCTGTTAATTGTGTATTTTTGTTTTTGTGTAACAAAATTCTGGAATCATAGATTAATTGTGTATTTTTGTTTTTGTGTAACAAAATTCTGGAATCATAGGTTAATTGTGTATTTTTCTTTTTGTGTCACAAAATTCTAAAATCATATGTTAATTGTTTATTTTTGTTCTTTGTGTAACAAAATTCTGGAATCATAGGTTAATTGTGTATTTTTATTTTTGTGTAACAAAATTCTGGAATCATGGGTTAATTGTTTATTTTGTGTTTGTGTAACAAAATTCTGGAATCATATGTTAATTGTTTATTTTTGTTTTTGTGTCACAAAATTCTGAAATCATATGTTAATTGTTTATTTTTGTTCTTTGTGTCACAAAATTCTGGAATCATAGGTTAATTGTATATTTTTGTTTTTGTGAACAAAATTCTAGAATCATCGGTTAATTGTTTATTTTGTGTTTGTGGAACAAAATTCTGGAATCACAGGTTAATTGTTTATTTTTGATTTTGTGTAACAAAATTCTGAAATCATATGTTAGTTGTTTATTTTTGTTTCAGTGTAACAAAGTTCTGGAATCATAGGTTGTTTTTTTTTTGTTTTTTTTTTGGTATACAAGATCGAGGCTCGTGAAAGAGCTAACATTAATCACACAAAAAGTCAAACCGACACACAAAACACAAAAAACCAAGGTGAGCGGCAGACAGGATGGGGAGAGAGGGGGAAGGACACAAACACAATATTTGAGAGCAGGGGCATCAAGAGATCTGTGGGAGGAAGAGGGCTTGGGGGGAGGTGGGAGAGGTGGGAGAGGTTTAAAACATATGGACACTGCAAGGACTTCCAGGAAAGAACTTGGAATTTCAAAAAAGTGGATCTGGGGTGAATTAGTGGGGGTAGAGAAGATCAAGGTTTTGGATGGGGGAAGATAAGAGATGGTGGTGAACAGCTGTTTTAAAGACCTGGAGGGAGGAGTGGGATTGAAGGGGGTGGGGGTGTTTGTTCCAGAGGCAGGAGAAAAGAGGAATGAAAGAGTGAAGGTGAGCAGAGAGCCTAGATTTTGGCAGTTTAACCATAAGAGGGTTGCTGGCAGATCATGTGCGACCTGCAGGGATATTTGGGGGACAGAGCCCAGAGAGAGCTGGGGGGGGGGGGGCAAGGCCGGAGAGGAGTCGGTAGAAGACAGAAAGACCACCAACCTGCCTGCAGTGAGCAAGTGAAAGGCCTTCAGAATCAGCTTCATCGCAGGAGATTCCAATTTATTTTTTTCTTTTTTTTTTGTATACTGAATCGAGGGTCGTGAAAGAGCTAACATTTATTTCACAAACAAATCAACCAGACAAACAAGATATATAAAAAGAGGGAGCGGAAGACAAGATGGGGAGAGAAGGGGAAGCACACAAACATAACATTTGAGAGCAGGGAGATGTGTGGGAGGGAGAGGGCTTGGGGGGAGGAGGTGTGGGAAGGGGGGGGGGTGGGTGGGAGAAGTATAAAACACGAGGACACCAAGGACTTCCAGGACAGAAGTTGGTATTTCAAAAAAGTGGATTTGGGGTGAAATTAGCGGGGGTAGAAAAAAAACAGGTTTTGGATGGGGGAAGAAAAGAGATGGTGGTGAACAGCTGTTTCAAAGACCTGGAGGGTGGAGTGGGATTGAAGAGAGTGAGGGAGTTTGTTCCAGAGGCGGGAGAAAAGAGGAATGAAGGAGTGAAGGTGAGCAGAGAGTCTTGATTTTGGCAGTTTAACCATAATAGGGTTGCAGGCAGATCGTGTGCGACCTGCAGGAATATTTGGGGGACAGAGCCCAGAGAGAGCTGGGGTGGGGGGGGGGGCAAGGCCAGAGAGGAGCTGGTAGAAGACGGAAAGACCACCAACCTGCATGTGGTGAGTGAGTGAAAGGCCCTTGGAGTTAGCTTCATCGCAGGAGATTCCAATTATTCTGAACGCTTTGGTTTCAACAGCGTGAAGACAAGCTAGTTGTGAGGCCGGAGCACCAGCCCAGAGGGGAGAGCAGTATTCCATTGAGCTGCGGATGAAAGCCTTGTATATGGTGAGGAGCTCAGGTGTGCCAAGGAAGGACTTCGCACGACGGAGGATGCCCAGTCGGCGACTGGCTTTGGAGGCCACATTTGAAATGTGGTTTTCCCAGGAAAGATCATGGCAGATAGTGAGACCCAAAAGCTTGAGTGACAGAACTTCTTGGAGAGGATTATTCAGAAAGTGGATGGGAGGGTTGTCCAGTCGGTCTTTTCGGAGAGACATCATAAGAGTGTGAGATTTGTCAGGATTGAAAGACATGTTCCTCTTGTTTGCCCATTCTGTGATTTTGTCCAGGTCTGCAGAGAGTGAGGAGGCTGCAGACTGCCGATCTGAGGGATGAGGAATGGAGCGACAGAGAGTAGAGTCATCAGCAAAGAGATAGAGAGGATTTTCAAGAGAGTCAGAGAGATCATTGATGAAGACAAGAAAAAGCACAGGGCCAGAACACTGCCTTGGGGAACTCCAGCCTGAACAGGAAGAGGAGATGAGAGAAACCCATTCAGGGCCACATGTTGACTATGACTAGAGAGGAAGTCCGCCAGCCATGCGTGGAGATTTCCATGGATACCAAAGGAGGAGAGTTTGGTGAGCAGAGCGGGGTGCCAGACCGTATCGAAGGCATGTGATATGTCAAGGGAGACAGCTCTAATTTCCTGTTTGGCATTGAGGACCTCCATCCATTGTTGAGAAAGCAGAAGCAGCATGTCCAGAGTAGAGTGACCAGGTCTGAAACCAAATTGATGAACAGAGATCAAGCCATTGGAGAAGATTAAAGATTTCATATCTGAATCAATGATGGATTCCATGACTTTGCTGATAATTGGGAGAAGGCTGATTGGTCTGTAGTTGCTCGGATCTGTTTTTGCACCTTTTTTGTGCAAAGCAGTGATGTTGGCTGATTTCCAAGCAGATGGAAGATGACCTTGAGCAAAAGATAGGGTGAAGAGAACAGAGAGAGGGAGTGAAAGAGCGGAAGAACAGGATTTTAGGACCCATGGGCTGATGCCGTCAGGTCCATTTGCAGAATCAGAGTTGAGGGTTGACAGAAACTTTTCAACCTTGTCAGGAGGAAAGGCCACAGAGTCCAGGAGCAGCTGGGTACGACTGGGTACGGTGGGTTCAGAGAGGGATGGGTTTGGGACACAAGATTTAGAGGCAAACACAGAGTTGAGGCAATCCGCTTTTTCACGTGCGGAGTCAGCCATGTAGCCATTCGAAGTGAGGGAGGGGATGGAGGGGGAACAAACACCAGAAACAGATTTGACCAGATGCCACCAGGATTTGGAAGAGGGAGACAGATAACAGAGTTCGTTCTTGAGAACGGAGAGATATTGTTTCCTGGCTCTCCCGAGGGTGGACACACACTTGTTTCGGGCTTTGTGAAAGGAAATGAGGTTTCCTTCCGTTGGATTTGCTTTCCAGGAGACGAAAGCAAGTTGTTTCTGGGCAACAGCCTCACCACAAGATTCCGTGTACCATGGACGGGAGGAAGGGTATAACAACTGAAGACGAGATGGGATAAATCTGTGCATGAGAGAGAGCAATTTACTTTGGAAGAATTCCCAGGATGAGTTGATGTCAGAAGCGGTAGAGATGGGAGACCAGTCCAGATGATAGATGGCTGCTTGAAGACCGTGCCAGTTGGCCTGAGTGAAATGCCAGACTCGTCGACGCTGAGGAGGCTCTCTGAGAATGGTCCGAGAGATGTCCACTTTAACAAGCAAGCACATGATCAGATGAGCCGATTGGAGCAGAAGAAGAGAAGCAGACATTTTCAGGGAAGTTAGTCATAACCAAGTCCAGAAGAGAAGATGCTCCGTTGACTGAGATCCGGGTCGGGAAATTGACAGATTGTGTCAGTCCCAGTGAGTCGCAGAAGTCCTTTGCTGAAGAGCCATGGCTGGTGAGAGAGGTACCCACACCCAGCCAACTGGCATGGTGACAATTGATATCACCACATATGAGGAAGAGAGAGTTGGGATGGGTAGATAGAAGTTGGTCCATATTATCAGACAGCGAGATGTAGATGGAGTCATCACTGTTTGGTGGACGGTACAACACACATATGAACAAAAGGTGGGAGCGAAGGGGAAGCAGCAGCCAAATGTATTCCTGGGGGTGAGGTGGAGAGAGAGCAGTGCAGGGCGAGTGAGGAAGAGAGTTTTTTTTATAAAGATAGCAACCCCACCTCCAGGACGAGGCTCAGGTCTATCATACCGGAGGAGGGAGTAACCTGGGAGAGATACCAAGGAATCAGAGACATCATGAAGGAGGAAAGTTTCTGTTAAGCAGATCACGTCTGGTTTGTCAGAAGCAACCTGCATGGAGAGATCAGTCAAGTTTGAGCGAAGGCCCCGGATGTTTGAGGTCCATACCGTTAATGAAGAGGAAGGGGGAGCATCGGGTCCAGAACAGGGGGGGGAGGGGTAGGGTAAGATGTGGAAGAGGAGGAAGAGGTAGGGAGAGCTGTTGAAGGTGTGTCAGAGATTTCAGAGATTTCAGAATAGCTTGGAGAAAGGGAAGAATGGGGCGGACAAAAGGTTTGATGGAGATTGGGTGAGGCACAGTGAGGTGTTATTTGAGGAGGGGGAAGAGCGAGGCAGAAGGTTGGGGGAGATGAAGGTGAAATTTGGAAGGGGGAAGATGCGGGGAGGACGCTTTGAGGAGGAGGGGTGAGAGGGGAGTCTAGGAGGGGAGGAGCGAGGGAGAGTCTTGGAGGGGAGGGGTGTGGGGGGAGTTTAGGAGGGAAGGGGAAAGGGGAGAGATTTGAAGGAGCTTTCAATGATTCTGAAAACTTTGGTTTCAGCAGCGTGAATCCGAGTTAGGTATGAAGCAGGAGCTTCAGCCCAGAGGAGAGAGCAATACTCCATCAAGCTGCTGATGAAAGCTTTGTATGTGGTTGGCGTGAAAGGAAGGATTTCACATGACGGATGATTCCTAGTCGGCGACTGACTTTGGAGGCCAGCTTGGAAATGTGGTTTTCCCAGGAAAGATCTTGGCCGATAGTGAGACCCAAAAGCTTGATTGACAGAACTTCTTGGAGAGGATTGTTGAGAAAGTAAATGGGAAGGTTTTCCAGTCGGTCTTTTCGGAGTGACATTGTGAAAGTGAGACTTGTCAGGATTGAAAGACATGTTGCACTTGTTTGACCAGTCTGTGATTTTGTCCAGGTCTGCAGAGAGTGAGGAGGCTGCAGACTGTCGATCTGAGGGATGAGGAATGGAGCGGCAGAGAGTGGAGTCATCAGCAAAGAGATAGAGGATTTTCCAGAGAGTCGGAGAGATCATTGATGAAGACCAGAAAAAGCACAGGGCCCAGAACACTGCCTTGGGGAACTCCAGCCTGAACAGGAAGGGGAGATGAGAGAAATCCATTCAGGGCCACACATTGACTACGACCAGACTCCAGACTTTTCCAGAGATGAGAGAAAAACCAGACCAGATTTTTTGTTGATTGTTTGTTTATTTTTGTGTAACAAAATTCTGGAATCATAGGTTAATTGTGTATTTTTGTTTTTGTTTTACAAAATTCTGGAATCATAGGTTAATTGCGTATTTTTGTTTCTTGTGTAACAAAATTCTGGAATTAAAGGGTTTTATTTTAGCAAATGTTTTAAATTGTAATCCGTGGTGTGCTTCGCAGTTAGTGGGGAGGTTCTATCCTCAAAGGTTATATCCAGTTCTATCCAGTCTATCCAATGCTATCCAGTGAGGAGGTTCTATCCAGTCCTATCCAGTCTGTCCAGTAGGTATCCAGTCTTCCCAGTTATATCCAGTCAGGAGCGTCTATCCAGTTATATCCAGTCTATGCAGTTGTATCCAGTCTACCCAGTTCTATCCAGTCTACCCAGTTCTATCCAGTCTTCCCAGTTGTATCCAGTCTACCCAGTTCTATCCAGTCTACCCAGTTCTATCCAGTGAGGAGGTTCTAGTCTATTCAGTTCCATCCAGTGAGTAGGTTTTATCCAGCTCAGCTTTGTCTTGCATAGTGTAATCCATTTTCATAGGTTCCATGACATCTTTCATAGGGATATCTTTTTTTTTTTACCTTGTCACAGATATCACAATCATACAATCGCCCATTCATACCTCTGCAACCTACCATTCCTGCAAATATCCATGTATCCCTCTATCTCCAAGCCTGCCAGGTGTGCCCCATTTATTGAATATTAAATGATGTACAGAACCAACTATACCATTTGTATCTAATATTATATACTGTAATTTAAAACAACGATTTCACAAGTTATTTTCCATACTTTCATCGTGCTTAAGTTTGGACTAAGATCTTGCACATGTGGAAAGCGTTTACTAGGATTTTGCACATGTGGCAAACTCCAGTGCTTGTATGGCATGGCACCCCCATCTCACCGAAAACCAAACAGGATATAGCATAGCCTCGATCACTTCACTCTCTTTATCTTACTCTCTCGCTCTGTCTCCCCAGCAAAGCATCAGACATTTTTAGAGATTATAATGATGTTCAGAAATTGTCATGATGAAGACATCTTTGTCAAGCTTCATTTGATAAAACGTATTATTATCTGTCATGATTAGGGATGAGGGATTATAAAATGAGCAGTGCAATGCTACATCTCACAAAGCAATTGGTTTATTTAGATTTGCTAACATGTTGTTCAGTAAATGAAACATATAGTGCCTTCTAAAAGTATTCACACCCCTTGACGTTTTTCACATTTGGTTGCGTTGCAGCCTGAATTTTAAAAAATGGATTAAACTGAGATTAATTAATCACTCATCAACACAAAATACCCCATTATGTCAAAGTGGAAATTTTATTTTGGACATTTTAACAAAATTCTTAAAAATGAAAAGCTGAAATGTCTTGCGTCAATTTTCTTGGCCCATGACTAGTTATGAGCATAACAAATGTATGGGCCTCCACCACCATGCCTTTTCAGAAAAAAACATGAGATCCAGCAATAAATAGGCCTTACTCCCAGGCAGCCTAGCATACATGCATTTCCTATCAACATTTTTGACATTATGATATTGAAAACCTTGCACCATTTCTTTAAAATTCGGATGGAACTTTTGTGTAACTTCACAAATTAAGTTTCAGTTTGCAAATCATTACTTGTTTCATTATTCTGTCTGGTTAACCATTCAGGTCATAGGAAGTGTGGGTCGGAGAGGCGTGGGGGGGGGGGGGGGTGGTGGGGGGGTTGTATTTAACAAAATATATAAAACTTTTTCATTGACTGTTCCGGGTGATGAGGGATGCACAAGAGTGCACCTGCTAGGCCATTTTCAACATCAGGCACCATTCAAAGCAAGATCTTTTAAAATGGCTGCCCCAGTTCCGCAATCATGTGGGCAGTTGAAGGTTTTGATGGCATATTTTCCCCTGACTCAATAAATAATTTATCCAACTACTTGTTGCTTCTTATATCATCCAAGGGGTGGTACCAACTAATCTCCTCAGGCTGAGAATTGTCAATAATGATGTATATTTATAGAATTTTGAACACCAGCATGAACACCATTTACTACAGTCATGTACAGACCACAGAGCATAACACAGAACCACTTGTGCCATCTTTTACAGGAGCATGGAGAATGACACCATCATGTTAAATTGCTCATTGAAGACGCCGACAGCGATCCAAGTGGTTACTGGTAATAAATTAGTATTAATACAGATTGCAGTGTCTTAAATTGCATTAAAATATATTAATGTATTTATAGAGTACTATCAGGGGTACCAAGCATGCTTGGTGCTATTCTAATCTTGTTGGCATTTTGAAGAAATCAAATTTTGTTTTTTCCTCTTTCTTTGTAGAGGCCTAAAACACTTCCCTACACCAACTAAGGAATAGGGTTAGGATCATTTAATATCATCTTTCACATAGCTACAAAGGTTTAGACATTACCTGTATATATCTATATATGTACATAAATAAAAAAATCCAAACAAATGCAACTTTTTTTTCCAAATTTTCAAAAACATTTACCCAACACACTCCCCAGCATTCACTGATGAACCTCTGAAAGTTTGACGAAGATCCATTCATCCATCTCTTAGAAAAACTGTGACACACACACAGATACATACACACAAACGGCTCTCTTATAGTACAGCACAGGGGCGGATCTAGGGGGCGGGGGGGTGCAGGGGGTGCGCACTCCCCCCTTCGATCCAGGATGAGGGTGCAGGCGGTGTGAATCTGCTGAACTGTTGGACCAGGGAAGAACACAAGGAACTGCAGAAACTTCCAAGAACGCACGAAATGCCGTTTCTGACGATCATTTTAAAAAAATTTCCTGGGGGAGGACCCCCAGAACCCCCCCCCCCCTTTATCCCTCCTGCCCCCAGCGCTATAGTTTCATGCACCGTCTGTCCGTCCGTCTTTAAAATACTGGATCCGCCCCTGCAGCATATATCTTTGTTGTACAATTTGCTTGTCTCAATAAGTTTCTACCAATCCTGAAAAAAAGATCAATATTGACAGTTTTGGAAAGCAGTCATCACAGTTTTAAAGAAAAGCAGATAATAACTCACATTGTCAGTGCAAGTATGCTGTGGTTTTACAATTTTTGAGTTGTGACGTACTTAATGTCAATCAGACACTTTGATGCTCTCTCCTTTTATTTATTTATTTTTTCATCTGAATTCTTCCACATGTTCATCACCGTAAAAAAAAAAAAAAAATCTATATATATATCTGTGCAGTGTCTGTCCTGTCCTGTGTTGTGTTGTGTTGTCCTGTCTTGTGTTGTCACTGAACTACTTTCTCAAACTTTTGTGAAATCGTACAAAACTTCTGGAATGCACATATCTCTCCCGTCGGTATGTCCTAAGGGTATTTTTTTTGAAAAATGTTCCAATTTATTTATATATTTATTTTGGATTTTTTTCGGGAATTTTTTTTTTTTTCAACTTCAATGGTTTATAAAATGTGATATCACGTATATTACAAATACATTTGTGCAAAATAATTGTTTGAATTATGATTGGTTTAAACCATGACAAAACGGCAACTCGGGTACAGTCATTTATCTATATATATACACATCTGGGCAGTGTCTGTGTTGTCACTTAACGACTCCCTCAAACTTTTGTTTCCGTGGTTGTGAAGTGTTTTTAATAACGTTGTGGTGGTTTTGAATCACGTGGTGGTGAGGTATTTTGAATTATGTGGTGGTGAAGTGTTTTTAAATGACATGGTGGGGAGGTGTTTTCAAATCAAATGGTGGTGAGGTGTTTTAAAATCACATGGTGGTGAGGTGTTTTGAATTACGTGGTGGTGAGGTATTTATAATTACGTGGTGGTGAGGTGTTTTGAATTAGTTGGTGATTAGGTGTTTTGAATTACGTGGTGGTGAGGTGTTTTTAATTACGTGGTGGTGAGGTGTTTTGAATTAGTTGGTGATTAGGTGTTTTGAATTACGTGGTGGTGAGGTGTTTTGAATTACTTGGTGGTGAGGTGTTTTTAAATGACGTGGTGGTGAGGTGTTTTTAATTTCGTGGCTGTGAGGTGTTTTTATTATGTGTTTTATGGCTGTGAGGTGTTTTTATTACGTGTTTTATGGCTGTGAGGTGTTTTTAATTTCGTGGTGGTGAGGTGTTTTTATTACGTGTTTTATGGCTGTGAGGTGTTTTAAATTACTTGGTGGTGAGGTGTTTTGAATTACTTGGTGGTGAGGTGTTTTGAATTACGTGGTGGTGAGGTGTAATCGTCCCAAACTTCCAGTCTGCACCTACCCCTCCCCTATGTATGTGCTGAGGGGTTCTTTCTTGAAAAAAAAAAAACATTCAACCTAAATCTTCAACCTAAATTGCCTAAAAAAATGTAATATCACAAACACAACAAATACATTTGTGCAAAATAATTGTTTGTATTATGATCGGTGTAAATCATGACAACACAGCAACTCAGGTACAGTCATTATCCTCAGCTAAAATAAGCCCGTTCCTCAGTAACGACGCTTGGTGAGGCGAGCGGAGCGAGCCGATCCAAGCTAGTATATTGTTACTGATCGCGGTTTAGATGGTATGATGAGCCGAGCGGATGGTCCAACCGCGACCGTTACAGGATCCCCGACTCACCCGATTCACCCAGAACTTTGGCCGTATCGCACCGCAGCTGCCCAATCTGGGAAAAGACTAAAACGACGAAATGCAAAGAGGAAAAGGAATAAAACGAGAAGACGTACAGACGAGTAATGGGATTTATTATTTACACAAGCAAAAAGGAGCAATCAAGGTTTATTTACAACACATAAGACGCAGGTGACACAGTGCAAATATTAGCTTACCTACAGACTTAATTAAATACCCAGGGACAGAACAAACAAAACAAACTCACGTACACAAGAAGGATGGAATGGCAGGAGGTGGATGGCTGGAGGGAGAGGAAGGTCCAAGGGGGGTCCTGCAGCACAACCGGCGCGTTTAGCAGCCGCCGTTCAGGCCCCACGCTGCTGTTGTGGCTGCTGTGGACGTCGCGTGCCTTGCCAGGCCTCGTCTGACGCGTCTGGTCCAAACCCTCAACTCTTTCTTGTGCGTTCGTTCACTCTTTACCACCGACTCCTCACCGCAACCAACGCAACCAACTGACCACCACCACCGACTCCTCACCGCAACCAACGCAACCAACTGACCACCGACTCCACTGACTGACTCCTCACGACTCTCTCTCTTGCAACCGACTCACTTGCTTCCTGCGTGCGCGCCTTTATAACGCCTCCGGCGATTAAGCCGCCGGCCTTCAGGACACGCCCATCGGGGTGCTCACCTCGGCCCTGGTTGGTCATGCGACCCTCTGGCTCCGCCCTTGATGACGACGGGCGGGCACGCCCCTCTTCCCCTCTATGACGAGGTGGAGACACGCCTTTCTTCTCCGACCCTGCCTCGTGGTCAATGGCGGTTATTGGAGGGGAGGTAATATGGGCAATCGAGGCTTGGCAATGACGGAAGGGGATGTAAAAGGAAACGGAGATTTTGGGGATGGGAATGAAAGGGGATCTATTCTCTTTCACTGGTGCAATGGAGTACTTCAATTAATGGGAGACACAGCCTTACCCTAGAACACAGAATAAGAGATAACTATCAACAGGGGTATTCTATTACTTGGCTGACGTGTATGCTTGTGGACTAATTATGGGATGCCCTTTCACCTTTACACAGCTCCGGAGGTAGGGGGGCGCAGAATAAACAATAATAATAATAATACAGCACACAATCAAAAAAATACAGTCCTCATCTCCGCAACACTGCACCCTCCTCCTCTTAGGCACGTCCCGGGCCTACAACTTTTATTTTTAGTGTGACACGTAGGTGTAGTTCCCTCTATTTTTAACCTGACCCTGAGTGCGACAGTTTTAAAACATAAATAAATGTGTCCCGCTGCTCCATTGCACCCTGCCTAACAGACTTACGCCCACAGTTAACCGAATTGCGGAATGGTCTTCAAACTATACACTGACGGTGGGAAGCATTATTTACAATGGCGCTATTTTTATTTACACAACTAACCCAGGACCTGTGATTGTTCTTTCTGGGGGGGAGACAGTCTTCTCTGCATCGACGCACCATGAACGCACCCAAAAACGCACCAATACAAGCACCCAAGCACCAATCGGTGCAGTCACCATTGTTCAAGAGTGAAAATAACCAAACAACCCCTAACCCTGCAGGTGATCTCTTGCTCTTTGGCTCCCTCTGCTGGTTAATATTATTTGGTCTTCCAGATGTTGTCATTCCTTTGCTTTGCTTACTGGCGGCCTATTTGTATTAAAACTTGCACCCAATGTGTCCATTTTTATTTATTTTATTTATGGCCCACAGGGCCGACTAGTGTGGTTCACCTGTGGGGCATCGGTGCCCTGTGGCCAAGGTCCGCCAGCAAGATTTCGGGCCCTCATGGCCGGTTCCAGCAGAGGGGCCATGCCCCAACCCATGGGGTCCATAAGTGGTGCTCGGCCACAGGCATGTGGTCCATAATGTGGTGCATCGATGCAGACAGCTGGTTCTGGGAATTTCGGGCGCACAATGGCCGACCCACGCACGCTCCCCTCGGCACCCAATGGCGCACAGGTCATGTGGGAGACAAAAGGGGAAAGACAATTGAGCGAGGGGTAAGGTCACAAGGGTACACATCAATAAGGCAATGCAAGGCGAAATGCGTACAAAGGGCGAAGTGAGAAAGCTCGTCCCTACCGTACGTCACCCCCCTGTCACCTACCCTACCCTTGCCCTTACCCCATATGTACAAAAATCTACACATTTACAAATTCGTCACTACTGTCACGTCTTCCCCATATTTCCCCTATACCAAATTCATCTCCACAATCCCTCTACTTCAAAATTTGCCATCACCAAATTCATCATCAATCCTCATAAGGAGGAAGAGATGGAATTACGCACAATGTCACACCCACGTCATGATGCGTCTCACATTCCAAACATCTGCACAATAAAAATAATAAAACATGGCATGGTGTGGAGTACCTGTCACCTCAGGTGAGTGGATGCAGATGGTGCGAGGAGATCCTTCATCCTAACTATCCTCTAAATGATTTTAACACACTTTACACTACCCGGGGTCTTTCCCTGCCAATCCATTGGCCACTTACACTATGGGTTCTAACAACCAATTCCCATTGCCCAAACTGTGGTGCTTCTCAATTTGGGGTCTCACTCCCCCGATTCATCTCCCGGTACCCTTGCACAATTTCTGGGCTGTGACGTGTAGCTCTCCCAGCAGGTCTACCCACCTGCACACCTCCACCACTGCAGTTGCCACCCGAGCTTACCTAGCTCCTCACCCTAACCTAACTAACTGGGGAAGGCCCTCTCCTGGCTCTGTCACCCCTTGGTGCCCTCTGGCACTGGGCTACCCGGGTCCGTCCTCCGGATCCTCGGGCCCCATCCACAACTACCGGCTCCCAGAGCCCACCTGCGGCCTCACCTGGCCGACATCCTCACAGTGGTGGAGTGCCCAAACCAACTACACACACTAACAGGCTACACGCCCAGCCATTTCCACAACACTAATGCACCCATCCAAAGACCATTCTTTCACCCGCACCACAGATGCCAATATCCAACCACAATTTACCTGTACCCTCTACCTAACACTTACACTACCCGCCCCGGGTATCCGTGATGGGGGTCCACTCTTCCCCCATTCACACCTTCGCACCATCCACTCCACTCCACAATTTCCACCATACTCACTCCACGACCATCCATTCCAATACTCCATACCATTTATTCCATACACCTGTCCACCTGTCGTTGCACACCTGTGCAATCATACCTGGTGCCACCTGCACCCTCCTCCTCTTCCTGGACCAGTTGGTCAACCCAACACACATCACCATCACCATCACTCAAACACTGTTCCATACACCTGTCCAGTTGCACACCTGTGCAATCACACCTGTTCAATTCTCAAACACACGGCATCATCTCAGCTAACTACTCCCCTCTGAAACTTGCGCTTCCCAGTTGTCCCTTTAAACTATTGCGCTCCCACGTCATTATCATCCACGCTAATCTACCTGCGTCCCCACTACAGGTATCAGTCACTAACTAACCTTAACGTTACCTAATGTCATCTTCTAGATCCCTAACAATATAACCTAACCCACCCGGGCTAGTTTTCACTGCCATCAACCCCATAACCTAGTGCATTTGCCCCACACACCCTCGTCTGTGAGGGATGGTGGATTTGCCATCCCACCACATCGGGGAGGTCCTACTATCAATTTCGCTCGTCCAGATCCAACAAATCAAAAATTTGTCATTTCATCTGCCAATCCCCGTACCAATCATCAAATTTCGCCTTTTTCTAATTTTGAGTCCAAAACACTATCCTCATCACCTGTCTACTTATTACATCCTCTCGGTGCGCCAATTCACGTCTACAGCCCGGCTTCGTACAGCCGAGCAATGAACGCGGGTCGTTTTGTGCCAGCGGCTGGATACGTCCGGCATTCGGGGCAGGCACGGGGGCTTACCCGGGCCGAGATCCCATGCACCACCTCGGCGTGGAGCCATCCAATGTCCCGATCTCGACCTGCCGGCACGTCTCAACAAAAAGTGGTCGCCATGACGACCCTTCCTATCGAGCTGCCCGCTCCGCCTAGTTGAGCACGGACGCGGCCGTTCCAAGCGAGGCCCAGCGTGGATCGCGTACGGCGGTCCTTTCGAACCCGCCGTGGCTCGGATCCCCGCTGGTTCTCGCGGCACGCGAAGCCCGGCATGCACCGAGGGCCCGATTCGGCTATAAGTCGCTCTAACCGCTAATCCGGTTACCGTCGATGCCTCACCTGGATGCTTACATGCATCCGCTACCCCTTTCTTGCTACTACCTCCAGCTGTTCCCATGCTCCTCGTACCTTTCCTTACACACCTCGGTACACTCATTCCGCCCACAGACTTGGTCACACACCTGACCACCGAACACCTTGGCACACATTCGTCGCTCGCACACCTCACCAACACACCTCTTCGCGCCCCTTCCTCGGTCACCTCCTCTGTGACCATCACAGGTGTGCTTTCACTCGCACACCCAACCACGTGCCTCACGACCAACTCAAGTGTGCATTCCCACACACGCTCTACCATTCCAGGTGTGCATCCTTCCATTCCAGGTGTACATCCTCGCTCACCTGTCATAACCAACTCACGCTCCGTGTCACTCTCACTACTTTCACCTCCACTCTCGGTCGCGCACTCACCCTTACTCTTGACAGCGCACTCTCTCCTCATGCCCCTGTCCGTTACACACCTTTCTCGCGCCCACTCTTGCGCACCCTCTTTCGTTACTTCCTCCGTAACACTTACCACACCGCGCTTCCATGTACCCCCTCGCACACGCGCTTCGACCAACTCACTCTTGACAGCACACTCACTCCTCGGCGTGCACTTTTTCCTCACACACCCCATGGTCGGACATTCTCGCACACCACGTTTTTCGCACACCAGACCTGTCGCACACTTCACCAACGGCCTCTCACGAACACCCGGATCCAAACCAATCCCCAAGCCGACTGAAGCTTTCCTCACATCATATACATTGCCACTCACCTCCGTACCTCGTCGTCGCACCTCCTTTGCCACCTGCAAACTCTTTATTTGGTTAGCGAGCATCACATTATGAGTTGAGCACCGACCTTGCACATATTCCATCACCTCCTCCTGGATTTCTCTTTTAGTTTCTGTCCGTCCCTTCTTAATTTCACTCACCTCTTCTTCCACTTCCTCTAATTTTTGCCTCACCTCTTTTATTCCCCTGTGCGTCTCCTCAAGTTCGTCCTCTAAGGCTACCGTGACCGTCTCTATGTGCATCCTCACCTCTCGGTCCTTTGTCTCCATTATCTCTGTCACCTCGTCCAACCTCCTTGTCAGTCCCTCACGTACCATCTGACATTCCCTCTGTGTCGCTATTAAGTCATTTTTAATTTCTTTTTGTGTCGCCTTTAACCCTCCTAGTACCGCAGTGTTCTTTTGAACCTGCTCCACTAGTTCTTTTTGTCCCTCCGTCAGCTGTTCCACCTCCTCCGTCAGATCTTCTATTCCCCCTTGTAACTTTGCCGTATTATTTCTCACTTCTTTCTCCATACGCTTCTCACCTCGCTTTACCTCCTCGCGTAGCCCCGAAACCTCCTCACTCACACCTCGTCGTATCTCCTCCTTCATCTCCTCCCTTTCTTTTGTAGATGCCGCCCTCATCTGTCCCAATTCATCCCTCTGAGCATCCAGTTTGGTTTCTACCCCGATTTTTACCTCCTCTATCTGCTCTCCCATTTGTTTAATTTCTCTGGCGGATTGCTCCCCTATCTCCCGCAATTTGTCCTCCATCCTATTTTCTAACCCCATTAACCCATTTTTCACCCCCTCTAACTGATTCTCCTGGGCAGCCATTCTATTTTCCACCCCCGTTAACCCATGTTTTAATCCCTCACCGGTACCCCTCGCTTCGTCCCTCATTACTCCCAATTGCTCACTCTGAGCATCCATCCGGTACCCCATTACCCCCATTTGGTTTCCCATTACCCCCATTTGGTTTCCCAAGTCATTCCTCAGGTCTTCACTTGTCTGGACCATGAGCGCCTTTATTTGTTCCATAAATAGGCCCCAATCCATCGGCGGCGCTGCTACGGTCACGGGCGCGGCTAAATTTGGCGCCACAATAATCATGTGCGCGAGGCCGCCATTTTGTGCGTCTGATACTCCCTCAACCGCCTCCTCATTGCTCCCCTCCATTTGATCCTGGGTTACTCCTAACCCCTCCTCTAGCTCACCCACCGGCATTCGATCGCCTTGACCAGCCATGGCGCGATTTCAAAATTCGGGTTTTTGTAAAACAAAACAAATTTCACCGCTCCAAATTTTGACCAAATTTTTTTTTTTATGTTTTGAAAATTTGGTTCGGGCCCCGATTCTCACTCCCAGACACCAATTGTTACTGATCGCGGTTTAGATGGTATGATGGGCCGAGCGGATGGTCCAACCGCGACCGTTACAGGATCCCCGACTCACCCGATTCACCCAGAACTTTGGCCGTATCGCACCGCAGCTGCCCAATCTGGGAAAAGACTAAAACGACGAAATGCAAAGAGGAAAAGGAATAAAACGAGAAGACGTACAGACGAGTAATGGGATTTATTATTTACACAAGCAAAAAGGAGCAATCAAGGTTTATTTACAACACATAAGACGCAGGTGACACAGTGCAAATATTAGCTTACCTACAGACTTAATTAAATACCCAGGGACAGAACAAACAAAACAAACTCACGTACACAAGAAGGATGGAATGGCAGGAGGTGGATGGCTGGAGGGAGAGGAAGGTCCAAGGGGGGTCCTGCAGCACAACCGGCGCGTTTAGCAGCCGCCGTTCAGGCCCCACGCTGCTGTTGTGGCTGCTGTGGACGTCGCGTGCCTTGCCAGGCCTCGTCTGACGCGTCTGGTCCAAACCCTCAACTCTTTCTTGTGCGTTCGTTCACTCTTTACCACCGACTCCTCACCGCAACCAACGCAACCAACTGACCACCACCACCGACTCCTCACCGCAACCAACGCAACCAACTGACCACCGACTCCACTGACTGACTCCTCACGACTCTCTCTCTTGCAACCGACTCACTTGCTTCCTGCGTGCGCGCCTTTATAACGCCTCCGGCGATTAAGCCGCCGGCCTTCAGGACACGCCCATCGGGGTGCTCACCTCGGCCCTGGTTGGTCATGCGACCCTCTGGCTCCGCCCTTGATGACGACGGGCGGGCACGCCCCTCTTCCCCTCTATGACGAGGTGGAGACACGCCTTTCTTCTCCGACCCTGCCTCGTGGTCAATGGCGGTTATTGGAGGGGAGGTAATATGGGCAATCGAGGCTTGGCAATGACGGAAGGGGATGTAAAAGGAAACGGAGATTTTGGGGATGGGAATGAAAGGGGATCTATTCTCTTTCACTGGTGCAATGGAGTACTTCAATTAATGGGAGACACAGCCTTACCCTAGAACACAGAATAAGAGATAACTATCAACAGGGGTATTCTATTACTTGGCTGACGTGTATGCTTGTGGACTAATTATGGGATGCCCTTTCACCTTTACACAGCTCCGGAGGTAGGGGGGCGCAGAATAAACAATAATAATAATAATAATACAGCACACAATCAAAAAAATACAGTCCTCATCTCCGCAATAATATATATATATATATACATATATATATATATATATATATACATACACACCACTGGTCAAAAGTTTTAGAACACCTCAATTTTTCCGGTTTTTATTGAAATTTAAGCAATTCAAGTCCAGTGAATGACCTGAAATGGTACAAAGGTAGGCAGTCAACTGCTCGAGGTTAAAAAAAAAAGTTTAGGTTAGCAAAAACGGGAAAATAATGTAAATTGCACAGTTATATTGTAAAAAAAGGCCTTCTTCAGGGAACAAGTAATGGGTTAATAACTTACAGCTGTTCTGCAGCAATGTAAGTAAATTAAGCCTTGAAAGTTTATGCAAACAATTCCTACAGATGTTCCAACCTCTGCTGATTACTTGATTACAAACCCCCTGTCTGTATAAAAGCAGTATTGGAACAGATTATTATTCCACCCTCTGAAGCATTATTTGGACAATATTGCACTGCAGGAAGCAGTATATTGCTATCATAATGGTGAGAAAAAGGCAATTAATAAAGGAAGACAGACAGACCATTATAACCCTTAAAAGTGTAGGTCTTTCCTTTGGAGAAATTGCAAAGAAAGCCAAGGTGTCAGTGAGTACAGTTTCCTACACCATCAAAAGGCACTTGGAAACTGGAGGAAACTCTGACAGGAAGAGGTCTGGCAGACCCAAAGCCACAACAGAATCAGAAGACAAGTTTCTGAGAGTCAACAGCTTGCGTGATAGGTGGCTCACAGGACAACAGCTTCAAGCACAGCTAAACACTGGTCGAAGTAAGCAAGTCTCAGTTTCAACTGTGAAGAGAAGACTTCGAGCTGCAGGTGTGACAGGTCGAGTGGCAGTAAGAAAGCCATTGCTAAGATGGCAAAATAAGAAAAAGAGGCTTGCCTGGGCCTTGAGGCACTGCCAGCGGACTACTGAAGACTGGAAGAAGGTCTTATGGACCGATGAATCAAAATTTGAAATCTTTGGTTCATCACGCAGGGTTTTTGTACACCGTCGAGTAGGCGAAAGGATGTTTCCTCAGTGTGTGACACCAACTGTCAAACATGGTCTGGGATGATGGTCTGAGATGGTCTGGGGTCTGAGACATGGTCTGAGATCTGTGGTCTGAGAATGATCTGAGATGGTCTGAGAAAAACATGGTCTGAGATAAAGTGTGATGGTCTGGGGCTCTTTTGCTGGATCCAGAGTCGGCGACTTGCACTGAGTGACTGGCACCCTGAACCAAAAGGGCTACCACAGCATTTTGCAGCACCATGCAATACCCTCTGGTATATGCCTAGTTGGTCAAGGGTTCATCCTACAGCAAGATAATGACCCTAAACACACCTCCAGGCTATGTCAAAACTACCTTCGAAGAAAAGAACAAGACGGTAGGCTTCAAATCATGGAATGGCCAGCAGTCTCCAGACTTAAACCCCATCGAGCTGGTTTGGGATGAACTGCACAGAAGGGTGAAAGCAAAGCAACTTACAAGTGCAACACATTTGTGGGAACTTCTGCAACAGTGTTGGGAAGAACTTCCCGAACAATATTTGATTTCCATTGAAGAAAGAATGCCACGAGTGTGTTCGGTGGTTATATCTGCAAAAGGTGGCTACTTTACTGAGTCAAAATTTAAATTAAATTTTGTTAAACAAACTGATTCTATGATTTCTTTTTTTATCTCCAATTGTTTATTTATTCTATGCTTAATTTCAGAGTACATTGAGACATTAAACTGTGTAAATTTCAATAAAAACTGGAAATATTGAGGTGTTCTAAAACTTTTGACCGGTAGTGTATATATTGTTGTGGATATGAGAATGTTTTTTTATTTTATTGTTGTGGTAAAATGTTGTTGTAAAAGGTTGTTGTAAAATATCACCCCTCCTCCCTCCGTTTGTGGTTGTATAAAGGTCAAAAGGGCGTTCCCGTAGTTAGTCCATAAAACATACATGCAGGACACGATATGTCTTTTTTTTGACAGTTATATCCTTATTATGTGTATTAGTGTAAGGCTGTGTCTTCCATTAATTGAAATACTCCATTGCACCAGTGAAAGAGAATAGATCCCCCTTCCTTCCCATCCCCAAAATCTCCCTTTCCTTCCCATCCCCAAAACCTCCATTTCCATATTACATCCCCTCTCGTCACTGCTGAGCCCTCGATTGCCCATATTACCTCCCCTCCAAGAACCGCCATTGACCACGAGGCTCGAGTCGGGGAAGAAAGGCGTGTCTCCACCTCGTCATAGAGGGGAGGAGTGAGCCAGCCCCACTCGACCAACCATGAGCCAGGGGTTTGGCTAGAGAGGGCGGAGGAAGAGCGGTCGGGGAGGTTCGCAAAGGTTGAGGGGCGGGGGCCTATATAACCCAAGGCAGGGCGTGTCCAAGGAAGAGATGCGTTTTTACAGAGGAGAGCAGAAGACAAAAAGCCCTGGAGTTGGTCACAAGGAGTTGGAGTGAGTCGGTTGCCAGTAGAGGGTCTGAGTCGGTTGGTCAAAAAGGGTTGGTCTTGGTGAGAGAGGTCTGAGTTGGTCTGAGTTGGTCGTCAAGAGAGAGTGGTAAAGAGTGAGGGACCAAGAAAGAGTTGAGGGTTGGACCAGACGAGTGGGACAAGGCCTGGCAAGGCAAGCGGAGGCGGCAGCAGCAGCGACACCCGGCAGCCGCTTGGGGCCTGGGCGGCGGTTTGGAGCAGGGCCGAAAAGGAACGGCGGCTGCTAAACGCGCCGATCGTGCTGCATGACCCCCTTGGACCTCCCTCTCCCTCCAGCCATCCACACCCTGCGATTCCTGCAATTCCCCGCGTGAGTCAGTGTCTTTTGTTTGTTCTGTCCTGGGATAAGTTAAGCCTGTAGATAAGCTAGTATTTGCACTGTGTCACCTGCGTCTTATGTGTTGTAAATAAACTTAATTGCTCCTTTTTGCTTGTGTGTGTAAATAATAAACCCCATTACTCGTCTGTACGTCTTCTCGTTTTATTCCTTTTTCCTCTTTGCATTCGTCGCCTTTGTCTTTTCCCTGATTGAGCAGCTGTGGTGCGATACGGCCAACGTTTGGGTGGAATCGGGTGAGTCGGGGATCCTGTTAGGTCGCGGTTAAATACCAAACCGCTCGGTAACTAACATCCTAAACCGCGATCTGTAACAATTGGTGTCTGGGAGTGGGATTCGAGGCCCGAATTAAATTTTTAAAACGAATAGAGGGGAAAAAAAAAAAAAAAATTTGGTCAAAATTACGAGCTGCCGAAATTTGTTTTGTTTAAAGCAAAACCCGAATTTTGAAATCGCGCCATGGCTGGGCAAGGCGACGGGATGCCGGTGGGAGAGCTAGAAGAGGGGTTAGGAGTAACCCAGGATCAAATGGAGGGGAGCAATGAGGAGGCGGTTGAGGGAGTATCAGACGCACAAAATGGCGCGCTCGCGCACGTGGTTGAAGAGTCCCAAAATAGCGGCGCCGCGGAGGGCGAGCTCGCGGTGGCGGCTGGGGACGCTGGGCAAACCGGGTTTGACCTCAGATTATTCTTGACCCAACTGAATGCAAAAATGGATAGTATGGGGGGCCAAATGGGGGCAATGAGGGACGAAGCGAGGGGTACCAATGCCCAAATTGGGAAGTTAGACAAGAATTTTGAGGGGTTAGACAACGGGATAAAAGAGGTGAAAAATGGGTTAATGGGGCTAGAAAATAGGATGGAGGACAAATTGCGGGAGATAGGGGAACAATCTGCCAGGGAAATCAAACGAATGGGAAACCAGATAGAGGAGGTGCAAATCGGGTTAGAAAGTAAACTGGATGCTCAGAGGGATGAATTGGAACAGATGAGGGTGGCATCTACAAAAGAAAGGGAGGAGATGAAGGAGGAGATACGACGAGGTGTGGGTGAGGAGGTCTCGGGGCTACGCGAGGAGGTAAAGCGAGGTGAAAAGCGTATAGAGAAAGAGGTGAGAAATAATACGGCTAAGTTACAAGGGGGAATAGAAGATCTGACGGAGGAGGTGGAACAGCTGACAGAGGGACAAACGAAGTTAGTGGAGCAGGTTCAAAGGAACACTGCAGTACTCGGAGGGTTAAAGGCGACACAAAAAGAAATTAAAAATGACTTGATAGCGACACAGAGGTAATGTCAGATGGTACGGGAGGAACTGACAATGAGGGTGGACGAGGTGACAGAGATAATGGAGACAAAGGACCGGCAGGTGAGGATGCACATAGAGACGGTCACGGTAGCCCTAGAGGACGAACTTGAGGAGACGCACCGAGAAATAAAAGAGGTTAAACAAAAACTAGAGGAAGTGGAAGAAGAGGTGAGTGAAATTAAGAAGGGACGGACAGAAACTAAGAGAGAAATCCAGGAGGAGGTAATGGAATATGTACAAGGTCTGTGTTCAAATCATGATGAGGTGCTCACTAACCAAATTAAAAGTTTGCAGGTGGCAGAGGAGGTGCGACGACGAAGTACGGAGGTGAGTGGCAATGTATATGATGTGAGGAAAGCTTCAGTCGGCTTGGGGGTTGCTTTGGATCCGGGTGTTCGTGAAAGGCCGTTGGTGAAGTGTGCGACAGGTCAGGTGTGCGAAAAAAGAGGTGTGCGAGAATGTCCGACCATGGGGTGTGTGAGGAAAAAGTGCACGCCGAGGAGTGAGTGTGCCGTCAAGAGTGAGTTGGTCGAAGCGCGTGTGCGAGGGGGTACATGGAAGCGCGGTGTGGTGAGTGTTACGGAGGAAGTAACGAGAGAGTGTACACCTGTGGTGAGTGTTACAGAGGATGTAACGAGAGAGTGTACACCTGTGGTGAGTGTTACAGAGGATGTAACGAGGAAGTGTACGCCTGTGGTGAGTGTTACAGAGGATGTAACGGGAGGGTGTGCGCGAGAAAGGTGTGTAACGGACGGGTGCATGAGGAAAGAGTGTGCCGTCGAGAGTAAGGGTGAGTGCGCTGTCAAGAGTGGAGGTGAGAGTAGTGAGAGTGAAACGGAGCGTGAGTTGGTTATGACAGGTGAGCGAGGATGTACACCTGGAATGGAAGGATGCACACCTGGAATGGTAGAGCGAGTGTGGGAAGGCACATTTGAGTTGGTAGTGAGGCACGTGGTTGGGTGTGCGAATGAGAGCACACCTGTGATTGTCACAGAGGAAGTGACCGAGGAGGGGGCGCGAAGAGGTGTGTTGGTGAGGTGTGCGACCAACGAATGTGTGCCAAAGTGTTCGGTGGTCGGGTGTGTGACCAAGTCGGCGAGCGGAATGAGTGTACCGAAGTGTGTAAGGAAAGGTACGAGGAGAATGGGAACAGCTGCATGTATGAGCAAGAAAGGGGTAGCGTATGCATGTAAGCGTCCAGGTGAAGCGTCGACGGTAACCGGTTTAGCAGTTAGGGCGACTTATAGCCGAATCGGGCCCTCGGTGCGTGCCGGGCTTCGCGTGCCGCGAGAACCAGCGGGGATCCGAGCCACGGCGGGTTCGAAAGGACCGCCGTGCGCGATCCACGCTGGGCCTCGCGTGGAACGGCCGCGTCCGGGCTCCACTAGGCGGAGCGGGCAGCCCGATAGGACGGGTCGTCATGGCGACCACTTTCTATTGAGACGTGCCGGCAGGTCGAGATCGGGACATTGGATGGCTCCACGCCGAGGTGGTGCGTGGGATCTCGGCCCGGGTAAGCCCCCGCCCCTGCCCCGAATGCGGGACGCATCCAGCCGCAGGCACAAAAGAAGCCGCGTTCATTGCTCGGCTGTATGAAGCCGGGCTGTAGACGTGAATTGGCGCACAGAGAGGATGTAATAAGTAGACGGGTGATGATAGTGTTTTGGCCCCGAAATTAGAAAAAGGCGAAATTTGATGATTGGTACGATGATTGGCAGAATTTTTGATTGGTTGGGTTTAGGTGTGCCAAATTGATAGTGAGAGACCCCCGATGTGGTGGGATGGCAAATCCACCATCCCTCACAGAGTGGGGCAAAGGAGCTATAGTTTATGGGGTGGCTATGACAACCGAGCCAGGGAGGGCTTGGATAATTGTAGGGATCTAGCGAAGATGACATTAGGTAACGTTAAGTTTAGTTAGTGACTGATACCTGTAGTGGGGACGCAGGTAGATTAGTGTGGATTATAATGACGTGGGAGCGCAATAGTTTAAAGGGACGACTGGGAAGCGCAAGTTTCAGAGGGGAGTAGTTAGCTGAGATGATGCCGTGTGTGTGAGGATTGAACAGGTGAGAATGGAACAGGTGTGATTGCACAGGTGTGCAACTGAACAGGTGTGTGGAGCAGTGTATGAGGGAGTAGTGGTGATTGTGTGTTGTGTTGACCAACTGGTCCAGGAAGAGGAGGAGGGTGCAGGCGGCACCAGGTAGGATTGCACAGGTGTGCAACGACAGGTGAATGAAAGACAGGTGTATGGAATAAATGGTATGGAGTATTGGAATGGATGGTCGTGGAGTGAGTATGGTGGAAATTGTGGAGTGGAGTGGATGGTGCGAAGGTGTGAATGGGGGAAGAGTGGACCCCCATCACGGATACCCGGGGCGGGTAGTGTAAGTGTTAGGTAGAGGGTATAGGTAAATTGTGGTTGGATATTGGCATCTGTGGTGCGAGGTGAAAGAATGGTATTTGGATGGGTGCATTAGTGTCGTGGAAATGGCTGGGCGTGTAGCCTGTTAGTGTGTGTAGTTGGTTGGGCGCTCCACCACTGTGAGGATGTCGGCCAGGTGAGGCCGCAGGTGGGCTCTGGGAGCCGGTAGTAGTTGTTGTGGATGGGGCCCGAGGATCCGGAGGACGGACCCGGGTAGCCCAGTGCCAGAGGGCACCGAGTGGGGTGACAGAGCCAGGAGGGGCCTGCCCCAGTTAGATAGGTTAGGGTGAGGAGCTAGGTAAGCTCGGGTGGCAACTACAGTGGTGGAGGTGTGCAGGTGGGTAGACCTGCTGGGAGAGTTACACGTCGCAGCCCAGAAATTGTGCGAGGGCACCGGGAGATGAATCGGGGGAGTGAGACCCCAAATTGAGAAGCACCACAGTTTGGTCAATGGGAATTGGTTATTAGAACCCATAGTGTAAGTTGGCCAATGGATTGGCAGGGAAAGACCCCGGGTAGTGTAAAGTGTGTTAAAGTCATTTAGAAAATAGTTAGGATGAAGGATCTCCTCGCACCATCTGCATCCACTCACCTGAGGTAACCGGTACTCCACACCATGCCATGTTTTGATTATTTTTACTGTGCAAATGTTTGGATTGTGAGACGCATCATGACGTGGGTGTGACATTGTGCGTAATTCCATCTCTCCCTCCTTATGAGGATTGATGATGAATTGGTGATGGCAAATTTTGAAGTAGAGGGATTGTGGAGACGAATTTGGTATAGGGGAAATATGGGGAAGACGTGACAGCAGTGACGAATTTGTAAATGGGTAGATTTTTGTACATATGGGGTAAGGGCAAGGGTAGGGTAGGTGACAGGGGGGTGACGTACGGTAGGGACGAGCTTTCTCACTTCGCCCTCCGTACGCATTTCGCCTTGCATTGCCTTATTGACGTGTACCCTTGTGACCTTACCCCTCGCTCAATTGTCTTTCTTTTGTCTCCCACATGACCTGTGCGCCGTTGGGCGCCGAGGGGAGCGTGCGTGGGTCGGCCATTGTGCGCCCGAAATTCCCAGAACCAGCTGTCTGCATCGATGCACCACATTATGGACCACATGTCTGTGGCCGAGCACCACTTATGGACCCCATGGGTTGGGGCATGGCCCCTCTGCTGGAACCGGCCATGAGGGCCCGAAATCTTGCTGGCGGACCTTGGCCACAGGGCACCGATGCCCCACAGGTGAACCACACTAGTCGGCCCTGGGGCCATAAATAAAATCAAATAAAAAAGGGACACATGGGGCACACTTTATTGCAAATAGGCCGCCAGTAAGAAAAGCAAAGAAAATGACAACAACTGGAAGAGATAATAATAACCAGCAGAGGGAGCCGAAGAGCAAGAGATCACCTGCAGGGTTAGGGGTTGTTGAATTTATTTTATTGTTGAACATTGATGAACAATGGTGACTGCACCGATTGGTGCTTGGGCTTGTATTGGTGCGTTTTTGGGTGCGTTCATGGTGCGTCGATGCAGAGCAGACTGTCTCCCCACCAGAAAGAACAATCACAGTTCCTGGGTTAGTTTTGTAAATAAAAATAGCGTCATTGTAAATAATGCTTCCCACCGTCAGTGTATAGTTTGAAGACCATTCCGCAATTCGGTTAACTGTAGGCGTAAGTCTGTTAGGCAGGGTGCAATGGAGCAGCGGGACACATTTATTTATGTTTTAAAACTGTCGCACTCAGGGTCAGGTTAAAAGTAGAGGGAACTACACCTACGTGCCACACTAAGGTAAAAGTTATAGGCCCGGGACGTGCCTAAGGGGAGGAGGGTGCAGTGTTGTGGATATGAGAATGTTTTTTTATTTTATTGTTGTGGTAAAATGTTGTTGTAAAAGGTTGTTGTAAAATATCACCCCTCCTCCCTCCGTTTGTGGTTGTATAAAGGTCAAAAGGGCGTTCCCGTAGTTAGTCCATAAAACATACATGCAGGACACGATATAGCTTTTTTTTGACAGTTATATCCTTATTATGTGTATTAGTGTAAGGCTGTGTCTTCCATTAATTGAAATACTCCATTGCACCAGTGAAAGAGAATAGATCCCCCTTCCTTCCCATCCCCAAAATCTCCCTTTCCTTCCCATCCCCAAAACCTCCATTTCCATATTACATCCCCTCTCGTCACTGCTGAGCCCTCGATTGCCCATATTACCTCCCCTCCAAGAACCGCCATTGACCACGAGGCTCGAGTCGGGGAAGAAAGGCGTGTCTCCACCTCGTCATAGAGGGGAGGAGTGAGCCAGCCCCACTCGACCAACCATGAGCCAGGGGTTTGGCTAGAGAGGGCGGAGGAAGAGCGGTCGGGGAGGTTCGCAAAGGTTGAGGGGCGGGGGCCTATATAACCCAAGGCAGGGCGTGTCCAAGGAAGAGATGCGTTTTTACAGAGGAGAGCAGAAGACAAAAAGCCCTGGAGTTGGTCACAAGGAGTTGGAGTGAGTCGGTTGCCAGTAGAGGGTCTGAGTCGGTTGGTCAAAAAGGGTTGGTCTTGGTGAGAGAGGTCTGAGTTGGTCTGAGTTGGTCGTCAAGAGAGAGTGGTAAAGAGTGAGGGACCAAGAAAGAGTTGAGGGTTGGACCAGACGAGTGGGACAAGGCCTGGCAAGGCAAGCGGAGGCGGCAGCAGCAGCGACACCCGGCAGCCGCTTGGGGCCTGGGCGGCGGTTTGGAGCAGGGCCGAAAAGGAACGGCGGCTGCTAAACGCGCCGATCGTGCTGCATGACCCCCTTGGACCTCCCTCTCCCTCCAGCCATCCACACCCTGCGATTCCTGCAATTCCCCGCGTGAGTCAGTGTCTTTTGTTTGTTCTGTCCTGGGATAAGTTAAGCCTGTAGATAAGCTAGTATTTGCACTGTGTCACCTGCGTCTTATGTGTTGTAAATAAACTTAATTGCTCCTTTTTGCTTGTGTGTGTAAATAATAAACCCCATTACTCGTCTGTACGTCTTCTCGTTTTATTCCTTTTTCCTCTTTGCATTCGTCGCCTTTGTCTTTTCCCTGATTGAGCAGCTGTGGTGCGATACGGCCAACGTTTGGGTGGAATCGGGTGAGTCGGGGATCCTGTTAGGTCGCGGTTAAATACCAAACCGCTCGGTAACTAACATCCTAAACCGCGATCTGTAACAATATATATATATACGTATATATACATATATATATATATATATATATATATATATACATATATATATATATATATATATATATATATATATATATATATATATATATATGTATGTATATATTTTTTTACTCATTGCTGTGACAGCCGAGTCATATGATGTAATTCTGCTCTTGTCATTGAAAAGGAAGGAAATTTCTGTTTTGAAATATGCAAACTTGAACTGAAATTTCTAAATGGTCTGGTATTTGTCTGTTTCATGGTGACAGGCATGGGCAGCAAAATATAAATTGTAAGGCAAACAATGTGCACTGAAGGAGTCAGTCATTCAGCATTGCGAGCATTCTTTCAACACATTATCACAAAATTTTGCAAGTCTTCACAAGGGAATCGAGATCTCATAAGTTCTCAATTGAGTTCTCATGGAGAGTCGACTTCACGTCCTTGCAAAAATCGTTTTGCAAACGTATCGTAGAGTTATTGTTGCAGAGCTCGGTTTGTTTTTATAAGCCTCTCACGCTTGAAGTATTCTGTACTTTATTAGATTGATTTACAAGTTCATGTGATTTGTGAAATCTCTCTGAGTTGTTGGACCTAACCAGCACAGTTGGTACAGCAATTCCAAAACCATTCTGTAATAACTATCTGCAGCAAATTTGACCAGTACAATATCCTCTTATATTTGTAAGTCCTGGTGAATATGCATCGCGGCCAAGCCATTCGTGCATTCTTGTTTTATTGTGTATCGAAGATAAAGCATTTGAGCTTTCTGCAGTGGCAGTTGAAACGTTTAGCAATCTCAAGCAACATCATGTGGGCCGTTGACACATTTGGATACTGATCAGAATGTGCCTCTTGTAGAGCCACACACACTGAAATTGGCAGTATTCTATTTCCCTGCCATTTAATTTTGCATCGCAAGCTATCTTTTCTGCAGGGTGTGAACTTGTGAACGGAATTTGCTGTAAATGCATGCAACAAATTTAGCCCACACTTGTGGAACAGATCTAGATATTGGCTGGCATCAAATGTTCAGTAAAGAAGCAATATTTTGAGGAACAGAGCTTATGTTGCAGTTCCCTGATGAGGTGATCAAGGAGTGCGTAGACCAGGGCCCCTTTCCAGGAACCCTTTGACCTGGTGTCAGGAATGTTGGATCGATGTATCTGATGTTGCGGTATCCTAGCCTGGTTGGTCTCTATCAAATTTTGCAGTAACCATTGAAGCTTTTTCATTTTGACTGTCCTAGGTGGCATCATCTCCCATCTTTCTCATCAGTGCTTCAACCAGACTAAGTGCCTCCTCATCAGCCTTCACCAAATCAAAGCCCATCTTCTGTGACACATTGGAAAGGCAGTCACAGTTTCAAGATGTTTTCAGCTGCAGCAAGTGCTGCAGTGCACTCAAGTGTCAGAATCGAGCATCTAAATCTCCTGGTCTTACTGTAATTATTCAGCTCAATCCTCTCTAAAACATCTACAACAACATCAAATGATGCTATAACTGTCAAGAGAGCATCAGGATAGTTGTTCTGTATTGTTTCATAACCGGGTTTGGAGTTTTGTCCCATTGTTCACGAGCCGCCAACCTGTGTCATCGTATTTATGGTAAAGCGGCAACTGATGCTGTCTATTTGCAGTGGATAAAAATGCTAATCTCATTTCTTGAACAGTTCCCATCATTTGTCATGTCAGTGCTTCAGTGCAGCTATTTGGACAGTCAGCATTGACAGATGGCTGAGAATGTCTCAGGAGAGAGTTCTTGAATCTTTGTGAGGACATAATTATGGTGACCACCCATGCCCGGTGTACCATCGTAACCTCTGGGCTCTCATTTTGTGACACTTATTACATATTCATCAAGAGTCTGGAAAAATGGGTCAGCTGTAGCTTCCACTGTTGTTTGATCAGCATCCTAATGCTAATGAGAAAGTAAATGGGAGGGTTTTCCAGACAGTCTTTTCGGAGAGACAAAGTGAGAGTGAGATTTTTCAGGATTGAAAGACATGTTCCACTTGTTTGACCAGTTTGTGATTTTGTCCCGGCCTGCAGAGAATGAAGAGGGTGCAACCTGCTGATCTGAGGGTTCAGATATGGAGCGGAAGAGAGTGGAGTCATCAGCAAAAATATAGAGAGGATTGTCCAGAGAGTTGGAGAGATTGTTAATGAAGACCAGAAAAAGTACAGGGCCCAGAACACTGCCTCGAGGAACTCCAGCCTGGACAGGAAAGGGGAGATGAGAGAATGCCATTCAGGGCCACATGTTGACTGCGATCAGAGAGGAAGTCTGCAAGCCATGTGTGGGGATGTCCATGGATACCATAAACGGAGAGTTTGGTGAGGAGAGCGGGGTGCCAGACCATATCAAAGGCATGAGATATGTCAAGGGAGACGGCTCTGATTTCCTGTTTGGCATTGAGAACCTCCATCCATTGTTGAGACAGCAGAAGCAGCATGTCCAGAGTAGAGTGACCTGGTCTGAATCCAAATTGATGATCATAGATCAAGACATTTGAGAAGAGGAAGGATTTGATATCCAAAGCAATGATGGATTCCATGACCTTGCTGATGAATTTGTTTAACTTGTTTTTGAGTTAAAGGATCTTTTGCTTCATTTGCCACTCAGCTAAAGCACAGGGAATTTTTGCAGCCCTTCAAAATTGTTTGTCTGATTTATACAACACTGAGTTCAATTTGTTTTTTAGCCGCGTCGCAGACGCTGCTAATAGAGTGCCCTCTGCTGTTGTTGTTGTTCTTCTTGTTCTCTTCTTCTTGTTCTTCTTGTTCTTGCAGAGAAGACAAAACCTCAAAGCTCCACCCATTCTGGGAACCATAGCTCCACCCATTTTGGGAGAGGCTTCATATAAACAAATATCCACCATTTTATTAACTCGCATAGCTTTGAGGCCTGTTTTGTAGGCCCGTGGTGTCTTCCTCTCTCACACAGTTTTATTTCAAATCAAATTCGATATATCATTTCATTTTTCACAGTCGCTAACATAGTTTTAGACTCGGTTGAAAAAAAACGGGAAGAAAATCCGATGAAAGTTGCCCTTTATAGAACGAAATGAATTCTCAAAGGCCTGTAACTTCAAGTCCATTGAGATATTTTTTTTTTAAATCGCGGCATGGTCAGTCATACACCGCCCGAAATAACAGACGGGAAAATGCCGAGATATATATATTTTGTTTAAATCGCGGCATGGTCAGTCATACACCGCCTGAAATAACAGACGGGAAAATGCCGAGATATATTAAAAATTCGTCCATTTGATGACAATCGTCACGATGAAATATTTAATTTATACGTCGTCACAATAATGTGGAGAGAGGAGCATAGCTTCGTTCACGTGTCGCCACACACGGGAAATTGCCGAGATATTTTTTTTTTTAAATCGCGGCATGGTCAGTCATACACCGCTTGAAATAACAGACGGGAAAATGCCGAGATATATTAAAAATTCGTCGCCACACACGGGAAATTGCCGAGATATATTTTCACTTTGCACAAAAATAACATCAAGTAATCGAATCAATAGGAATGTCCTGTGCCTATAACATCGACGTTATAGGCACAGCTGCATCTAGGCATTGTGTAACATCGACGCGGCGTTTGTTTTAATTAAAACTTTTTGTACTTGTTTTTTCATGAGTTGAGGTCATGGAAGAGCAAGGTTGAACTGACAGTGGGGTAGTGGAGGGAAAATTTGGCGCAATCAGCAAGAGAATTATTGAATAGGAAAAGAAGAGACAAAGGAGGAGAGGCAACACTGAAATCAGCAAGTAAGATAATTGTGTGAGGAAGGGTTATTGGGGATAATAAAGGTAAAGGAACGGATGGAGGATCCGTTCCTTTACCTTTATTTACCGTCAGGATGGAGGATGACATTAGGTGGTGGTGCACTGCCTGCTTGAAGCCCTGAAGGGAAGAGTGGGAAAGAATGGCCTCTGGAAGGCGGTTCGATTGATGGGAGAAGGTGTGCATTCAGCTTAGATTTTGAAATTTTAACCAGAAGAGGGTTTCTGGAAGAATGCATGCATCCTGGAGTTGTTAGGGAGGGTCAGAGGACTGAGAGAGCAGAGGGAGCAATATTGGGGAGGAGGTGATAAAGAAAAACCGAGAGACCACCAATTTGTCTGTAATGTGAAAGCACTAGACCTTGTGCTTCGGTCTCATCATGGGAGACCCCAAGAATGATGAGAGCTTTGGATTCCACAGATTCCAGAAGAGAGATTTCTTGCTGGGGTGTCAACTTGTATGAGAGAGCAGTACTCCATTGAGCTTTGGCCAAAGGCCTCGACTGTGAGTAGCTCTGTTTTCCAAGAAAAGATTTGGATTGACCCAGAGTGCCAAATCTGAGGCTGGCTTTGGCGGCCAGCTTTGCTATGCGGTTAGCTTCAGAGAGGTCATGGATGGTAGTGAGGCAGAGAAGTTCAAGAGACTGAATCACTTCCTGTGGGTGACCATAGAAATGGATTGATGGGTTAGTTTAATGATCCTTCTGGAGTGACATGGGGAGACCGTGAAATTTTCCATGGTTGAAGGACATGTTTCATTTATCAGACCAGGATCTAATCAATTGCAGATCAGCAGAGAGTGATGCAACTGCAATTTGCCTTGCAGTGGGATTGGGGTACTGTACGGCACAATGTAGAGTCATCCGCAAAAAGGAAGAGAGGATTTTCCACAGCATTGGAGAGGTTGTTTTTTTGATGACTCGGCCCAGGACTCTACTTTGGGGAACTCTGGCCTTAACTGGGAGGGGAGAAGAGGGTTCCATTTATAGCAACACCTTGACTGCATCAGATATTTAGCATTGTCTGGGGAATTCTCCAGGTGATATTTCCGCACAACTCAACATCGACAGTATTGAAGGACATATCTACTTCAGGGCCTCCGAGACGGACATCTACAGGACTGAAGGACATATAGACTTCAGGTTGATGAATATTCCCTGAAGTTGCTCCTCTCTTTAATTTGTCATATTACTGGTGTTACGGATTCGTCACTTCTGTTGTGGTGGTTTGCATCCACTGTAAATATTTCTGATTCCATGCACTATTATTGTGTTCAAAAGATTTATTGTCCATGAACTGTTTTCAAAAGATAAAAGGTTAAGGTTTTAAATGAAACAGGAACCGGATGACGACAAAGCGGAAGGGAGAGAAAAGAGGCGGAGCGAGTGAAGTCGGAGAAGAAGCGAGTCGCTTCAAGGTCCGGGGCGAACGTTGTTGAACGAAAGTCGCTAGTGAACTTTTGGGGTTCCCATGAAAGGGATTCCTATGACAGCATGGCTAGCGCTGTGACAGATTAAACCTGCGTGTCAGGTTTTGCTATCCATTCAGGAGAGAATCATCGCCGTGCTGTTGCGCCACGAGACCGGGCCGTCGGCCATTTTGACTCGCGCAGGACTTGTTCTTCTCTCGCGGTTTCGTTTCTTTCGACCATCTCCACCGCATTCAGACGTCGATCTGGGGCGCGTGTGTGACGTGGCTTTTTGAAGGTTACTTCGTCCATACCCGAGGGTGTGGTCTCTCAGTCGCCTGTAGGGCGCCTTTGGATATCCCAGTCGCCTTGAGGGCGCCTTTGTACAGCTGTGGCTGTGTGACGGTATTTGCCATCCGAACGGGATTCTGGTCTCGATCGGACATCGTTCTGTCGATCGCTGGAGCGAATCAACTTTGGGCTTGAAGCCAGGAATAAGAGACATTGGGGATGTTCGTGTTTCACTCACTTGGAGCACAGTGAGTTCTATATTACCAAAACTGATGGTACCATCATAGGACATATTGATTGTACTATTGAATACTATTATTGTTGTACTGTTATTCTTGTGTGATCTTAATACAATCTTTGTTTGTGAGTAACAATTGGGGTGGCTTCTCCATTGATCTTTGACATACAGAATAACACATTTTTTTGCCGTGACTCCTCTCGGGGCTCGGAGGTACATCGTGACCAGGGGGTCGGGGAGGAGCACGTAACAGAAATTGGGGACTCGTCCAATTGACTCGGGATCGAAATTGGGTCTTCGTCCGGGATTAAATTCCCTAATAACATTCGTCCGGGATAGAATTCCCTAACATTCCAAGAATTCCTAAATTTGGAATTTTTCTAACATTCCCAAATTTTTCAAAAAATTTGGAAATTTTTGTGTGAAGGTTAACAGGTGCTAACTAATAGTCACCATGGTGTTTGACGCAGAAATGTTTGCGGCGTCCCCTAATGAGGCACAGTTCCTAGCGTTAAAAAGATCGGAACTCTTGAGATTGGCCAAACATTTTAACTTGGAGGTCCGAGCTCATATGAAGAAAGCAGAGATGCAGACATTGGTGGTAGAATCTCTGGTGGGACAGGGAACATGGACAGAGGTAGCCTTGGATTGGTTACCCGAGGAAAAAGAAGATGTGGAGCTTCGGAAAATGGAGATGCAACTGCAGAGCCAGGAAAGGTGAAAAGAGTCGGAATGGAAAGCCGAGGAGAGAAGAGCAGAGGAAAGGAGAGCTGAAAGAGAACTCTTGGAAAGAAGAGTAGAACAGGAACGAGAACTCGAGGAAAAAAGAGTAGAACAGGAACAAGAAGCCGAGGAGAGAAGAGCAGAGGAAAGGAGAGCTGAAAGGGAACTCGTGGAAAAAAGAGTAGAACAGGAACAAGAACCCGAGGAGAGAAGAGCAGAGGAAAGGAGAGTTGAAAGGGAACTCGTGGAAAAAAGAGTAGAACAGGAACAAGAACTCGAGGAGAAACGAGCAGAGGAAAGAAGAGCCGAAAGGGAGTTAAAGGAACGTGACATGGAGTGTCAGAGGGAAATTAAACTCAAGGAACTGGAATTGATGAGAGAACGGGGAGAGGTAGCATCCATGCCGGCTGGTTCGGCAACTAGTCAGAACACCTGGGATGTTGGTAAGCATGTGAGGCTGTTTCCACCCTTCAATGAAAAGGAGGTAGCCAAGTTTTTTTTACACTTTGAGAAAGTGGCTCAAATGCTAAAATGGCCTGTGGGGTCCTGGACTATGTTAGTGCAAAGTGTTCTGGTGGGTAAAGCTCAAGATATATTTTCGGCTTTACCGATTGACAAATGTATAGATTATGAGGAAGTGAAGAAAGCCATTCTCAAAGCCTATGAATTGGTCCCTGAAGCTTACTGGCAAAAATTCCAGAATGCCAGGAAGAGGGAGAGTGAGACCCATGTGGAGTTTGCCAGAATGAAGGAAACCATGTTTGATCGGTGGTGTGATTCGAAAGGGATTTAATTGGGAAAGACTTCAAACTGTTGCAACAATTGATCTTGGTGGAGGAATTCAAACAGTGTGTCCATGAGGACATTAAAGTACATCTGGAGGAAAGGAAGGTACCAGAGTTGTATAAGGCAGCAACTGTGGCCGATGACTATGCCTTGACACACAGGATGGGGTTCCACAAACCTAACTTCCCACCTAGAGTTCGCCAGGGGAGTTATGGTGCATTGGTGCATCCAGTGCGGAGGACGAATATTCATGGGGGCGGCCCAGAGATGACTATGAGGACAAATCTGATACCGCGACTTTTAGGGATCAGCAGACTACAGTTCCAAGACAGACTTATCTTCCGGGGGGCTCGAGGCAGACCACGAGTTTTTCCTCCGGGCCTACTTGCGCTTTTTGCAAGAAACCTGGACACTTGATGTCCCAATGTTATGCCCTGGAAAGGAAAAATCAGGAGCGGAGTCAGACTAGTACAACTCCGAATGCATTGGCAAATGCGAGAAATCGTCCTTGGAGGGCAGTGCCTTGTGAAGGTTCCCATGCCAAAGTTACGGCATCACAGAACGACCTTGTTCAAGAGGGTTACAAACCTTTTATTTCAGAGGGGTTTGTGTCACTGAATGGAGACTCGACTAACCAGAGACCTGTTAGGGTATTGAGGGACACAGGAGCACATCAATCTTTGATGCTTGAGGGCATTTGGCCATTGTCAGAGAAGACGGCAACTGGTGTTAGTGTTCTTTTACAGGGGGTTGGTGGCTGTGTTAAAGCCCCACTTCATGTCATCCATTTGAAGTCTGATTTGGTGTCAGGACCGGTCACCGTAGGGTTACAAGCCACTCTACCTGTAGAGGGAACATCTTTTGTTATCGGGAATGATTTGGCCGGTGGTCAAGTTTCTGGTAACCCGATGTTTGTTGAAAAGCCTAGCATGGAAAATAACACTGCACAGTTAGAGCAGAAGATTCCGGGTATCTTTCCATCCTGTGCCGTGACTCGTGTTATGGGTAGGAAGCACTCTGAAGAGAAGAGGAAGGTACTGACGTCATGCTTTGTACAGGCACGTCTTGTCAAGTACCTAAAAACTAAGTGTCAGCACACACGTCATGGAAGGAGGCAATGTTGGCAAGCTCTTTGTAGGTGGACTGAACTTCAGAACAAGGGAGGTTGTTCTGGACTCTATCTTCGGCCAATATGGACCGCTCTTGTAAGTGTTGTGGATAAAAGACAGGGAGACGCAAAAGTCAAGAGGGTTTGACTTTGTCACGTTTGAAAACACAAAGGACGCCAAAGATGCAGAAAAGAATTTGAATGGCAAGAATTTGGATGGTCGGACCATAGAAGTAGAGAAGGCAGGCCATGGGCGTCGAGGGGGCTACAGAAAAGGAAAACGTGGAGGTAGTTTCAGGGGTGGCTATGGCTCCTGGGGTGGGAGTAGTCGTTTTGGTGGTGGCCGCAGTCGAGGTGACTATGGAGGCTCCCAGAGTTACGGCAGCTTCCGAAGGGATGATTATCAGGGTAGTGGTCGAGAAGGAGGCCGCTATTCACGTGACTACAGCGACAAGCGCTCCAACCGTGATTATTATGAAAGTTCGGAAGAGTTTGAGGCACTGAATGCTGCGGAGCAGCCGAGCCAAGATTCCTATACGGATTAACCGTGAACTCCATGTTCCTAAAGGCGTCCATGTAGTGAATACTTCCAGGCCTCACCACCCAACCACCATGAAACCTGGCTCTCAGCTCGGCCTCCCTATAAAGTGCTATAGATTTGCTTAACTTTGGATTTTTGATCACAACCCCTTAACCTTCATTCAAAAAATGTTTTTGGCCTGCAAAGAAAGTTTTCACTATGTTCAAACTTTCTTTCTTGAGGGGGGGGAAGTGTTACGGATTCGTCACTTCCGTTGTGGTGGTTTGCATCCCCTGTAAATATTTCTGAATCCATGTACTATTATTGTGTTCAAAAGGTTTATTGTCCATGAACTGTTTTCAAAAGATAAAAGGTTAAGGTTTTAAATGAAACAGGAACCAGATGATGACAAAGCGGAAGGGAGAGAAAAGAGGCGGAGCGAGTGAAGTCGGAGAAGAAGCGAGTCGCTTCAAGGTCCGGGGCGAACGTTGTCGAACGAAAGTCGCTAGTGAACTTCCGGGGTTAGCATGAATGGGATTCCTATGACAGCGTGGTTAGCGCTGTGACAGATTAAACCTGCGTGTCAGGTTTTGCTATCGATTCAGGAGAGAATCATCGCCGTGCTGTTGCGCCACGAGACCGAGCCGTCGGCCATTTTGACTTGTGCAGGACTTGTGCTTCGCTCACGGTTTCGCTTCTTTCGACCATCTCCACCGCATTCAGACGTCGATCTGGGGCGTGTGTGTGACGTGGCTTTTTGAAGGTTACTTCATCCATATAGTAAGGGAAACATATGAAAATCTGTTAACTAAATTGTTACCAAAACATTTCTTCACCAATATGTTTGTAAAGGTGTGTAATAACATGTGTTAAAATGTTGAAGGTCAACTCCCGTGGGAAACCCAGAAAAAAAGCTGTTGAATTGAGGTACCGAAAAATTATTTTCGAGAATTTATATATTTTTTAATCGGCCCTTAAGTAACTTATGAGGGGTCAAATAAGGGTTTTTCATGATTCTGAGTTGATTGTTAACATTTATATTTCACCACAGACACTCCTTTGTGGAAAAATAATTTCTAAATATATCTCATTTTCTACTTTGCAGGACATGGAGTCTAGCAATATGGATGAAGACGTTACTCCACCTGTGCTCAATTGCTTCATCTGTGCACGCTCGTATACACCAGCTGAAAGGCTCATACAGGCAACTCCAAAGGGATACTCAACTTTATTGAAACAAGCAGAAACTGTCGAAAATGTTACTGTTGTGGAACGTATGAAGGAGGCTCAAAAGGAAGGAAAACGGAGGTACCACCAGAAGTGTAAAAATGATCTGTACAACAACTTTGTTGCAACCACCAAGAAGTCAGCTCAAGCATCAAAGGCAGAGAAAGAGTCATCAAAGTTGAAGAGAAGACGCACTACTTGTGAGTTCAGTTCATCAACTGGCTGCAGTTCTAGAAGATCACAGTCAGTTGACCTCCTGTATAAGGATGTATGCATTCTTTGCAACCAACCAGCCCAGCTCTACAAAAATAATCCAGCACAAGCTAGAAAGAAATACAGAGTGCCAGATAATTTGACTGCAGATACACTGAAGGCAAGCTTGCTGAAGACAGCACGGAGTCGCGGGGATGACTGGGGCACTGAAGTCACTGGACGCCTGGAAGGGATCAAAGACTTGGTAGCAGAAGAAACACTGTACCATTTGCGATGCAAACTTATGTTTGCGAGAGGTGACAGTTTGTCCAAGACTGATGCACCACCTTTAGAGGCCATTTTTCCCCGCAAGCAGGGGTTGGCCTTTTTCGGGGATCATGGTTGTTGTTGTTTTTTGGTCCCCTTTTTGAAGCAAGTTGTCCAAGACTGATGAGGAAGGAAAAAGGAAGAGAGGACAGAGGAGTATTGATGAGGAGCGAGAGGCAGTTTTTATTGAATTCTGCGAATGGTTAGACTCAGAATTAGAGCATGGGGTAATGAACATGGACCAAGTCCATGAAAAGCTGCAGGAGTTTGATCAGTCACCAGAGAAGAGCCTTTCTTATTCAAAGCATTGGCTAAAGATAAAACTTCTAGAGAAATACGAAGACACCTTGTATTTCACAACACAGGAAAGAAGGGCAGATGTACTCTGTCTCAAAGATGGCACCGACAATATTCTGCGAGAGCATCATGCTAATCTTGACCATGGAGATGAGAAGACTCAGATCATAAAGACGGCACTCAAGTTCATATCCAATGATATTGCCTTGATTGATTTAGGTCCAAAGTCATACCCCACCACACACAGTATGACTGACATCGATAGTCAGCTGACACTTGTTCCTGCAAGCCTGCAGATGTTCTTGAGACCGATTGTCAAGACAGACGAAAGAGTTGCCGTTTGGGGGCAGAATTTTATTAAGGCCTGTCGACCTCGGTCTGGAGTATTGCCACACCAAATTGGGCTTGCCATACAACTTGATCATAGATTTGGGTCAAAATGGATGCTCAACAAGTTCCACCGGCTGGGATACACCGAGTCTTACACGGAGACACAAAACTACAAATACTGCTTCCTTAATAGTAGGAGTGGAGATGATGTTCCAGATACTTCTGGCACTCTTGACACCATTGTGGAGGAAACCGATGAACAGATCAATGATGAGGTTGCGGTTGATGCTGCGCTTGAGGATCAATCAGTGATGACAGCCAAAGTGCCAGCCAGTGAAAGTGAATTGTCAAGTAATGATCAGGTGGTCTTTATGGAGGTTGGGGAAACAAACAATGCAGTCACTCAGTTTGTTGGAGACAATATAGATTTAAACATTGTCTCTATTCACGGAAACACTCCCTTTCACTCAATGGGTTGGATCGAAGTCACCTCTCCGGCACCACCTTTGCCAGATCCACAGACAACAGCAGCTTTCCCCCGGGTGAAGTTGAAGGCACTCGACAAAGCTAAGATCCTGAGAGGAACTGAAGTAAAGATTATTCCATTTACGAACAGGAAACAGATAGGAACGAACGCGATCATGTTTCTCCCCCTCGCTGAGCTTTCCTCCTCCCTGGCTCATGATCAGCCACTCCTCACTCCAGGTGACACACTCTGGGCAGCGGGGTGGGTGATCAAAGCCAACGATCCTGAGTTCCCACACTCCAACTGGAATGGCTGGATGAAGAGAATCCATGCTAATGATGCAAAGCAGAGCACACAGATCGAGTTCCTCCCAGTTATTGAAGGAGACCCTAATGACCTCAACACCATCTTCACCACTCTGAAAGAGTGCATACGGCGCGCTGGGGTCGCTATAGTGACCTTTGATCTTCCGATTTGGCTGAAGGCTGTGAATATAATAAAGCAGGCAAATCTACCCGTCATTCCAAGGTTGGGTGGTTTTCACCTGCTGAAGTCTTATCTTGGATCAATGGGTAACATCATGGAAGATTCTGGACTACTAGATGTGATCCAGTTGATCTATCCTGGAAGTACGACTGGATCCTTCTACAGAGCATGTTTCTGAACCCCAGTGACTATGGATGGACAATAGGTGTGCATGGGTATGAGCCAGTTCCAACACTGGACCCCACGGCTCCTGAGGAGCTATTGCAGTTCACGAGCTGTAATTGTCATGGAGATTGCAGCAACCGGCGATGCAGCTGCAAGAAGAATGGGGTCACGTGCATCTCGGCCTGTGGAGTCTGTAATGGCATTACATGCAGAAACTGCAGTCATGATGTTGTTGAGTCTGAAGAAGACATAGACAATGACTGTTGAAACTTCTGACATTGTGAATGAGAAATAACTCTTGAGTATTATATATGTATGTGAAATAAAAGCTACTTTGTGTGTAAATGTAAAAGTGAAAATATAAATGTTAACAATCAACTCAGAATCATGAAAAACCCTTATTTGACCCCTCATAAGTTACTTAAGGGCCGATAAAAAAAAAAAAAATTCTCGAAAATACTTTTTCGGTACCCGAATTCAACAGCTTTTTTTCTGGGTTTCCCACGGGAGTTGAACTTCAACATTTTAACACATGTTATTACACACCTTTACAAACATATTGGTGAAGAAATTTTTTGGTAACAATTTAGTTAACAGATTTGTGAAATATCTCATAAAATGCCCTTACTAATACCCGAGGGTGTGATCTCTCAGTCGCCTGTAGGGCGCCTTTGGATATCCCAGTCGCCTTGAGGGCGCCTTTGTACAGCTGTGGCTGTGTGACGGTATTTGCCATCCGAACGGGATTCTGGTCTGATCGGACATCGTTCTGTCGATCGCTGGAGCGAATCAACTTTGGGCTTGAAGCCAGGAATAAGAGACATTGGGGATGTTCGTGTTTCACTCACTTGGAGCACAGTGAGTTCTATATTACCAAAACTGATGGTACCATCATAGGACATATTGATTGTACTATTGAATACTATTATTGTTGTACTGTTATTCTTGTGTGATCTTAATACAATATTTGTTTGTGAGTAACAATTGGGGTGGCTTCTCCATTGATCTTTGACATACAGAATAACACATTTTTCTGCCGTGACTCCTCTCGGGGCTCGGAGGTACATCGTGACCAGGGGGTCAGGGAGGAGCACGTAACACTGGTATGCTTTGCTTGTCACAAACAATGATCACATCATGGATGCTCTTCATTATCTGGCAGTTCTGCATTGAGAAGGTAGGTGCCAACTCACTTTGTACAACCCTTTGTTTCAACAAGGAGACAGAAACGAAGTTGGCAGCCCTGGCCGCACATCGAAATCTGTCCTTAATTTCACATGTTTCGTGATCAGATTCCAATTTATTTTCAATCTCACATTATTCCAGAAACAAAGGCTCTGGTGTCACCATGGATTGGAAGCAACAGCAAACTCCACTCCTACATGCGGAATACCTTAACCACGGTTACAGCTTTCATTCTTGCTGAGTGGGGAAACTACTATTCTTGCGACCAATTCTGCAAGATTGAAAGTTTTAACCCTCTGATATAATCGATGTGTCAGTGAGGGGATGAAGATGTCACTGGTGAGTTCTCTGCTGATACAGGAGACATCAAGTTGCTTTTTGAGACAGATGACGGCTCCTGGTGGTCTTCTCCACTGTCTGGTCTTCCTTCATCATCCAATATATCTTCTTTTTACTTATCTTGTGGTGAATCTTGAGCAGGTTTTTCTTCAGATTAATTAGATATTTCTTGCTGACTTAAGTTTTTGGCAAAAATAAGAAGAATTCACTTGAGTTGATTGCGCCAGATCAGTATTTGCTTTCCATTTTTGTGCTCATGTTTGGCAACCTGAAATTCACAATAATTTGGGGCTATGAAGAAAGCATGATGAAAACTTCATCTATCAATTTTAACATAGCCTTCAAGAAAGGAAATTTTCCATTGTTTTGTTGGCATTGTTCTCCACCCTGCATGTTACGCTAAGGCTGCACTTTATTGATGAATAAGTTGCCCTCCACTGGTGATTCAGAAAAGGCCGTGCGAGATTTTGTTTGAGAACGAATAAACGCTGGCATGACTTTCACTCCCTCCATGATCAATGCATATGTTTATGTATTTTTCTACTTGTATATTTCTTTAAATATATAAGTAGAAAAATGTTTAGCATTCGAAACAAATCATGTTTTTTTCTGTAGCCTGTATGAGTATTTTCTACAAGTGCCTTGATTGCTTAGACTATGGTGAAAATGCTCATCACAGATAGTTGCAGTTGTAATTGTATAAATGATGTTTAATGTAATGTATTAAGAAACTGAATGTTTTTTTTATGTATGTGTCATACAGCAATGGACACTCTTGCGCTGGTGTTGTTTGTGACATTGACAACAATGGCCGCTGTGGCTGTGGCGGTTGGGGCCGAAGCAGCAGGTCACTTTCTAAGGGTGGAGAGTTCTTCAGTGCAGCTGTCCCGGCTCCTCTGGGTCAACGAGGCTGGGCCAGTGAGCACAGGCAAACGGCCTGGCTCTTTTTATTTTTTATTTTTACAATCTTACTTTTTGTGTTTTCAATCTTGTTTTACAGTTTAATTTCTAGAAGAAAGGTAGCCATTGGTAGTGTTCTCACTTTTTAATTATTTCTTGCAAAATCGAAGATTTTTCAAGTATATTTGTTGGTCTTGTGCATTATTACTTGGCCAAAAAAATAATTTTTTTTGCAAGTAGGTTGATCACTCCGGTTTGTGTTTGTTTGTGTGTTTGTTTGTGTGTGTGTTTGTCTGTCCGCTCACTTATCCTTGCCTACAGGTCACAATTTGAAACCAATCTTCACGAAACTTCACCAAATAGTGGAGTTCGTGGTCCGACAAAATTCTATATATTTTTGAGGTCAAAACGTCAACATAGGCCAAAGGTCAACCACTTTTTTCAAATTTCTAAAATCCTCAATTTTAATCCGATCGACTTGAAATTTGAAAAGGAGTTACATATCAGCAAACTGAATTCAACTGCAAAATATTTTTGGGATCAGCATCGGCCAAAAGGTAAACATAGGCCAAAGGTCAACCACTTTTTTTCGAATTTCTAGAAGCCTCAATTTTCATCCGATTGACTTGAAATCTGAATACGATTTGCATATCAGTTTACTGAAACCAACCACCAACTATTTTTAAGGTCAACATAGACCAAAAGGTCAATATGGGCCTAAGTTCTAAAATTGTCAATTTTCATCAGATTAACTTAAACTTTGAAGGCGATTTGCATATCAGGTGACTGAATTCTACCACTAATTATTTTTGAGGTCAAAAGGATGCTCGACTGAGTGCCATTCTACTTTGTTCTGTTTTGCCAAGTGTCGCTCTATGAGTGATTTTTCATTCTGTCTGTTTGTCTGTCTGTCAATCGCCTATAGGTCACAATTTAAAGCAAATCTTCACAAAACTTCATCAAATGGTAGAGTTTGGCTCAAGGAAGAGGTCTATTGATTTTGAGGCCGAAGGTCAAATTTCCAAAATCGTAATTTATCCGATTGACTTGAAAATTAAACAGCAATTGCATAGTGCGTCACTGAATTTGGAAACCAACTATTTTTAAGGTCAAAATGTCAAAGGACATCTGAAGGTCAAACTTCTAAAATCAATTTCCATCTGAAAAATTGTCACTTTTCATCTGATTAACTTGGGAATTAAACAGCAATTACATAGTGCCTCACTGAATTGGGAAAGCAACTATTTTTGAGGTCAAAAGGTCAAAGGTTAACTTATGGTCAAACTTCTAAAATCATCAATTTTCATCTGAAAGATGATCAATTTTCATCCAATTGAACCAAGCTTTGATTAAGATTGTCAATTTAAATCTTAATGAAATGGACAATTTGATGTGTCCATGGCAACTTTTTTTGGGGGGGGAGGGGGGGGGGGGTAGATTTTGCAAGTATCGTGCTCTGCACGACATCTTTCTTGTTTGTTTTTCGGTTCCATCTCTGACATGGATGACGAAAGCTACTGCTCTGCTGTGTGCCAGCAAGTGGTGCTTTATCATGTAAAAGAAGTAAGATGTACAATCGGGTGAATGTAGAGTATTATATTCAATGGGATTATCAATTATTGCTTGGATTCGTTTGCATCAGTGCCTCTCATGCACAGCAATTTACTACCCGATTGCCGCGATGATCTTCAGTTTATCACAAAGTGTGGACTGGTTCCACTTGTTGACTTGATAGATTATCCATTCCTGGAAGGTCATAAGTGAGCTAGCTAAGTTTTAACAAACAATCTGAAAGTAACAAGGTAAAGCTACAGTCTAGCTCAGTTTCCTGAAGCTTAGAATCCAATACCATCAATGCTACTACCATCAGCTGGATTTGAACCCACAACCTCCGTGATTTCAAATCACTGTCCTCATCATGAGGCCATCATAGACATTGTTCTCCCATTTAGGGATTTTTTTTTGAAAGGTAAACCTTTGAATTTTCAGAAATTACCAAAAAATTGAATTGCTCCAGTAAAACTTGCAAAGTTGTCTTGCAAAGACTATTAGTCCGATCTTACCTTTGTTTTTGCAACATATAGGGTGTGTTCAGTTCCCAAGTTTCTTGTAGAGCACTCGCCAAGTGGCTTTAGCAATCAAGCAAGCACTCGATTCGAAACCATTGATAAGGAACAGCTGGCTTGGCAAGCACTAGCTAGCTGCTTGGTAACTGAACAAATCCCTAGATACAGAATTTTTTTTTACATGGCAAACCAGGAAACAACAGTACCTTCAAATGCAGTGTGTATTGTACCATATCTCATGCTACAGTTTTGAAATGACATTTTGACAGGTAGCATGGACAAGTTCAATGTTTCCTGTGTGGGTTGACCATACGAATGACCAACCTACCTCATTTTGACCATTACTACTAGTCTCTAACCAATGTAGCAGCCCCATGAGGCCCCAAAAATGTTGAGTACTTTGGCAGGGTAAATCAAAATGGATCAGGAAAAGCTGATGCAATAAATAAATAAAAATTACCAGATATTGATAAATCATGCTTGAAATACCATTCTACAATTGCTTGGACTTGAAGAAGATATTTGTGGCTATGTAACCTTTAAGTTTTGATGCAATGTGTTCTTAAGGTGAACAGGCTCATGGGAATAGTGCATAAACCAAAGGAGACAATGAAGAGATGACACTTAAGATATGCAGACAGATGTAGATGTGTTGGGGGAAGGGGAAGGTGGAGAGAGGGGGAGAGTGGTTCGGGGGACGGGAACTTGAACCAATGTTATCTTACCATAATTAATGTAAGCACGATGTATGTTGATGCATCCATGCATTGTGCTGTGTGCAGGTGCTTACCATATTGGCCTGTGTCGGAATGTGGGTACCACGTGCAGCCATGTTCATGGACCATGCGGCATCCATGTAGGTTTGAGTACCCCTTCCACATCTCTGCTGGATAAAGAGTTAACCTTTGGACCACATGGTAATTGAGTTTGATGATAAGTTGTTGTTTTAATTTCTTACAAACTCGTGTGACCATTTAGCTCGGCAGCTAAAACCCACTATTAGGGTGAATCATTCACATTGAGATACAAGCATGAAATTTGGCATTTAAGCTGGTATATAGATGCTCTTTGCAAGATGATCGACTATACGGGTCGGGGTTACACACGGCAGTGTTGACTAAACATGCTGTAGTAGTTCAACGGATGTGTGGTGTGGTCCACTCCGAACGTGGGCTCTCATTACGGAGATCGCTCGATCGCTCCTCCTTGCGCAGTCATATGACAGCAGATCTATGCGGAAGCGATGCTTTTGGAAACTCGTCTTTCAACCTGGGTGGGTGAGCATTGAAGTTGCGGAGGACCTCGGATTGGGGCACGGCACAGGGAGAGGCGATTGGTTGTATGTCGGCGAGCGTTGAAATTGCGGAGGACCTCGGAGTGGGGCACGGTCAAGTAGTGTCTGGAGTGGTATAAACGGTTCGCCCGACAGAAGTCAAATTGGCAGCAACCATGTCGTCCGATCGTGGATTTCCCTCTCGTATGGAGGATGGCGTGGTGGATGGTTTTTTCCAGCCTTGCATCCACCATCGGCACGAACATCCAGAAGATCTCTCAGAACACATCAAAGATTCAACGCATGGTCAACCAACCGGGAACGACGCAGGATACTGCAGAGCACATTGAACGCCTGAGACAGTTGCAGCAGCAGACAAACCAACTTGCAAAGGAAACAAATCAACATCTAAAAGAGCTCGGTTCCTTACCTGCTGCACAATCTGAACAACGACAGCGGAAGCTGCAGCGAGATCGGCTCGCGTCCGAATTCTCCACTGCACTCAACAACTTTCAAATCGTGCAGCGGAAAGCCGCTGAGAAGGAGAAGGAAAGCGTGGCACGTGCACGAGCAAACTCCCGCCTTTTGCAACCGGGTGGAATTTTTGATGAAGGTTCAAAAGAAACACAACTTGTTGACTTTGGACCTGAGTCTGATCGGCAGATGCAAAGCCAGGATGAGAGCATGGGTACAACTGCTCAAGATCTGGAGGAATTGAAAGAGCGTGAAGGTGCCATTGTGCAACTGGAGGCAGATATTGTGGATGTGAATCAGATATTCAAGGATCTTGGCAGCATGATCCACGAACAAGGTGACATGATCGACAGCATCGAGGCCAATGTAGAAAATGCAGAAACGAGCGTGCAGCAGGCCAACCGGGTCTCCGTGCAGCTTCACGGCATCAGTCTTCTTCACGAAAGAAAATTTGCCTCCTCGTCTTGTTATTAGCGATTGTTGCACTCGTGTTAGGAATTGTAATATTGGTGTCCACCAAATAGTGACCTCGCCAGCGATATGTCCCACTTCCCAGGATCCTGCAAGGTCAGCCCACTGTCAGCTCACATTGCCTCATATGTTGCACCGTGATGCTTCGTTTATCTCCTATCTTTGTTTGATGGTTTCCTTTTCAAAAAAAAGTTGTTTTTTTCATTATCTGGAAGATGTTGGAAATGAAGAGGGGTGGGTAACTCAACAATATGATCTTTAAAATTGTTCTTGAATCATAATTATTGAGCCAATTTAATTGTTTGCACTTTGTGTCAAAGCAATAGCATAAATACTTTTAACTAGCCGAAACCCATGGAACATCCACGGAAGGGAGGATGTGGTGTATGGATAGAGTGTACCATTATGGATGGCATAGGGGATTTGCTTGTCCGAGTAAGAGTTAGGAACAAAGATGAGAATGAAGAGTGCGTATATGAACAACGATCGCCGACACCGGCACAAATGCATGCTCTGGATTGTCTACTTAGTGGACGGCTTGCTTTCGCCTTCGCCTGTCCAATCAGCGGACGGCTTGCTTCGCCTTCGCCCAGCAGACGCCAATACGATGGCGTCGTAAGATGGCGTCGTATCGGCAGTTAATCGGATGCTTTTGAGCCCCAACGTCGGCTAATTCAGATTTTTCGAGTATGTCTGTACGTGATAAACAAAGAGTGCGGTTCGTAGATCGTAAATCCATTAGTGCCGTGGGCATCGGGTCACTGGGTGCGGCGTAAAAGGGATAACAAAGTCGAGCCCTTACGCTATTATTATATAGACTAGCCGAAACCCGTGGAACATCCACGGAAGGGAGGATGTGGTGTATGGATAGAGTGTACCATTATGGATGGCATAGGGGATTTGCTTGTCCGAGTAAGAGTTAGGAAGAAAGATGAGAATGAAGAGTGCGTATATGCACAACGATCGCCGACACCGGCACAAATGCATGCTCTGGATTGTCCACTTAGTGGTGGCACTCAGTAGAGCGCATACCTCCGCCAGGTGGACATTTTATGATTCGTATCCACTGATAGGCTGGATCTGGATCCGACATGAACCAAAATCGAATCAGCTTGTTCTTGTCATCTAAACAACTCATTTAACCAACTCGTACACAACTTTTTGAAATATGCTATATATCGTTTTAGGGCCCCATCTCTCAATGGTCATGAATCGCTTAATAAATTAAAAATTCCCGTATCCGGATCCGGATTCGAATCTTCACCAAAATTGAATCAATTCATCCTCATCATATACCTAACCTGGTCACCAAGTTTCGTCCGAATCCATCCACAACTTTTTGAGATATCCTGTTCATAGACAAACAGACAGGCGGGGGTGAAAACACAACCTCCATCCACCTTTGGTGGTGGAGGGAAAGAAAGTGCGCCAAATGGTAAACCTTTTATAGAACTCCTTTTTGTGGCTCTCTAATGATCGATCCCCTCCGAACCCCCACCCTTACCCTACTCTGTTTCCTTCTCACCCCTTTGATCCTCCGTCACAGTTTACCCTAAAATACACGCCCTAAAATGAAAGATCCTTTTTATAATCTCCGACACTCCATCCCTTGGCACAGCCGTTACCTGGCACTCCGGCACGCACACTGCAGCACTGTTAGCCTGTTCATGGCCATGCCCGTGGAACATCCACGGAAGGGAGGATGTCGTGTATGGATAGAGTGTACCATTATGGATGGCATAGGGGCTTTCCTTGTCCGAGTAAGAGTTAGGAGGAAAGATGAGAATGAAGAGTGCGTATATGAACAACGTATTTATTGCAATCTACTTAAATGACAATGCTACGATATACTTTTGAAAAATGAATGGATTCGTTATAGGAATCGGCATAGCGCCATTCTGGGAGTGTTACGTCTCGCCACCTGCTACACCTCTCTGAGTTACGAGGATTTATGCAACGCACCCCGAGTATCGCAACGTCACTCCATTTAACTTTATTAAAATGACGATAAAGACGTTTCCTTATATATCCTAATTTAAAATGTTCAAGGGAATAAAAAGACCATTTGGTTCACACCAGCCATGTTCACACCACTCGACTGTCCAATCAGCGGACGGCTCGCATCGCCTTCGCCCAGCAGACGCCAATATGATGGCGTCGTAAGATGGCGTCGTATCGGCCGTTAATCGTATGCTTTTTGGCCCCAAAGTCGACTAATTCAGATTTTTCGAGTGTGGCTGTACGTGATAAACAAAGAGCGCCGTTCGTAGATCGTAAATGCATTAGTGCCGTGGGCATCGGGTCACTGTGTGCAGCGTAAAAGGGATAACAAAGTCGAGTCCTTACGGTATTATTATATAGATTTATTGTTATTGCTGCTGCCATTACCATGCCATCCCTTTCACCATCACCACGTGCTGATTGCGATTTGACTGGCCTCGTTGCCTGGCAGCCATTTTGTGGTGAGGAAAACCATTCGATATCAGCATTTCATTGGAGCATCACTTTTGGGCGTGGCTTTCATTCTTCAAATTAGCGATGGTGCAGTTGGAAACAGAAGAAAAGCATTCCTGTATAATAATTGTATTATTATATCTAGATTAGTGTGTGCACAGTGACCCAGCACATCACCATCTACAGGTTTTTGACGTGGCACTTTTGCGTTTAATGAACGTGTTATTCTTTTGAGCTGTTGGAGCAATAACCACCATTTTGTTGAAATCAATGCATACACGCACCAAGTTATTTTGGCATTTGGATACTGTCGCTTGGCAGGAATTTGAAATCATTAGGATAATCCTGGTATGCGATCTCTGCCATTTGCAGTTCAGTTGGTGTGAACACGATGATGCATGAAACATTTTGTGCCAAAATGTGGACGGCGTATAGTTTGATTTGTTTTGATGGGTTTATATGTACCAATTTTTTTTTTTTTTGTCGTTCAACTTGACATTTTTTTAATGAACTTATTTCCTGCTGTAAGCCTTACCCTCATCTGTCTGCCATATTTGTAATGATTATAGGTCTATGATGGATGAGGGCTAAGTTATACTTATTACATGTGTAAAAGTTGAAGAACTTTCATTCCTTTCCTCTTTTAATCCACACCTGTTCCAACCTCACTTTAAATCTTTGTTCTATTCCCTTCTTTTTCCCAATATTTTCTCAATTCATACCTTCCTCTCAATTCATAGCCTGGTGTTGGCTTAGCGGTTAGGGTGCCGGCTTGGGATCCTAGGATCCTGGGTTCGGAATCCCGGTCGATCGCTGAATTAACGCCAGGGGGGTTGACTCAGCCTGTCATCCTTCCGAGGTCGGCAAATTGAGTACCAGCTTGCTGGGATGAATGATCACGGTGTGTACCCCTATTTAGAATAGGTACACCGTATCCCTGCGCATTGTAAGAGCGTGACCAAGGGTTGGCGTCAGGAAGGGCATCCGGCCATAAAAACATTGCCTCAAACAGGGAACCATGATTGTCATGGGGCCCGCAAGACTAACCCCTGCTCGAGCGGGGAAAATGGCCTTAAAACGATCATTCATTCATTCATTCATTCATATAGATGCTCTTTAAAACCAGTCAATCAGCCAACTCGAAAAATTAACATAGCATCCATTTCTTTCAAAATGGCCGCCAAAATTGCTAAAACATGCCAATGATTTTTAATAATGAACTCGATCATTCATTCATTCATTCATTCATTCATTCATATAGATGCTCTTTAAAACCAGTCAATCAGCCAACTCGAAAAATTAACATCGCATCCATTTCTTTCAAAATGGCCGCCAAAATTGCTAAAACATGCCATTGATTTTCAATAATGAACATGATGAACGAGTATCAATACAAAATCACACAACTACATATTATCTCTAAGAGGTAGCTAAAATTTTCTCTTTACCTAATTAAGATAAAGTGTTATCTATATCCTTCTCTCGGCCCATCAGACATGCTACGAGAGATAGACAATAGTTGGAGGTGGACAAGACAGAAATACCCCAGGTGTGCCCGGTGGGGCACAGCAGGAACCGATGCCAAGAGGTAGAGGTGCGTCCATGCTGCAGGTCAACAGGCGGTACCCAGCACATGGCTTGTGAGGTGGAGGAGAGGCATAGCTGGCTGGGGGAGTGGAGGGGGGGCTGGGGGGGGGAGGGAGAGCAAGGGGGTGTTGGCAGGCAGCTTTGCAGACTCCACACCCAGCCTTATCCTCTATTCGGTCTGGTAACTCCCCCTTCCCCTCCTGCATTTCCTCTGTCCCCCACCTCACACCATGATGTCCTGCACCCCTCCACGCTCACTCACAATTGGGTGCCGATCATCCTGTGTGTTGTAGTGACCCAGCCACAACCCTTCATCCCAAAACTTTCAGGCAAGCCAAGGCAGTCACAATACCCATTTTACGATACCGCCTAGACTTGTGCCCCAAGATCTAGCAAAATGCAAAGACACATAAACGACAGATTACAGGTGAGAAAACGTCAAAAATAAAAGATCAAAAGGGATGATGATTTTAGAGACACACATGAGGAGGGGTTGACAATGTCAAACTAAAAATTTGTCAAACAAACCAGCTGCTCCTGGACTCTGTGTCCTTCTCTCCTGACAAGGTGGAGAAGTTTCTGTCAAACCTCGACTCTCATTCTGGAACTGGGCCAGACGGCATCAGCCCACGGGTCCTAACATCCTGCTCTGCCGCTATATCTCACCCTCTCTCTGTTCTCATCACCCTCTCTTTTGCTCAAGGTCATCTGCCAGCATCTTGGAAATCAGCCAACATTCCGGCTTTACACAAAAAATATGCAAAAACAGATCCTTGCAACGACAGACAAATGAGCCTGCTCCCAATCATCAGCAAGGTCATGGAATCCATCATCGCTTCTGATATTAAATCCTTCCTCTTCTCCAATGGCTTGATCTTGGATCATCAATTTGGATTCAGACCATGTCATTCTACGCTGGACATCCTGCTTCTGCTGTCTCAACAATGGATGGAGGTCCTCAATGCCAAACAGGAAATCAGAGCTGTCTCCCGTGACATATGTTGTGCCTTCGATACAGTCTGGCACCCTACCCTGCTCAGCAAACTCTCCTCCTATGGTATCCATGGAAACCTCCACGCATGGCTTGCAGACTTCCTCTCTGGTCGCAGTCAATGTGTGGCCCTGAATGGGTTTTCTCTCATCTCCCCTTCCTGTTCAGGCTGGAGTTCCCCAAGGCAGTGTTCTGGGCCCTGTGCTTTTTCTGGTCTTCATGAATGATTTATCCGACTCTCTGGAAGATCCTCTTTATCTCTTTGCTGATGACTCCACTCTCTGCCATTCCATATCTCAACCCTCAGATCGGCAGGCAGCAGCCTCTTCGCTCTCTTCAGACCTGGACAATATCTCAAACTGGTCAAACAAGTGGAACATGTCTTTCAATCCTGTCAATTCTCACACTCTCACCTTGTCTCCCCGAAAAGACCGTCTGGACAACCCTCCCATCTACCTTCTGAACAATCCTCTTGTTCTTCACTCAAGCTTTTAGGTCTCACTATCTGCCATGATCTTTCCTGGGAAAACCACATTTCCAAGCTGGCCTCCAAAGCCAGTCGCTGTCTGGGAATCCTCCACCGTGAAAAGCCCTTTCTGGGCATTCCTGAGCTCCTCACCACATACAAAGCTTTCATCCGCAGCTCAATGGAATACTGCTCTCCCCTCTGGGCTGGTGCTCTGGCCTCACACGTAGCTCGGCTTCATGCAGTTGAAACCAAAGCATTCAAAATCATTGGAATCTCCTGCGATGAAGCTGATTCTGAGGGCCTTTCTCTCTCTCTCACTGCAAGTAGGTTGGTGGTCTTTGTCTTCCACCGACTCCTCTCCAGCCTTGCTCCCCCTGCTCTGTCTGTGCTCTGTCTCCCAAATATTCCTGCAGGATGCACAAGGTCTGCCAGCAACCCTCTTCTGGTGAAACTGCCAAAATCAAGACTCTCTGCTCACCTTCACTCTTTCATTCCTCTTTTCTCCCACCTCTGGAACAATCTCCAACACTCTCTTCAATATCCTCTCCTCTCTCCAGGTCTTTAAAACAGCTGTTCACCACCATCTCTTATCTTCCCCCACCCAAAATCTAGATCTTTTCTACCCCCGTTAAAACACCCCAAATCCGCCTCTTTCAATCCCCAACTTCTTTCCTGAAATTCCTAGTTGTGTTCATTTGCTTTACACCGTGTACCCCTCCTCCCTAGCCCTCCCCCTTCCACAGATCTACCGACGTCCCTGTTCTCTACTGTTGTTGTGCTTGTGTGCTTCCCTCTCCCTCCCCCTTTTGTCTACCATTCCCTTCATTGCATATTTTATGTGTCCTTGCATGTTTTCATGTTCAATGTGTTAGCTCTTACACGAGCCTCGATTCTGTATACAAAAAAAATTATGTATAAAATAAACTATACATAAGCGATGCATATCTAATATCACATATAACTACTTTACGCATATGCTGAGACTCTCATTAAGGAAATAACTGTGCTTTACTAAGCATCTTTAACCCACTTGGAGTCATTTCTACAGCACTAAACAGAGGTGTATCCAGAGGCAGGCGAACCCAGCTCTGCCCCCCCCCCCCGCACCCCCTGATATATTACGGTGTATATAGCTGAGGATGTGGTCTCAGAATGTGGTAAAGTAAACTGTCTCATGCAGCGATTTATTTTCTAACAATTTCCACGACAAAGACTAAATATATAATAAGGTAGGTAAGCCAACCTAATATTGCATAGCATTTCAAAAATTAAACGTAAAATCTGCAACGATTACATTTAAAAATGCTTTTAATCAGTGTTTAATTATTTTTATGTTTTTGAAGTGTGCTAATACAATGATTGTGCCAAAAATCAAACATAAGACATACGGACACAAGACGTAATAAAGGGAGCGGGAGACAAGTTGGGGGAGAGAGGGGGAAGCACACAAGTACAATATTTGAGAGTAGTGACATCGTGAGATCTGTGGGAGGGAGAGGGCTTGGGGGGAGGAGGCATGGGAAAGGGGGTGGGGGTGTAAGTGGGACAAACCACATGGACACAGCTAGGACTTCCAGGAAAGAAGTTGGTATTTCAGAAAAGTGGATCTGGGGTGAATTAACGGGGTAGAAAAGATCAAGGTTTTGGATGGGGGAAGATAAGAGATGGTGGTGAACAGCTATTTTAAAGACCTGGAGGGAGGAGTGGGATTGAAGAGAGTGAGGGAGTTTGTTCCAGAGGCGGGAGAAAAGAGGACCGAAAGAGTGAAGGTGAGCATAGTCTTGATTTATGTTGTGTTGTGACATAATTTAACCATTGCTTCGTACACAAGAGATCCAGAGTTCTGATTCCATCCGATGAATGTTTAATTATTTATTTTTAATCAAAACAAATCAATATCTGTGCATGAATCATAAAGATTCTGAAATGATAAACAATTAAATAACTTATAAACAAGTAAATGTTTGTGCCCCCAACCTAAAATCTTGGATCTGTATCTGATAAATGGTAAATTGAATTTTTTTTCAAAAAGGATGGAGAATAATGTTGAAAGGGAGGGTAGAATGAGGGGTGTATTGGAAAGCTGTACAAATGGGATACACACAATAGTTTAAGAAACATCAGTGTTATATATATATATATATATATATATATATATATATATATATATATATATATATATCTTCTTATATAAATAAAGGAGGAGTGTCTGTGTGTGTGTGTGTGTGTGTGTCTGTCTGTCTGGATGTCCGCTTATAACTCAAGAACTACACATCGGAGAAACGTTTCAGACACATTCGGAATCAGCATAAAATTCCGGTTGTTATAGGCTACTTTTTATTTTAATGGTTTAAAAAACCGGGCCTCATTTGTAATTGTGCATTTGACAAGTGAACATCAGGTAAAAGTTCAAACTGATCAATTCCCTGACGAAGGCGTGGCCCCATCAACGTGTCACGAAGGGAGGTGCCGGTGAACCCTCGCGACCAGTCAGGGCCGAGGCGTGTTCACCGGTAGGCGGAGCGAAGCGCGCGCGGGTTGATTTGCAAGGCGCGTGATATAAGCGCCGCCGCGGACGGACTATTTCAACAGATGAGCCAGGAAGAGAGAAGGAGTCGACCACCAAGGCAGGAAGAGACGAGGCAGATGAGACGAGAGCAGAGAGAGAGAGAGAGAGAGAGAGAGAGAGAGAGAGAGAGAGAGAGAGAGAGAGAGAGAGAAAGAGAGAAAGAGAAAGAGAAAGAGAAAGAGAAAGAGACGGTGAGAGAGAGAGATGGTGAGAGAGAGAGAGACGGTCCGCTACCACGACGACACGGACCGCGCTGATGATGCTGGCAAGATATTCTTCCTCGATGCTTCTGGCGGGACAGGAAAAACATTCCTCATTAATATCATCCTGGCCAAGGTTCGTCAAAAGTCGGAAATTGCTCTGGCTGTGGCCTCAAGTGGAATTGCAGCTACACTTCTTGAAGGAGGAAGGACAGCACATTCAACTTTCAAACTGCCTTTGGATTTGACCAAGCAAGACACCCCAACCTGCAACATTAGCAAGAATTCAGCAAACGCCAAGATCCTTCAACAGTGCAAAATCATCATCTGGGATGAGGCTACTATGAACCACAAGCAGGCATTCGAAGCAGTGAACATGTGTGTGTGTCTGTCTGGATGTCCGCTTATAACTCAAGAACTACACATCGGAGAAAAGTTTTAGACACAGATTTGGAATCAGCATAAAATTCCGGTGGTTATAGGCTACGTTTTATTATAATGGTTTAAAAAACCGGGCCTCATTTGTAATTGTGCATTTGACAAGTGAACATCAGGTAAAAGTTCAAACTGATCAATACCCTGAAATTTTGAAATTCATTTGAATTGATCAATTAATGTGGCTATAAATTCAAGTCCACTTTTCTTTCAAGTTCATTTGTATTTGATGTGTTGCACTACAAATGAACAGTATTTCCTGTCATTTGACTTTTGCTCAAAGTATTAATTTATTTGCTATATATATTTTTAAGTTCATCATGCCACGTAAAAGACCCAAATCTCTTGGTCGATCTACTGCAGATTCAAGAAGAAAGAAAGCTCAGAGAGCTGATGAGACCGATGATGAGCAAGATAGGCAAAGGCAAGCTGACAGAAGAACTGCAGAAGAGGATCAAACAAAAGTCAATTGGTTCAAAGGGGCCTTTGCTTACAACCCAAGAAAGAAGTACAGCTCTGACTCTAAGGTGGACATTGGAGAAATGGACAAGGTGTGCAAATATTGCAAGGCCAAAACGTTCAAGGCAGAGACAGCAGGCCTTTGCTGCTCAGCAGGTGAAGTCTGGCTACCCCGCATCGAAGAGCCTCCTGATGTGCTGAAAAGGCTGCTGATTGGCAACACTGCTGATGCCAAGCACTTTCAGAAACACCTTATGAGGTACAACTTAGCCTTCCAAATGACTTACTTTGGGGCAGAAAAGGATCTCACTGACTACTCTTTCTTTACAACATTTACAATACAAGGTCAATGTTATCACAGGATGGGAAGTCTCCAGCCTGTTCCCAGTGAAAACAACAATACTGCACACAAGTTTGTTCAGGTCTACTTCATGGGCACAAGTGAAGAAGAGGCTGAACAGCGGTGCAGGAATGTTCAAATGTCAAATGGTGCACTCAAATTGAACATTGTGGCAGACCTCCAATAAATGCTGCACCAGAATCACAAATATGTCAAAGTGTTTAAGTATGCCCTTGAACAGATGGAGGAAAGACCAGATCTGAAGCTCAAAATAAGGGCAGACCAGACGCCAGCTGGAGAACATGAGAGACGATACAATGCACCTGTGAGTGATGACGTGGCCATCATTGTGGTTGGTGAAAAACTTGGATCAAGAGACATTGTCCTGAAGCAAAGATCGGGCAGTTTAGATTACATCGGAGAAACCCACAGAGCTTATGATTCCCTTCAGTACCCACTGATATTTTGGAAAGGACAGGATGGGTACAACTTTTCTCTGAAGAAAATAAACCCAGCAACTGGCCAGGAGAAAACTGGCAGAAATTCTAAAGTGTCATGCAAGGATTTCTACTCTTACCATTTCATGGAGAGAGAAGAAGAGGTCAACTATGTCGTGAGGTTTGGCCGTGTCACCTGTCAGCTCATGGTAGACAGCTATGCAAAGATGGAAGCTGAACGCCTTCTGTACATCAGACTGAACCAATCAAAACTACGTGCTGAAGAGTACATCCATCTGAAGGATGCCATAGTTACAGATGGCATTAATCCAGAAGACATTGGCCAGCCAGTTATTCTTCCGTCCAGTTTTACTGGTGGCCCACGGTACATGGCAGAAAGAACCCAGGATGCTATGTCATATGTCAGAAAGTTTGGCCGTCCAGATCTATTCATCACTTTCACCTGCAATCCTGCATGGCCTGAAATCAAGAATGTACAAGATTCCAATCTACGACATGACATTATTGCCATGGTATTCAGTGAAAAACAGAAGAAACTGAAATGGTTACTGAAGAAAGGGATGATCTTTGGAGATTTGGTAGCATGGATGTACATCATTGAATGGCAGAAGCATGGCCTCCCTCACTCTCACACCTTGATTTGGTGCAAAGACAAAATCCGACCAGATGATATAGACAGGATCATATCAGCAGAACTGCCAGATCCAGAGATGGACCCAGAACTGTTCAGGACCATCTCCACACAAATGATTCATGGGTGCTGTGGCAGCATCAACCCTCGATCTGTTTGCATGAAGGACAACAAATGCCAAAAAAGATTTCCCAAACAACTTCGCCGAGAGACAGAGACTGGTGATGATGGATATCCAGAGTATCGCAGGAGGAGCACTGGCGATGGGGGACACACTGCTAAAGTCAACATTCGCAGTGTGGGAGAGTACAACGTTGACAATCGGTGGGTTGTTCCCCACAACAAAATGCTCTGCAAAATCTTTAATGCACACATCAATGTGGAACTGTGCAGCTCAGTTAAGTCCATCAAATATGTATGCAAGTATGTCAATAAGGGCAGTGACATGGCAACATTTGAAGTAGGTGACAAAAAAAGGTCAGATGAGATTAGCAGGTTCCAGTCAGGCCGATATATATCAACAAACGAAGCAGTGTGGAGGATCCTTGGATTTAACATTCATGAGCGCTATCCAACTGTCATCAATTTGGCCGTACATCTGGAAAATGGACAAAGGGTCTATTACACTGCAGAAACTGCCCAAGCACGAGCACAAGGGCCGCCTCCTCAGACTACGTTGACAGCTTTCTTCAAACTCTGCATAGAAGATGACTTTGCCAAGACTCTTCTGTACAATGAAGTCCCTACCTACTACACATGGGAGAACAAAAAGTGGAATCGCAGGAAGGAGGACATTCCAGTAGACAATTATCCTGGAGTTTTTGCCAGCAGTGCAATTGGCAGAGTCTACACAGTTCATCCAAAGAACAGAGACTGTTTCTTTCTGAGCCTTCTCCTGCACACTGTCAGAGGTCCAACATCCTTTAAAGATTTGCGACGGGTTAATGGTCAAGATTGTGCCACCTTCCGCGATGCCTGCCGACTCCATGGTCTATTGGAAGACGATGAACATTGGAAAAAAGCCATGGATGAGGCAGCAGTCTCACAGGCACCAAAGCAACTACGGCAGCTGTTTTCCATCATATTGGCAGCATGTGACATTCAGGATCCAGAGAAGCTCTGGGAAGACCACAAAGGAAATATGTCTGAAGACTTTCTCAACTTGGCCAGACGTCAGAACCCTGGTGTGGATATTGATTTCAACTGTGCAATCTACAATCAAGCCCTGATTGAGCTGGAGAAGCACCTGATTGCCTATGGAACCACTATGGCAAATTGTGGAATGCCCCAACCAGAAAACAGCACTGAGGGAATGGCTCAGGAGCTTCTGAGGGAAACAAACTACAACATGGAAGAGCTGACCACATTTGTAGAGCAGAATGTCCCAAGAATGGTTGAGGACCAACAGCAAGCCTTTAATTCTATCCTGAAGAGTGTTGATGATGATGCTGGCAAGATATTCTTCCTCGATGCTCCTGGCGGGACAGGAAAAACATTCCTCATTAATATCATCCTGGCCAAGGTTCGTCAAAAGTCGGAAATTGCTCTGGCTGTGGCCTCAAATGGAATTGCAGCTACACTTCTTGAAGGAGGAAGGACAGCACACAACTTTCAAACTGCCTTTGGATTTGACCAAGCAAGACACCCCAACCTGCAACATTAGCAAGAATTCAATAAACGCCAAGATCCTTCAACAGTGCAAAATCATCATCTGGGATGAGGCTACTATGAACCACAAGCAGGCATTCGAAGCAGTGAACAGAACACTCCAAGATATTTGCAACAACAAGAAAATCATGGGTGGTGTGACAACTGTTCTGGCTGGAGACTTTCGTCAGACTCTCCCAGTCATCCAACGGGACACAAGAGCAGATCAAGTCAAGGCCTGTATCAAGTCTTCTTATCTCCTCTGGCCACATGTGCAAAGACTTACCCTGAATACCAACATGAGAGTCCACCTTCTTGGTGACAACACTGCAGGGGAGTTCTCAAGCCAGCTTTTGAAAGTTGGCAATGGCCTATACCCTCAAGATGCATCAGAACAAATAACTCTACCATTTGGACAGTTTGTTGAAACAAAAGATGACTTGATCAAAAAGGTCTTTCCCAATATGGAGACCCAGTTCCAGGACTCATCATGGCTTGCCGAAAGAGCCATTTTGGCCCCCAAGAACAATGCTGTTCAAGAGATCAACAATTTGCTCCTCCACCAACTTCCCGGTCATGAAAGAAATCATGATTCTCTTGACAAAGTGACAGATGAAGATCAGGCAGTAAACTTCCCAACTGAGTTTCTCAACAGTCTTCAGCCTCAAGGACTCCCAACACACAGGTTGATTCTCAAGGTGGGAGCACCAATCATGCTTCTAAGGAATCTTGATCCACCAAAGCTGTGTAATGGAACACGATTGACAATCCAGCAAATGATGCCGCATGTCCTAGAGGCAACCATCCTCTCAGGACAATACAGAGGAGAGAAAGTATTCATTCCAAGGATACCACTTATTCCACCTGACCTTCCATTCTCCTTCAAGAGGATTCAGTTCCCCATCAGGCTATGTTTTGCTATGTCCATCAACAAGGCGCAGGGGCAATCAATGAAGGTTGTAGGCCTGAACTTCACAGAACAAGTGTTTGCCCATGGCCAGCTGTATGTGGGCTGCTCGAGGGTTGGAAAACCAAGCAATCTTTATGTCTTGGCACCAAGTAAGAAAACCAGAAATGTTGTATACCCAGAGGTTTTGAGAAATTGAAAATTGAAAAAACGTCATGTAGGAAATGTACTGTGATATTGCTCTAAAATATACATGTTCTTTTCATCATATATTTGTCTTATTCTTATTCACCCCGGGCGAAGCCGGGTACCTCAGCTAGTATATATATATATATATATATATATATATACTAGCTGAGGTACCCGGCTCAGCTAGTATATATATAGTTTATATATATATATATATATAATGTAGTTTATACATGTAGTTTATGTAGTTTATATATATTTGTAGTTTGTGTAGTTTATATATATATATATATATATATATATATATATATATATATATATATATATATATATATATATATATATATATACATATATATATATATATATATATATAAACAGAACTATGTATCTATGTGAAGGGAACAGAACACACCGCTCTACCTCGCTTTCGTGGATCTCATAAAAGCTTTTGACACTGTTTGCAGAATGGGTTTATACAAGGTGTTAGAACGGATTGGCTGTCCACCCAAGCTTCTCAGTCTCATCCATTCTTTTCACGACAATATGCACGGCACAATACAGAGTGATGGGTCCACTTCAGAAAGTTTTGACATCAAAAGCGGAGTGAAGCAGGGCTGCATCCTGGTATTTTCTTCTCGGTACTTCTGAGGTACTCCTTCCCTGCAGATATGGAAGGAATCTACCTTCACCAGGACAGATGGAAAGCTGTGTAACCTGTCAAGATTAAAAGCAAAGACAAAATTGCGGCATATCCTGATCAGAGAACTTCTCTATGCAGACGACGCTGCACTTGTCACCCACACCGAAGACCAGCTCCAAACGCTAATGGATCATCTCTCTCATGCGTGCACGAAGTTCTCTCTCACCATCAGTGATAAGAAAACCGTGGTGATGGGACAAGGTGTCACAACCCAGGCCCTGATTACACGAAACAATACTGCACTGGAAGTAGTCAGCAAATTCAGTTATCCTTTGGTCTATAGTGACCAACAACCTTCTCAATGATGAACTGAACATACGCATCGGGAAGGCAGTCACCACCTTTGGTTGTCCAACAAAGAGGGCATGGAAGAACAGCAAGCTGACCCTCAGAACCAAGATACTGATCTGCAAGGTGTGCATCAGCACCCTACTTTATGGCTGTGAAACATGGACAACTTAAAGCTGCCAAGAATGGTGACTCAACCATTTTCATCTTTGCATCCTTGGCATCACATGGAAGGACAGATGCACAAATGCAAAAGTCCTCTCCCAGGCAGGTCTGCCAAGTGTCCTTGCACTTATAAAGCAAAGACTACTTCAATGGCTTGGGCACATATACAACACAACAACAACAACATGCATTTTAAGGCAATTTTCCCTGCTAGAGCGGGGGTTAGCCTTGCGGTCCCCATGACAATCTTCTCCGTTTTGCCCTATTTTCTGCATCTCTCCTTGTTAACCCCCTTGCCCGCATGTCTTCTTCCACCATCTTTAGCCAAGTCTTTCTCGGTCTTCCCCATCCTCTACTTCCTTCTACATTCATTTCCATCACTCTTCTCAACCAGTCACTTTCATCCTTCCTCAACACATGACCAAACCATCTCAACCTGTTCCTCTTCACAGCATCAAACACAGGCTCTATTCCCATCATCTTTCGCAATCCATCATTTGTCTTCCTCTCTCTCAACGATACTCCGCACATCCACCGAACCATTCGCATTTCCACCCTTTCCAGTCTTCGATGCTGCTCTACATTCATGACCCATGTCTCGCTCCCATAAATCATAACACTTCTCACACATGCAGCATACACCTTTCACTTCAGCTTCAACAACACTCCCCTCCTCATCAGCATGCCACTCAGTTCCCGAAACTTCTTCCATGCACATCTCACTCAAGCAACCGTTGCCGAGTCTGATCCACCTTCTCCATTCAACATGTCTCCGAGGTAGCAAAATGTTTTTACACCTTCCAGCTTCACGCCGTCTCCAAGATCCAACTCAACATTTCCTCCATCTGCAGCTCCCTCTGTGCACACCTTACATTTGAATGTAGCTGCCACACTGGTTAATGACCCTCTCAGACCACTACATTTTTGATGAACACACTCAGCGCACATTGTACATTGAATGGAGTTCACTCCGACACCCTTCCTGCACACAGCATATGGCCACTTCCCAGTTCTTTCCACCTCACCACATGCTTTACCACTTGCCATCACCTTCGTCTTTCCTATATTCACCTTCAGATCTTTTGTCTCCATACATTCCTTCCACTTGTTCATTTTTTCCTTCAGTCCATCCATACTTTCCGCAATCAACACCAGATCATCTGCATACAACAACTCCCACGGTAAACCCTCCTTTACGTTCTGAGCCAGCACCTCCATCAGAGCTACAAATAGTAGTGGACTTAGTACCGACCCTGATGCACTCCCACCTTCCCCTCAAACTCACCACTGTTCCAGTCCTTCGTCCTTACAGTTGTGCGCGCTCTTTTGTACATTGCCATCACGACTGTGATCAACCATTCCTCCACTTCTAACTTCGTCAATGCCCATGTCAACACTTCGCGTGGAACCCTATCGAATGCTTTCTCCAGATCAACAAACCCAAGAAACAACTTCTTCCTCTTCTCCATGTACTTCTCCTGCAACTGCCTCACAATAAAGAGCGCGTCTGTCGTTCCTCTTCCTGGCATAAATCCAAACTCCATTTCGTCGATCTTCACCTTCTTCCTTATCCTCCACTCCAACACCCTTTCCAATACCTTCATTCCATGCTCCAACAACTTTATCGCTCGGTACGAGCCACACTCTAGAGGGTCACCTTTCCCCTTGTATAGAGGGACGAGGGTACTCAGTTCCCAAACCACTGGAATGCGGCCTTCTTTCACCACCAGATTACAGATCTCTGTCATTCTCTTCACACCCCAACTTCCTGCTGCCTTCAACATATCTCCCACAACTCCCATCGGCCCTCCCGCTTTTCTCCTCTTCATTGCTTTTATCGCTTCCTCAACTTCCTTCTCAGTTATCTTCTCTGCTGGTCCGAAAACTGGGTTACTCTCTATGTTGCCATCCCATTCATTCTCTGTATTCAACAGCATTTCCATATATCTTTTACATCTTCCTATAATTCCATCTGGGTCCACAACGATTCGTCCCACTTCATCCTTCAAGCAACTCACCCCATCACATCACACCTCTCTTTCGCTATCTGCTTTGCAATCCTGAATACTGCTCTCTGACCCTCTTCCGAATCCAAGCGTTCTCCGAACATTTTCCTACATGCCCCCTGCGCCTTTGCTACCTCTTTCTTTGCAGCCTTCTTGGCTGCCTTATAACTTTCATGCTCTGCTTTTTCTGCTCCTGTACCCTTCGCCTTCTGCCACTCCTTGAACTTCTTCCTCTTCTCGTCAATCCTCTTTCCAACTTTATCATCCCATCACCATGTTTCCAAGTGCCTCGGTGGTCCTTTTGTCCATCCACATACCTCACCAACGGCTCCCAACAGACTATCTTTCATTGACATCCAACCACGTTCAAGTTCAACCACATCATCCTCTACCCTACTCAGCCTCTCTTTTAATGCCTCCCTTACTGTCACCTGTTTCAACCTCCATACCTTCATTCTCGGTTGGTACTTCACCCGCCAAGCTCTCGTCGCACCTTTCATCCTTATGTCGCAGACAACCAAGTGGTGCTGTGAAACAGCCTCCTCCCCCGGAATCACCTTTGTGTCCCGGAGGTGCCCCCTATCTCGCCTACGCACCACCAGGTAGTCAACGGTTGTCGTCGACTCACCTGACGTGTATGTAACAAGCTTATTATCCCCTTTCTGGAACTGTGTATTACAAATCAACAAATCAGCTCCATCAGCAAACTCCAACATCCTTTCACCTTCTCCATTTCTCACACCATATCCGTAACCCCCATGAACTCCCTCAAAACCGTCCATACTCCTTCCCACATATCCATTTAGGTCTCCTCCTACCACAACAACTTCGTCATCTTTCACGTTTTCCATCAGCTTCTCTATCGCACACCAGAACTTGTCCTTCTCTTCATCGCTCCGACCAACCTGCGGAACATATCCCGAGATGACGTTCACCAAGAGCTTTCCAATCATCATTTTCACCATCGTCAACCTATCACCCACTCTAGTCACACTCACCACACTGTCTACAAACTCCTCAGAAAACAGGACACCAACACCATTCACGCCCTCCGGACACCCTTGCCACACAAACTTGTATTTCTGTCCCTGCCTACCCTTCACCATGCTCACACCACTTCCCTTCCATCTCGTCTCTTGCACACAACATATGGCCACTCTTCTTCTGACCAATACTTCCACCACTTCACCTGATCTCCCTGTCATTGTCCCTACATTCCATGTCCCAAACCTCAGAAACCGATCTCCACTTCGGGCTGTACCCTGCTCATATGTAGTGGTAATTGTCATGGTTCTCTTTTTTGAAGCAATGTTTTTATGGCCGGATGCCCTTCCTGACGCCAACCCTCTTAGTCGCCTCTTACGACACGCAGGGATACGGTGTACCTATTCTAACCAGGGTACACACCGGGTACATATACAGGATGGAAGATGGACATATCCCAAAGGATGCCCTATATGGGGAGATAGCTGGGACCAAAAGGGTGCCCGAAGCTGAAGTAGGCCGACAAGGATGTCTGTAAGTGTGATATGAAAGACCTACACATTAATTTTGACACTTGGGAAACTGTAGCTAACTGCAGAGGCACATGGTGACATCAACTATGGGCTGGAATAAGCAATCATGATGACCAGTGGTTGGAGCAGCTGAACAACAGATGCTCTCACCGTAAACATCATCCCACAACTACAGGAGACACCAACTTCACTAAGTACTTTAGATGCAGCACCTGTGGTAGACTCTTTCGCTCCCAAATTTGCTTGTACAGTCACCAACGAAAGTGTAACAACATGACTGACCTCACCAAGAAGTGTTGCATATCCACCACCTTACGTAGATGAATGAATGCCTTTGATATATACATATATATATATATATATATATATATATACAGTGTCTGTGTTGTCTTGTCTTGTCTTGTCTTGTCACTGAAATACTCCCTCAAACTTTTGTGAAATCGTACCAAACTTCTGGTATGCACCTATCTCTCCCGTGGGAATGTCTTAAGCGTATTCTTTTGGAATTTTTTGGAAAAAAAAAATTTTTTTCAACTTAAATCTTCAACTTCAATTGTTTATAAAATATAATATCACTTATATTACAAATGCATTTGTGCAATATAATTGTTTGTATTACGATTGATGTAAACCATGACAAAACAGCACCTCAGGTACAGTCATCTATCTCCAGTCACGTGAAAAAGTAAGTACACCCCATGTAAAGTTTTGACTTTTTTAAACATATTTCAAAATACAGTTTGTTTTTTTTTTGTTGTTTTTTTCCATACAAGATCGAGGCTCGTGAAAGAGCTAAAATTAATCACACAAAAAGACAAACCGACACACAAAACACAAAAAACAAGGGGAGCGGCAGACAAGATGGGGAGAGGGGGGGAAGGACACAAACACAACATTTGAGAGCAGGGACATCGGGAGGACTTGGGGGGAGGTGGGAGAGGAATAAAACATATGAACACTGCAAGGACTCTGGGGTGATTACCGGGGGTAGAAAAGATCAAGGTTTTCGATGGGGGAAGATAAGAGATGGTGGTGAACAGCTGTTTTAAAGACCTGGAGGGAGGAGTGGGATTGAAGGGAGTGGGGGAGTTTGTTCCAGAGGCGGGAGAAAAGGGGAATGAAAGAGTGAAGGTGAGCAGAGAGCCTAGACTTTGACAGCTTAACCATAAGAGGGATGCAGGCAGATCTTGTGCGACCTGAAGGAATATTGGGGGGACAGAGCACAGAGAGAGCTGGGGGAGCAAGGCCGGAGAGGAATCGGTAGAAGACAGAAAGACCACCAACCTGCCTGCGGTGAGTGAGTGAAATTCTTCCATGGGGCGAAAACTTGCTGGGGCGGCCTATTTGATCTTCATTTCAACAATATTGATAGATAAAGGTGATATAATATAACAAATATCATGAAACATTTACATTTTGTAGTCCATTGTATAATTTAAATAAACATAAATGCAAATTTCGCATGTGGAAAAAGTAAGTACACCCTTGGCTCCAATAGGGGGTATTGCCCCCTTTGGCAGAAACAACCTCAAGTAGGGGTTTCTTATAACTGTCTACCAGTCTTTGACATCGACTGGGAGAAATTTTTGCCCACTCCTCCATGCAGAATTCTTTCTGCTGTGTGATGTGTGAGGGGTTTCTTGCATGCACAGCTCGTTTCAAATCCCCCCACAACATCTTGAGATGATTTAGATCCGGGCTTTGACTTGGCCATTCCAGAACCCTCCATTTCTTTCTTTTCAGCCATTCCTTGGTGGATTTACTGGTATGTTTAGGGTCATTGTCATGTTGCAAGGTCCACGTTCGGTTGACCTTCAACTCTCCGACAGATGGCCTCACATTATCCTCAAGCACCCTCTGGTACAATGAAGAATTCATAGTGGATTCAATGATGGTGAGCTGCCCAGGCCCTGATGCAGCAAAGCTGCCCCAAACCATAATATTTCTACCACCATGCTTTACAGTTGGTATCAGGTTCTTGTGGTCAAATGCTGTCTTTGGTTTTCATCAAACATGTCTTCTGGTACTGTGGCCAAATAGCTCCACCTTTGACTTATCTGTCCAGAGCACATTGTTCCAGAAGTGCTGGTCTTTGCCTAGGTGTTCATTGGCAAACTTTAGTCTTACCCTGATGTTCTTTCTGGACAGCAAAAGTTTCCTCCTGGCACACCTCCCATGTAGATCAAATTTGTGCAGCCTCTTTCTAATGGTAGATTCGTGCACTTTGACATCAACAGGGGCAAGAGCTACCTGTCGGTCCCGTGATGACATTCTGGGGGTTCTTAGAGACTTATTTCGGCATCTTGCGGTCTGCTCTCGGGCTGAACTTGCTGGGGCGACCTGGCCTGAACAAGTTGGCAGTTGTTTGTAATCTTCTCCACTTGTAGATGATCTTCCGGACAGTCGAATGATTGATTTCAAATTGTTTGGAGATCTTTTTAAATCCCTTCCCAGACTCATAGGCATCTATAACCTTCTTTCTGAAGGCCTCAGAGAGCTCTTTTGATCCAGGCATGGTGACGCCACACACTTCAACAACAAAGAGCAAACCAAACTAAATGTCTGAGGTTTAAATAAGACAGGTTCCTCCAAGATCCTCTCTAACAATGTTCTAATCTGTAGGTTCTCAAAGTGGTCCCTACCGCCCCCCAGTGGGTGCTGGGAACCTTCAGGGGGGCGCTCCAGAGTCTACGGGCGGTAGGGGGGCACTGGCGATTTAGAGGAGCAGCGGCGATTTGGAGCGCTCATTGGGCTTCCTGCAGTCTGAACAGGTTACCCAGCGCCATTCGGCAAATTGGCCATCCAATCAACGACCACATTCTTTCCCCCTCCGCATGGTTTTTTGATCACATATTTGCTGATGTCGTGTAGGTATTAGGTTTGACCCGTTTCCATGCCCTCTTCTCAACAGTGGTCGAGTTTCTGTCGGAAATTGATACGAAGCTATCGGAGAAAGTGAATGCGATTGAGCATGATGTGGCTTTCCTCACGGACATATTCAGTATACTGAATGATGTCAACAAACAACTCCAGGATGACCATATGACGCTGATTAAAGCAAAGAAAGTGATCGGCGCGTTCGTAACCAAGGCGACTCTGCACAGGCAAATCCTCGGCCGCAGAGATATGTACCACTTTCCCCAGTTGGCAAAGGAAACTGCTGTTTCTGATGAAGAGCTGCTCGTTTATTGCAATCACCTTGAGAAGATTTGTGGAGATATGGGCCCACCCTTCACACTAACGGTATTTGGGCCTGTGATAACAGATTCCCAGTTTGCCTCACCTGGAGCTGTTCAACTGAAACATTGTAGGTCATGCAAAATAAAATAAAAAGTAAAGTAAAATAAAGTAAAATATTATTCAGAAAATATTTGGCTTCTGTTATTTTTGCTTTCTATCTACATAAATTCTGGATGTCCGACCACGAACGATAGGACAAGGGGGGCATTGGGCCGGTCCAAGAGGGCAGAAGGGGGGCGGTAGTCCAAAAAAGTTTGAGAACCACTGTTCTAATCATTTGCACCTGAGCTGGTGCACCTGATTCTAATTTTGGGTATTTGAAGTAGTGATAAATGTCGGGTTGTACTTACTTTTTCCACATGCGAAATTTGCATTTATGTTTATTTAAATTATACAATGGACTACAAAATGTAAATGTTTCATGATATTTGTTATATTATATCACCTTTATCTATCAATATTGTTGAAATGAAGATCAAATAGCTGTATGTTGAAATATGTTGAAAAAGTCAAAACTTTACATGGGGTGTACTTTCTTTTTCACGTGACTGTATATATCTACATATCTGGGCAGTGTCTGTGTTGTCACTGAACTACTCCCTGAAACTTATGTTTCCGTGGTTGTGAATTGTTTTTAATAACGTGGCTGTGAGGTGTTTTGAATCACGTGGTGTTGAGGTGTTTTGAATCACGTGGTGGTGAGGTGTTTTGAATTACATGGTGGTGAGGTGTTTTGAATTACGTGGTGGTGCAGTGTTTTGAATTACGTGTCGGTGAGGTAATTTGAATTACGTGGTGGTGAGGTGCTTTGAATTACATGGTGGTGAGGTATTTTGAATTACGTGGTGGTGAGGCGTTTTGAATTACATGGGGGTGAGGTGTTTTGAATTACATGGGGGTGAGGTGTTTTGAATTACGTGGTGGTGAGGTATTTTGAATTAAGTGGTGGTGAGGTATTTTGAATTACATGGGGGTGAGGTGTTTTGAATTACGTGGTGGTGAGGTGATTTTAAATTACGTGGTGGTGAGGTGTTTTGAATTACGTGGTGGTGAGGTGTTTTAAATTACATGGTGTTGAGGTGTTTTGAATTACATGGTGGTGTGTTTTGCTGTTTTGCATTACATGGTGGTGAGGTGTTTTGAATTACGTGGTGGTGAGGTATTTTGAATTACGTGGTGGTGAGGTATTTTGAATTATGTGGTGGTGAGGTGCTTTGAATTACGTGGTGGTAAGGTGTTTTGAATTATGTGGTGGTGAGGTGTTTTGAATTACGTGGTGGTGAGGTGTTTTGAATTATGTGGTGGTGAGGTGTTTTGAATTACTTCGTGGTGAGGTGTTTTGAATTACGTGGTGGTGAGGTGTTTTGAATTATGTGGTGGTGAGGTGTTTTGAATTATGTGGTGGTGAGGTGTTTTGAATTATGTGGTGGTGAGGTGTTTTGAATTACATGATGGTAAGGTGTTTTGAATTATGTGGTGGTGAGGTGTTTTGAATTACGTGGTGGTGAGGTGTTTTGAATTATGTGGTGGTGAGGTGTTTTGAATTACGTGGGTGGTGAGGTTTTGAATTATGTGGTGGTGAGGTGTTTCGAATTACATGGAGGTGAGGTGTTTTGAATTACGTGGTGGTGAGGTGTTTTGAATTACATGGTGGTGAGGTGTTTTGAATTACGTGGTGGTGACGTGTTTTGAATTACGTGGTGGTGAGGTATTTTGAATTACGTGGTGGTGAGGTATTTTGAATTATGTGGTGGTGAGGTGCTTTGAATTATGTGGTGGTGAGGTGTTTTGAATTACGTGGTGGTGAGGTGTTTTGAATTATGTGGTGGTGAGGTGCTTTGAATTACGTGGTGGTGAGGTATTTTGAATTACGTGGTGGTGAGGTATTTTGAATTATGTGGTGGTGAGGTGCTTTGAATTACGTGGTGGTGAGGTGCTTTGAATTACGTGGTGGTGAGGTATTTTGAATTACGTGGTGGTGAGGTATTTTGAATTATGTGGTGGTGAGGTGCTTTGAATTACGTGGTGGTGAGGTGTTTTGAATTATGTGGTGGTGAGGTGCTTTGAATTACGTGGTGGTGAGGTGTTTTGAATTACGTGGTGGTGAGGTGTTTTGAATTATGTGGTGGTGAGGTGTTTTCAATTACGTGGTGGTGACGTGTTTTGAAGTATGTGGTGGTGAGGTGTTTTTAATTACGTGGTGGTGAGGTGTTATGAATTATGGGTGGTGAGGTGTAATCGTCCCAAACTTCCAGTCTGCACCTACCTCTCCTGTATGTATGTGCTGAGGGTTTTTGTACACCGCTCCTTTCCTTTGCCATCTCCAGGCATTGCAAAACGTCATTGCCGGGAACCGAAGGGGGCTCGGCAGTGACGCACGCTGAAAGGGAGTACTCAGTTTTCACTCTGGTTGTTTTCTTTTTTGTTTTCTTGTTTGCTTGTTTTCTTGTTTTCTTGTTTGTTTGTTTGTCCGGGCGATATTTCTGCCATCCTTTGAGCTGGGAAGCTGAAATTTCGGCACAATATTGAGCAAGTCCTTTGTCAAAAACAGTATTTTTTGTTTTTTGATAAATTAATTAATTGAGGAGTTATTTAATTATTAGCGATTAATTAAGTACTTATTTAATTAATTTAATTTCCTTTCTCTTCTGACCATTAACTCAGGCACCTTTTGAGTTAGGCTATTTTGAGTTAGGTGATTTGGCTGCAAAGGCTATTTTTGATTTATTAATTAAGCTTAATCGATTAATTATTTAATTATTCGATTAATTCCTAAAAATTATTTTTGTTTTTTTTCAGTTACAGATTCTGATGAAGGTGGTAGTTTATGTTCTGTGACCGAATTAATTAATAATTTAATTTTTTAATGATTATTATTTATTTATTTTCATTATTAATCATTTATTTATTTTCTTTCTCATTTGGCCAATATCTCAGGCACCTTTTGAGCTGGGAAGCTAATATTTGGACATGACAGTGACCAAGTGATGTGGCTATCAAGGATATTTTTGATTTCTTGATTAATCATTTAATCGATTTATTATTTATTGATTAATCGATTAATTATTTATTGATTAATCAATTAATTATTTAATTTTTTATTAATGACATATTTAATTACATTTCTAAAAGATACATCTTTGGATGAAGCACTAGTGGTTTAGTTATGCTATTAGCCAATTGATTAAGAAAATATTTTGTGATAATCTTTTATTGATTTTAATTATACAATTAATCAATCAATTAGTGTCCACCTCTCCCCCCCAATGCAGCCTCTATAAGCTGCACTGTGGTATTGCGGAGGTGCCCCAGCAATGCCGCGCTGTAGGATATTTAATTATTTGGCATGGGGGCGGTGTACTTTGAATGTATCTGTACTTGTTTATTTTATTTTTTTAAATATTTTTTCAGCTTAAATTGCTTATAAAATGTAATATCACAAGCACTACAAATACATTTGTGCAAAATAATTGTTTGTATTATGATTGGTGAAAATCAGGACAAAACAGAAAGTCAGGTTCAGTCATTATCCTCAGCTAAAACAAGCCCGTCCCTCTAACGACGCGTGGTGAGCCGAGCCAAGCTAGTGTATATATATATTGTTGCGGTTTTAGAACCCACACTTGTGTAAATAATTACTTGTAAATATCCCATTATTAAAAGGTTAAAGGTTGCACCCCTAGTTAGTCCACAAGCAACACGTAGGCCACCATAGAACTTAGTTATTTCATTATTATGTGTTTTAGATAAGGCCGTGTTTCCAATAGTTGAATCTGCGTTGCATCAATTAAATAAGAGTAGGTCCCCAATCCAATTCCAGCCATTTTGCCAACCTCTCTCTCCCAGCGACGCCATTACGCGCCTCTGCCAGCAGCAGCCGCCTTAGCGCTCGCTCAAGCGCTGCCATTAACCATGTGGTCAGGCCCGAGGAAAAAGGGGGCGGAACACCCAGCAGAAGGTGGGGCCTGTCAACCAGCCGTCAAAGGCGTGGCCGGTAAGCCCTCACGAGCCAACCAGGGCTGAGGGAATATCACCAACGGGCGTGGCTTTATGAAGCGCGGAGTGAACTTGGTTCGCATGATATAAGCGCGAACGCAAAGCCCTTTCACAGGACTTGTTGGAGGCGCGCGCATTACAACAGAACTCGTGCAAAAGCGGCGCTATTAACAGGACTTATTCAGCGGCGCTCATTTGAGAGGACTCGTGCGAGTGGCGCTATTAACAAGACGGCGCACACGGACTTCTTTTGATGAGAGAGCGCTGGTTGGACTTGGTCGGCAGCGTGCATTACAAACGGACTGGTGGGAGAGAGCGCATTTGAACGAGTTTGGTTGGAGACGCGCTTATTAATGAACTTGTCCAGGAGCGCACACGTACAGGACACCAGCCTCCCCCCCGCTATATGTAAGGTCCGGTCGCGTTCCAACGATACGCGGAGCTGCCTGCCGGGTTTTCGCCCGCTGGACTGGAGCCTCACCTGGAGCTGGACCCCATCGCCTGGACCATCTACCTGGACCTTCCACCCTACCAGCTACAATCCCCGTGTGAGTGTGTCTGTTTGTCTGGGGTATAGAATAAGACTGCTTTAAGACTGCCCTGTGTCCTGCTTCTTCTTCTTCCTTTCTTGTACATTCTTTCCCTTCCTCTCTTTTTGTTTGTAATAAATTCACCTGTTCTTTCTGGTTTCGCCTTAATCCCTTCGCTTTCGTCTTTTCTCAATTGAGTATCTGTGGCACGATTAGGAACCGCTCAGAATCGGGTTTAGTCTCATTGTTAATGGCTCGGATCGCGGATTGCCATCCGCTCGGCGTTTTCCATCGTATCCGTGGTTCGAGCGGGAGTTATTTCCCTGCTTTACGGTCAGGTTAGTAATTAGGTATTTGGGACTACATTGACCATTGACCCTAGCTAATACCGACCGGGAGCGTTATAACTTCTAAGGACTCGGGACGGCCAGCTAAAAAGACAAGGGGATTAACCCCCCTTAATAAGGGGAGGGCCGACGTCCGAGATCCGTAACAAGATATATATATATATATTTATATATTTATATATATATATATATATATATATATATATATATATATATATATATATATATATATATACACTCGTATAAAAGTATGCCACAAATGATGTGTTGGGCCTTTGTGGGACATTTACAGGTACTTGTGTGAAATGGCACCAAAATATTCAAGGAGGTTGGAAGTTATGATGTTTCATAGCAAGAAGTGTTATTTTAAAACACTACATGTACAAATGTGACCATATTTTCTTTATCTTCTGGGATGTTTCATTTCGACAGTACAGCCTCATGAGTGTGCCAAAGCCTGAAGCATCGGACTAGCATCAGGTGTGCTTTTAATGTCTTCTTTATTTATGAGACATCCCGTGGATGTAAATTATCACTCGTTTTACTCTGCACACATTCTACATCACATGCAGAGAATTTCACGTCCCTGTGCCTTGTATTTATTGTTATTAAACAAAAACGCCTCTGTCCACCGCCCTTGAGGCTCTGCTTGCAAGTCGACGTCTACAATTCCAATAAGAAGAGATGTAATTACTCTTTTATGGAAAATGTTTTTCGAGTATTTTATCCTCAAAAATAGACCATAGTGAACACACTGTCGTGTTAAAAGATTGGCCTTTAAAACCCGATTCAAATCGTCCTCATGAAGGAGGACGGACAAATACACAGTGTTTTATATAAGGGTACATATTTTAAGAAAGTGATATTTTTCCTACTTATAATATGTAATTACTCGTGTCGAAAATAAATAAAACTGTTACTGTTTCTTGGACTATCATGAATATCCTGTTGGAGGAGCTTTTTTGATGTCTCTTATTAGAATAAAGTTCTCTGCTTAATCAACATCAAATCACATTTTGAAATCCTGCTTCCTGCATTGCAATGGGATAGACGACATGTATTATGAATGTGAAGAGCTGATGATTGTGCCGCCAAAGCAGCTTCCTGAGCAAGGGTTATACTGGCTGGTTTGCCATTGCCTTCCCAGCAGTATTTCCGGCAGGAAATTGTAATTTGTTAAGGATGCCGGCGATAGCTCGCCCACTCTTCGTGAAGGACGTCATAGGGGATCTTTAATGTCCACCAACTAATGTCGGAAGACGTGACACCATTTTAACGTCCATTGAAGGACAGCACTCACATTGATGATTTACCCATTCTGTGAAACACCGGGATGATAGTCCATAGGTGGGTCGGGATTAAAACCCAGGCTAGACAGCTTCGAGGCGAGTGTGGCCCATGTGGGTACCTCGGAGACCCTCCTGTCTACCGAGGTTGTCCCTTAACACAATGTTAATAATCAAACAGTGATTCAATGTTGTTCTGGTATGTATTACGGTACGTTAAAAATGTATAATAAAAGTGGAATTCCGAATCCAAAAAGTTTGCGACTGATGTCCCTGGACGGTTTAAATTAAAATCAGACGTACAATAATTACCTTTAAAAGAGTGGAAAAAAAAGAATTTTGCAGCCATTTTACCTCACGTCTGGTAGAGCCTTTAATGTAATTACTTAATTTGAAAAATCGCTTTTTTCTAATTTTGATCTGATTTTACTCGAGATTTCGACATAATTTATTTAGGCCATAAGTTATGATCATGAAATATGTTAGCAGATTTCGAATATCAGCTTTTAATCAGCCTTTAAGATGAGTTTCAGATAGGAGCCAATCACATATATATATATATGACGGGGTATGGTCAGTACCTTTTCAAGAACACACCCAATCACAATTTGATAGACTGTTTATTGCCCTTTTTATGTGCAGCATGGAGGAACCAGGTCCCAGATATGCCTGGAAAACCCTGCCTCCTGGAAGCATAGCAACAAGTCAGTTATATATACAGACCAAGAAGAGGACGGCCTTCAGAAAGAAAAACAGACATTAAAGGGAACGAAAGCTGCCTCCAAGGGAGATGAGTCATAGCTACGACAGAGAAAAATAGCTTTGAACTCAAGGTTGAATTGAATGAGTTCCCACAATAATTATCAAAAGGCCCACAATGGAAAATGGGGCCCAGCACCCCCTCCCACCCCCCCCCCCACCCCCCACCCCCCACCCCCCACTCCCCAGTAACATGCATTCTGAGTATAGAGAATATATTGAAATTAAATACATTGTAAATACTTCGAACTCCTACATATATATAAAGATTGTATTTATCTTCATTTTCAGTTATGTTGGCTGCTACCTGCACTCCTTTATGGAGCTCATGCTGTCAGAGAGTGGCAATGAGGGCTGGCCGTTTAGCCGTTGGGCCACTCTTCGCTTGCGCACAGGCCCACTTTGCTGCTGCTGCCTCTGTTTGCCAAATCCCAGGCTCACCAGGTAAGTCTTGGTGTGGAAGTATAGCTTATTGCTAATGTACATGCTTCTGAGTTGGCTTTGTCTTGGTCTTGGTCCAGGGAAGGAGCAGTCCCGGTCCAATATCAGCAGGGAGTGCTGACCTGCAGATATGTCACCTGCATGCAGACTGAGATTTATTCCTATATTTACCAAGTTCTCTTCTGCTTTCATGAATATATATTGTTACGTTTGTGGGGGTAAACAATGAAATACCTTAGTCGAGATCGAGTCGTGTAGATTAGAATGCTCCGTATGCCGTGAGGACGCCATCTTGGTGTACGTAAGTAGGCCGTCTGTCCGGGTAAGAGCGTTTCCATGTCGTCATAAGGGGCATGGCTTTGTGCTAATTAATTCTGGGGCTTAAAGATTAATTCACCAGTGTGTAATTTGCCTCCTGTGGTCTTGCCTTCAGTTTTATTACATTCAGCCAGCCAGGAAATTGAGGGCTCGGTAAAACAACTATAACAAATGGACTCATTCGCTCACAGCGCCGCCAGGGCGATAGAAACAGCATTTGCCGATCGGCACGTAAATCCTGCCTCACAACCGCCGACGTCATCCGAATATTCCCGAACAGAGATTAGACTCCGCCCCCTGATGAGTCATAATGAGGCGGCCACGTCCCGGCCTTCGTGATTGGTGGAGGGATGATTGAGGTGGGATGATTGAGTAGAGGTCGGTGATTGGACAGAGTGTGACATCAGCGTGGAACATTCGAGAGCTGAAGGAAAGAGAAGCTGTCTTTCCATCTTGGTCTCTTGGTCCTGACATTCGTTGGAGATGGTCGCATTTCCCTTGTGTGCTGGCTCTCAGGGGAAAGGCTGAGTTCGCATTTTCCCCATTGTTCTGGCTTGGTCGCGGGCGGTGGCGCATCTTTGGCTCGTGTGCGCTTGTGGAAAGAGACTGAACGGGAGAGGTTCGGGGCAGTATGCCTGGCAAACCCTTAACATTCTACCTATATGCAGGTAGCAGGAGGGGCCTCACGTTGGGACGTCGGGAGAGCAACTCCATGCCATTTTGTGCACTTCCGCGCGGTGGTTTGGAGGCGATGAACGACCAGGAAGCCTTATCAGCCATTTGGGGACGCGAAGCTGAGTCCCGGCCGATTACCAAATCATTTTATTTTCATTATCTTTTCCCCTTGTTTGTATACGAGTCTGAGTAGAGACGTCTCAATGAGGAATTATAGTTTTTACCTCGCCTTTCATTTTTGTCTCTTGCATTTATTTTCATTAAATCCTTTATTTTTGCATTTCATTCTTGCATTGTGGATTTTGCTGTCCCGTCTTTGTGTTCGGATTAACCCAGTGTCGGCCTTCCCGATTAGGTAAGGCTTTGGGCTTTCCCGCATGCACTAAAGACAATACCGACAAGGTTTGAAGTACGCCTCAGAGTTAAAGCTCGTTTCGGTTATTTGTCTGAGGCCGGTCTTAATCGGCCACGGGCAGGACACAGGACTATATATACAGACTTGGCATTTAATATGGAATTTTTTTTTGTGGGGGTGAACTTACTTTTCAAGATGACTTAGAACCAAAAGTTCATTGGAATTATGTTGAAATTATTCTAGGTTTTGTTAATGTGACCTTTAAAAGAAACAAAAACCACATTTGACATTTCGAAGCAAATAAATTGATCCTTGAAAGTGATGTAAACTGATATTGAACTCAATTCACGGACAGTACTGTGTTAAACGTCTGTACGTTTTCCAGAAGTATTTCTTTATTTTGCACATGAGCCCAATTTTTTTTTAACAAAAACAAAAGTTAAATTACGACTGGGATTACGGACAGTAAAATTACAGTTCAGTACGTCGTGCAACCCCCACGAGCATTCAGGAGAGCACGTAAACGTTGAGGCATGCTGTTCACGAGATTTGCCAAGGTTTGGACAGGAATCGCTTGCCATGCAGTGACAATAGTCTGCTGCAATTCACGCACAGAGGTAGGCTGCTGGTCCAGTTGTCGATTTGACGCGTTAATTCTGCCCACAAGTTCTCTATCGGATTCATATCCGGGGACATCGCAGGCCACTCCATATGCTCTACACCACGGTCAGCAAGAAAGTGTTGGATCATGCGAGCACGATGAGGCCGTGCATTGTCATCTTGGAAGACAAAAGCTTCCTCGAAAGGCTGCACAAACAAATGGAAGCAATGTTTCTTCCAGAATGGCCCTGTACTTGAACTGGTTCAGGTTTCCATTCAGAACAACCAGGTCAGTTTTGCCCCCTGCATGAAAAGCATCCCAAACGGTCACCCCACCACCTCCAGCTTGGACTCTTGGCACTATACAATCTTCATTGTAGGCTTCATGCACTTGTCTGCGCACTCGGACATGGCCATCTTGACGATAGACCAGAAATCAAGACTCGTCACTGAAGATCACGTGATTCCAGTGTCCTGGCTACCATTGACGGTGCTCTCTGGCCCACTGCAATCGGCGCTGGTGGTGTTGTCTTGTCAGGCGTGGCTTTCTCAGGGGACGCCTGGCACGATAGCCTGCTTGAACCAGTCGTTGGTTGACTAGCCTTCTGGATACAGGCACATTTGTCAGTTGCTGCCACTCAGCCCTAAGCCAATTAGCTGACTTGGTACGGCCATTGCGGACGAACCGGTGCAGCTGGCGATCATCCCTCCTTGTGGTTCTGCGGGGACGTCCTGGCCTCGATATTGGAGTAGGGACATCCCTCTGAGCATTTCGTTTCGGGATCTTTGACACCTGACCCTGAGTGATGCCATACTGCCGAGCAATAGCACGCTGTTTCATGCCGGAATTTCGTAAAGCCACCACTCCATGACAAACAGCATTGTCGAGTTGACGGACCATCTCCAGGGGAAGTGGCAATAACTTTTGTAGACGAGCAGCAGTTGTTTTCCACAAATACAGAACGCAACAACCCTTATATACCCGATTGTGAAGCCAATCGTCAAATGTACCTGTCCGTACATTTTGTCGCGCCACCTGTGATACAATCCTGTTATTGACTTCTTGCTGCGACAGACAATCAGTGAAATGGTTCTTTTAACAAAGAAATCACCGAAGCGTGAAAGAAACTCACCAGATTGATATACTGAGTTCAGAAAGGAAACCCAAGTCAAGAAATATATATATAAATCCATATTAAATGCCAAGTCTGTATGTATGTATATGTATATATATATATATATATATATATATATATATATATATATTGTTGCGGATATGGGATTTGGCCTCCATCCATATCCGCTTGTAAATATTCCCCTATTTCCCCAATACTCCCCAACTATCCCCAATCCCCCATTCCCTAGTCCCATTGTCTGTAAACAACACTCTGTAGCCCCGACCTTCCCCTTTTTCCCCCATTAAATGTCGTGCCCAGGTTCACCGCATCTCACGTAGACAACTATAGGACATCTTGCTAGTTATTCTTAGTCTATGTCAGTTAAGGACTCGTTTACATTAATTCTGACTCTTCGTTGCACCAGAATGTGAATGTGTGGCACCATTAGTAAGTTTAGGACCTCCCAATACCTCCCCGCATCTCTTCCTCATGAAACAACAACACCAACAACAACAACAGCGGAGCGGGGAGTGCGCGTCCTCACTCCGGCTTGGTTAGCCGCCATTGACCATGTGCTCCGACGGGGTTACCACACAGGGGCTCACTGTCAGCTCCTCGTCAAGGGCGGAGCCCGGTAACCCCCCGCACCCAATAAGAAGCGGCGGACCGATTCCAGCTGGGGCGGAGCTAACGAGCCGAGGGCGTGTCACTCCCCGCTGGACATGCGCAGGAAGACGGAGGTGACGTCAGATGCGCCTCAGCTACGAAGAAGAAAGGACGCCACCTCCTAGCGCTGAGAGATACCTCCCGCATCTCTGGACCGGACCGAGTCGATTCTGCCCCTGAGCCAAGGTGCACCTTGAGCCATCGACTACCTGCCCTTCCTTGCCATCAATCCCTGTGTGAGTCAGTCTTGTCCCGTTTGTCTGTGGTCTGTCGGGAATAAGATAAGACCGTGTATAAGTGCTTATCTTTCTGTGCTGTACCTCTGTGCCGTGTAATCTAAACGTTCTGCATAACCCATATTATATCCTCCTCCGGAGGTCTTGAGAACTGTACCCCTGGTGTCGTGTCATTTAACCCAGCCGTTGTGTCCTTTTCCTTCATTGATTTAGCATAGCGCGATTCGGCCAACGTTCGAGTGTAATCGGGTAACTTGTGCGAACACGGCGGCCATTCCGCTCGGTCAAGCAACATCTAAGTCGTGTCCGTAACAATTGGTTGTCAGGAGTTGGATTCGGACCTGGGACTAAATTTGTTAGGCCCAAATTTTGGAACACCAATTGTACTATTAGTATTAGAGTAACAATTGGTGTCGAGGAGTGAGATTGGACCCGAGCGCGTGAAACGCGCTCGAAATTATAACGGCGAAATTTGATTGTGTTTTACAAAAAAAATAAAAACCCGAATTTTGAAAGTCGCGCTATGGCAAATCAAGACGGCTGGGTTCCGGTAGAGGAGAGTGGGGTAGAATCGACCCAGGACCCCAGGGAAGAAGTGGGGAAAATGGTGGAGGAGAGTAAAGAAGGTGTGGTTGAGGAGGTATCAGGTGCACAAAATGGCGCTCTCGCGCACGTGGTTACAGCGGCACCAAATTTTGCCGCGCCCTTTGTACCAACGGTGGAAGACATGCAATTAATTATGGCTGAAATGGAAGCCCTTTTGAACCGGAACAGTGAGCGATTGTTAAACAAAATTGAAGCAACAACGAATGGAATGAGGGCCGATAGAGAGGCAAGGGAGCAGAGGGACAGAGACCGCAAGTTGGGCGAAAGGGTCCCAGGGGTGCACGAGGAGGTAAAGCGGGTCGAAAAGCGCTGGTTGAGCGAAGCGGAGGAAAGCACGGGTACAATGACGGGGGTAGAAATCGCGACACGGGGTTTGGAAAAGCCGGCGACCGATGAGGTAGAGGGTGTTTTATTAAAGCCAACGGTCGTCGAGGTGAACAAAGAAATTATGGGTATAGTTGAAATTGGAGAGACCGGGGACTTAAAGTTAAAAGAGCAACAATCGGAGGAAGGAATGGAAATTGCTCAAAGTCTAAATGCACATCCTGATGCTGTACTCGCTAATCCAAATGGAAGTTTGCAGGTTTTGGTGCAGGGAGGAAGAAGAACCCCGAAGGTGAGACGTGCTGTATATTGTGCGGGTAGATTTTGTAAAAGGATGTTTAGCGACAAAAGAATTGTTGCGCGCTTGGGATCGAGGAAGCATCTGGGCGTTGGTGGAGGGTCCCGTGTGAGTGGAAATGGCACGCGTGGGAGGAAAAAGTGTGCGTCGGCGAGTGGGTGTGTTATAAAGTGTGGGAGTGAAACTGAGTGCGAGCGAGAATGCACGTCGGGGTGTACGGAGTGTACGTGCGAGGGTGAGAGTGACACGAGGAGTGAGTTGGTGGTGGAGCGGGTGCGAGAATGCACGCTTGGAATGGTTGAGGGTGTGCGAGGAAGCACACCTGAGTGGGTCATGGCGCGAGTGTGGGAGAGCCCATCTGAGCGCGTTAGTGGGTGGATGCCAGAGTGTACGCCCATGGTGAGTGTTACGGAGGACGTAACGGAGGAGAAGTGTGGACCGAGGTGTGCGCGAGAGGTGTGGTGTGTAACAGGGAGAGCGTTGGTGGAATGTACGGACGGCGTTGGAACGCCGGGTTTTGTGAGGGTGAAAGGGGTAGCATATGCGTGTGAGCATGCAAGTAAAGCATCGACGGTAACCAGGTTAGCGGTTAGGGCGACGGATAGCCGATGCGAGCGCTCGGTGCGAGGGGTGCTTTGTTGGGTGCGAGGCCCGGCGCGGGTCGATGCTGCGTCGCTTCTCTTCAAAGCGTCGTTGCCGATTCGGGCTTGGCCCCGCCCCGCACGGTCGAGTCCGGGCCTTGGCGGGCGAGGCGACCGGTCCGGTTCAAGGGCGAGTGGGAGGAAGCGGACGGTGCCCCCTCGTGGGGACGGGGTTCCGACCGGGGGAGATTGAGGCATCGGGCCCGGGACCGCAAGGTGCCACGCCGAGATGGTGCGTGGAATCTCGGTCCAACCAAACCACCTCCCTTGAACCGAAAGCCGGACGGATTCAACCTGCAGGCGACCAAACCACCCGAATTCATTGCTCGGCTTTACGAACCGAGTTTAATGATGTCACGGCGCACCGAGAGGATCTAATAAGTAGACGGGTGATGAGGATAGTGTTTTGGCCCCGAAATTAGAAAAACAAAATTTGATGATTGGCAAAGGATTGGCAGTAATGATTGGCAGATGATGAGTAGTGATTGGCAAATTTTTGATTTGTTGAAATTTGATGTGCAAAATTGGTAGTGGGAGATGCCCGATGTGGTGGGATGGCAACTCCGTCATCCCTCACAAAAGGGGGGCAAATGCGCAATAGCTTATGGGGTTGATGGCAGTGAAAACTAGCCCGGGTGGGTTAGGTTATATTGATAGGGATCTAGCGAAGATGACATTAGGTAACGTTAAGGTTTAGATAGTGACTGATACCTGTAGTGGGGACGCAGGTAGATTAGTATGGATGATAATGACGTGGGAGCGCAATAGTTTAAAGGGACGACTGGGAAGCGCAAGTTTCAGAGGGGAGTAGTTAGATGAGATGATGCTGTGTGAGAACTGGACAGGTGTGTGGAGCAGTGGATGAGTAGTGAGTGTTGTGGATCAGCGCGAATGCGCTTGGGGAGAGAAGGGTGCAGGTGGCACCAGGTGTGAGAGCACAGGTGTGCAAGTGCAGGTGTGTGGAATATATGGAGCAGAGAATGAGTGGTGTGGAGAGAGTTGGAGTAAGTGGTACGGAGTGGTGTGCATGGTGCGAAGGTGTGGATGGGGAAAGAGTGGACCCCTTTCACGAGTACCCGGGGCGGGTAGTGTAAGTGTTAGGTAGAGGGTATAGGTAAATTGTGGTTGGATATTGGCATTTGTGGTGCGGTTGCAGAATGGTATTGTGGATGGGTGCATTAGTGTTGTGGAAATGGCTGGGCGTGTAGCCTGTTAGCGTGTGTAGTTGGTTGGGCACTCCACCACTGTGAGGATGTCGGCCAGGTGAGGCCGCAGGTGGGCTCTGGGAGCCGTTAGTGTCAGTGGGGCCCGAGGATCCGGAGGACGGACCCGGGTAGCCCAGTGCCAGAGAGGGCACCGAGTGGGGAGAGCGCCAGAGGGCCTTCCCCAGGTAGTTAGGTTAGGGTAAGGAGCAGGTAAGCTCGGAGGCAACTGCAGTGGTGGAGGTGTGCAGGTGGGTAGACCTGCTGGGAGAGCTACACGTCGCAGCCCAGAAATTGTGCGAGGCACCGGGAGATGGATCGGGGGAGTGAGACCCCAAATTGAGAGGCACCACAGTTTGGTCAATGGGAATTGGTTTTTAGAACCCATAGAGTAAGTTGGCCAATGGATTGGCAGGGAAAGACCCCGGGTAGTGTAAAGTGTGTTAATGTCATTTAGAGGATAGTTAGGATTGAAGTCTCCTCGCACCATCTACATGCACTCACCTGAGATGACGTACCTCCACACCATGCCATGTTTTGTTATTTTATTGTGCAGATGTTTGGAATGTGAGACGCATCATGACGTGGGTGTGACATTGTGTTTTGTTGTTCCATCTCTTCCTCCTTATGAGGATTGATGATGAATTTGGTGATGGCAAATTTTGGATAGAGGGATTGTGGAGACGAATTTGGTATAGGGGAAATATGGGGAAGACGTGACAGTAGTGACGAATTTGTAAATGTGTAGATTTTTGTACATATGGGGTAAGGGCAAGGGTAGGGTAGGTGACAGGGGGGTGACGTACGGTAGGGACGAGCTTCCTCACTTCGCCCTCCGTACGCATTTCGCCTTGCATTGCCTTATTGATGTGTACCCTTGTGACCTTACCCCTCGCTCATTGTCTTTCCCCTTTTGTCTCCCACATGACCTGTGCGCCATTGGGTGCCGAGGGGAGCGTGCGTGAGTCGGCCATTGTGCGCCCGGCACTCTCAGAACCAGCTGTCTGCATCGATGCACCACATTATGGACCACATGCCTGTGGCCGAGCACCACTGATGGACCCCATGGGTTGGGGCATGGCCCCTCTGCTGGAACCGACCATGAGGGCCCGAAATCTTGCTGGCGGACCTTGGCCACAGGGCACCGATGCCCCACAGGTGAACCACACGTAGTCGGCCCTGTGGGCCATAAATAAAGAAAATAAAAAGGACACATGGGGCACACTTTATTGCAAATAGGCCGCCAGTAAGAAAATGAAAGAAAGACAACAACTGGAAGACAATAATAATAACCAGCAGAGGGAGCCGAAGAGCAAGAGACACCTGCAGGGTTAGGGGTTGTTGTTTTTATTTTCATGAACAATGGTGACTGCACCGATTGGTGCTTGAGGGTGCTTTGGTGCGTTTTTGGGTGCTTTAATGGTGCAGTGATGCAGAGCAGACTGTCTCCCCCCCAGAAAGAACAATCACAGGTCCTGGGTTAGTCTTGTAAATAAAGTAGCATCAATTGTAAATAATGCTCCCTACCGGCTGTATGTTTAGTTTGAGGATTCTTTCCGCGATTCGGTTATCCTGTGGGTGTGTTTCTGTGAGGAGAAGGGTGCAACGTCGCAGGGGGACATATTTACTCATTTGTGAACATCTGTAAAACTGTCGCACTCAGGGTTGAGTTAATAGTAGAGGGAACTACATCTGAGTGCCACACTAACGTAGGTAAAGATTTATCGGGTCGGGACGCCCCGAGGTAGAGAAGGGTGCAATGTTGCGGATATGGGATTTGGCCTCCATCCATATCCGCTTGTAAATATTCTCCTATTTCCCCAATACTCCCCAACTATCCCCAATCCCCCATTCCCTAGTCCCATTGTCTGTAAACAACACTCTGTAGCCCCGACCGTCCCCTTTTTCCCCCATTAAATGTCGTGCCCAGGTTCACCGCATCTCACGTAGACAACTATAGGACATCTTGCTAGTTATTCTTAGTCTATGTCAGTTAAGGACTCGTTTCCATTAATTCTGACTCTTCGTTGCACCAGAATGTGATTGTATGGCACCATTAGTAAGTTTAGGACCTCCCAATACCTCCCCGCATCTCTTCCTCATGAAACAACAACACCAACAACAACAACAGCGGCGCGGGGAGTGCGCGTCCTCACTCCGGCTTCGTTAGCCGCCATTGACCATGTGCTCCGACGGGGTTACCACACAGGGGCTCACTGTCAGCTCCTCGTCAAGGGCGGAGCCCGGTAACCCCCCGCACCCAATAAGAAGCGGCGGACCGATTCCAGCTGGGGCGGAGCTAACGAGCCGAGGGCGTGTCACTCCCCGCTGGACATGCGCAGGAAGACGGAGGTGACGTCAGATGCGCCTCAGCTACGAAGAAGAAAGGACGCCACCTCCTAGCGCTGAGAGATACCTCCCGCATCTCTGGACCGGACCGAGTCGATTCTGCCCCTGAGCCAAGGTGCACCTTGAGCCATCGACTACCTGCCCTTCCTTGCCATCAATCCCTGTGTGAGTCAGTCTTGTCCCGTTTGTCTGTGGTCTGTCGGGAATAAGATAAGACCGTGTATAAGTGCTTATCTTTCTGTGCTGTACCTCTGTGCCGTGTAATCTAAACGTTCTGCATAACCCATATTATATCCTCCTCCGGAGGTCTTGAGAACTGTACCCCTGGTGTCGTGTCATTTAACCCAGCCGTTGTGTCCTTTTCCTTCATTGATTTAGCATAGCGCGATTCGGCCAACGTTCGAGTGTAATCGGGTAACTTGTGCGAACACGGCGGCCATTCCGCTCGGTCAAGCAACATCTAAGTCGTGTCCGTAACAATATATATATATATATATATATATATATATATATATATATATATATATATATATAGATAGATAGATATTGCTGCGGTTTTGAGATTGGCACATTGAAGTCATTAAAGGTTAAAGGTTTGCCCCCCATAGTTAGTCACACGAGCAACATATATGCCCATTTGTAGTGTAGTTATGTCTTAGTATGTGTAAGAATAGGCCATTTCCCCTCTTAGTACCTGCGTTGTGTAAAGACAGGAGAATAGGCCCCCCAATCATTTTGCTCCAACCTCCAATCTACCTCTATGGGCGCAATCCATCCTGCGCCCCATTTGGCTGTCCCCTAGTCGAGTTAACATGAGGCAGGGCCTCGAAAGGTGAAGGAGGGGAGCGGGGTCGGGGTGAGCGGCATGGGGGGACGGTAAGAGCCACCAGCCAATCAGAGCTCGAGCGGAATGGCGTGAGAGGGCGTGGTGAAGAGAGTCTGGTGAGTTCCAGAAGGTTCGCGGGGCGGGTCTATATAAGCCCATACGAAAAGCCCTCGAAAGGACTTGCAGAGGATAAGCGCGTTGCAAAGGAGTACTTGCAGAGGATAAGCGCGTTGTAGAGGAGGACTTGTACCAGTGGCGCGATAGGACTTGAGGAGAAAGGACTGTGCCAGAGAATTTGCATCACTCGCCGTTGTTGAACTTTGACCCTCGCAATAGAACGTGCGCTCCAGGAGATAGAGGAAGAGGCATTGGCCGTACATGTACGCGGGCGCAACCAGACGTGCCGGTAACAAAGATAGCGCATTTCGGCAACGCGAGTGAACGCGGCCATAACCGCGAGTGAATAAGCGAGTGAATAACTGCCAGTCGCGCCAAAGTCCGCCCTCTACCGCGCGCCCCGAGATAACCCGATTGTTCTGGCGACACGCTACGAGCTCCTGCCTTCTCCTGCCTCCATCTCCCCGGGACGTGCCGGGGACCAGAGAGAGCTGCACGAGAGCCATCCCTGAACGCGCTGTTGAACATCATCCTGCCCATCAGCAATCCCCGTGTGAGTGTGTGTGTGAGACGGGCCCATTTGTCCAGGGGTATTAAGCATGACTGTATATGGCTTGCTCTGTGTCCCTTTCCTTCTACCAATCTTTGTATCGTGTAAATAAATTCTGTTCTTCCTTCTGATTCGATCGTTCCCGTGATTTCTCCATTGGCTAAGCGTGGTACGAATAGAACCGCTTGGATCGGGTTCCACCATCTATAACGGCGCGGATCACCTGTACGCAACCGCTCGGCGTATCACCAACACACGTGGTTCGTGCGAGGCTTATTTCCTCGCTTCAGGGCAGCGCTAGTACTTAGGTAACAGCGAATTTGGTCCCGAAACCCTATTTAGCGCTGTCCGGAAGGGACGTAATAGGTCTCGGGTGGCGCCAGGTCAGTAAAGACAAGGGGATTAATCCCCCCTTGACAAGGGGAGAAGGCCGGCGGCAGATCCACAACAATATATATGTGTATATATATATATATATATATATACATACATACATACATACATACATACATACATACATACATACATACATACATATATACATACAGTAATACCCCGGCCTACGTCATTAATTGGTTCCATAAGCCGTGACGTAACTCGCTTTTTGACGTAAACCGGGCGTAATGCCTTTTAGCTCTTTCACGAGCCTCGATCTTGTATACAAACAAAAAAAAAAAAGCCTTAAAATGAAGACAAACACCGTAAAACTAGAGTAAATAACTCGCGAAAGTATATAACTATCGCTAAACCTTAAAGAACACTAAAAATACATTTTAGTCATTTTTTAATGAGTAATGAACACAATTAATAAATGAATTTGTAAAGAATAATAAATAAAATTAATAAGATTATGTTATTCACCTTAAACATGGCGTCTCTTCTGAACACAAACACACATTTTAGCAGTCTTAGCTGGCGGTGCTTTATCAGTGACGTATGCGAGAATACGTTCCCTATCATGAATGATGGTCGATACCGTCGCCCGACTGTGGCAGCCCTAAGGCATAGACCTTATCGCGAATCGGTAAATATCAACAGAGGGCGCTCCACCACAAAGCATGATGGGATCGAAAAGGGGGCAAAGGTAAACACGAACCCAGAAGAGGAAGCGTCTGTCTACGATCGACGCTGTGTTTACGGAAAGGGAGGTGGCTAATGTGAAAGAAATTCAGCGTTTTTTGGCATTAAAATCCAGCGATTTAAAGAAATATTTGAGGGAAAGGAGGGTTCCCATTGGAGAAGAGAAACAACCTGCTTATGCAAGAACAGTTCCTGAATGTTGAAACCTCGATCGGCCATACAAATATCGCCGGGCTGGAACTTGTCTACAATGTTCATCTTTACAATTTTTTTGTCCGACGTGTTTCCTCCTGTAGGTTTGGAAATGTATGAAATTGTTCCGCTAGGTGTAATACCAACAAGGCACTTGAGTGTAAGTCTTGACTTATATTGGCTGTACACTTGCGAATTTGATGCTGCCAGGGAAGGTCTATCTATTTGGATTTCAGTGCAGTCGATTATGCATCTCACAGTACCCTTATACTTGTGGAAACATGCTGGGTAGTACTTCATCGTGTCTTCTTTGCTGGGCCAGTGGATGAAGGCAGCCAGCTCCTTTGCCAACAGTGGAATCCAAGTGGACAAAACTTGGGAGACGGTGCTTTGTCCTAATCCAAAGCGAAATGCGAGGTCCTCCTCGCGAAGATTAAGCCGAAGCTTCATGAGTGTCATGAGTAGTTGATCCTCTAAAGATTGAGATCGCTTAACTCCGAGTTTTGTAGTATTGTTTATTTGCCAGGTCTTGTCTTCCATTGATAATTTCCCCTTATAATAATGAAGGTTCTGTGCATGAGGGGATACTTCTGCTAATAACCACTTAAACAGGTCATAACTAGGTAAACCTGTATAAAGTTTCACAAGTTCATCACAGTTTGCTATGTCCGAAACAGTAAGCTTCTTGTTACATACTGCAATGGCGGCTTTCAGTTTTGTGACGGTGTCATTGGCTTGCAAATGCTGGCTCATGAGCTGATCACAGTTCACAGTTAATTTGTCACAGTAAAAAAGTCATAAAAGTAGTTTAAAGTGGTAAGGATCACGTAGTGTGTCGATGTAAACAAGCAGTCTGTCAAAGTGACAACGACCGTCGGCGGCGCTATTGCCCCTTTCCGATCCCATGACGCATTGCGGTTCCGATTCGCGATAAGGTCTATGCGCTTGCGCTATCACCGACACTTTTTCACCTTTTTCATACCTTTTAATCAGATTTAACTTATCTTCCATCGTAACCACATTACGCTTGGAAACACGAGCATTATCCTTCTTAGGACCCATGGCTAACACAGACACAGTAAATGAATACTGTACGTCGCCTCTGTTTTGAATGAGAAACAGCAGCTGCGCGTATGTACAGTATACTGTACATACATTTTTTTTTTTAATGTGCTTTTTATTGTATTTTAAATTGTTTTTTAGCTTCTTTTATTGTTAATTTATGTACTATTTTATTTATTTTAAATATATTTTTAAGGAATTTTTTTTATTTCATGTCCGTAGGAGTGACGTAAAGTCGCACATAATGACGTTCGCTGAACTGAAATTTACTCTGGAAGAGTGGCGTAAAGTCTGATTTGACGTAGGTCGAAATGGCGTAAAACGGGGTATGACTGTATATATATATATATATATATATATATATATATATATATATATATATATATATATATATATATATATATATATATATATATATATATATATATATAGTAACGGTTTTGAGAAGTGTGTAACGAATTTGAGAAGTGTAACGGTTTTTGAGAAGTGTAACAATTTTGGAGGAAGTGTAATGAATGTGAAAACGTTACAATGTGAACGTTACAAAAGTATGGTAACACCCTGGTAATGTAAATAATGGTCGCAGCCGTCCTCCTAGTTAATTCCATGAAACTTACACGCAGGTCACGATATATCTTTTTAAATAGTGTATTTCCTTATTCTATGTAGGCTAAATATGTGTTTCCCACTAGATTGACTTTGCATTGTATCAAACAAAATAAGCATAGGCCCTTGCAATTTCCCCAAACATCTCCGCTCTCCAAAGTTCCTTTCAAAAAGGGTGGGAGTTGTTTTCAATCCCGCAGGCCGCCATTGCCCATGTGCTAATCTCGGAGAAGAAAGGCGTGTCTCCACCTCGTCATAAGAGGGGAGGAGTGAGCCAGCCCTAACAGCCAATCAGCACCGCGGTGAGCGACCCGGTAGGCGTGCCCTCGGAGCCGGCGGCTTGATTCCGCCCGAGGTGATAAAAGCGACTGTAAGGGACTGCTTTACCAGATGACTTGGGAGATGACCTGGGAGAGGAGCGAAGAGGCGGCACCAAGGGGAGCGGTGAGATGCGAAACGCTCCAAGCCAAAGAGGAGAGGTACTCGCAAAGGAAACCAGCTTTGGAGAGACGCGCTGAAAGGAGGGAGACGGCTCCACCACAAGAAGAGGAGCAGGTGTGCCGAACCAGCGCGTGACGTCTACAGCAGCGGATACGCGACGGAGGGTTTTCCCGCCAAAAACCGCGAGGAATTGAGAGCTGCTGCCTCCGACCTTGCCTCCCTCTCAAGCAATCCACCTCAAGCCCTACCTGCCTGCAATATCCCCTGTGTAAGTGTGAACGTCCTGTCCTACTCGTTGTCTTGGGATTAAGTAAAATGAATAGTGTAAGTTAACAATTCGCTGTGTGACTGCTTCTTCCATCCATTGCTTGTGAGTGTATAATAAATCTGTTCTTCCTCCGTACTCTGTCTTCTTTTTCTCTTTTCCTTCTCTTTCGGTCGCTTTAGAGGTTTCCCGATTGAATATCTGTGGGGCGATCTGGTCAACGTCGGGTGGAATCGGGTTCTAATCGGGGAGTAACTGTTCGGACGCGGTAATACACCACCGCTCGGTCATCATAACATCAAAACCGCGTCTGTAACAATTGGTTGTCAGGAGTTGGATTCGGACCTGGGACTAAATTTGTTAGGCCCAAATTTTGGAACACCAATTGTACTATTAGAGTAACAATTGGTGTCGAGGAGTGAGATCGGACCCGAAGCGCGCTTAACGCGCTCAAAATTACAAGCTGCCGAAATTTATTTTGTTTTATAAAACCCGAATTTTGAGATCGCGCCATGGACAATCAAGGCGATCGGATGTCGGTGGGAGAGATAGACAGGGTGGAATCGACCCAGGACCTCGGGGAAATATATGTGGAGGAAAGGGAGGAGGAGAAAAATAGCAATGTGGTTGCGGAGGTTTCAGACGCACAAAATGGCGCTCTTGCGCACGAGGTTGGGGCAGCTGCGGCCGCACCCTTTGTACTACCAACGGTGCTCCAAATGCAAGCCTTCATGGTCCAAATCATGGTGGAAGTACAGAAAGAAAACGCTAATAATGAGCGAATAATAAACAAAATGAAGGCTCAGAGTGAGCAAATGGGGGTAATGAGGGACGAAAGGAGGGCTAACAGTGAGCGATTGTTAAACAAAATTGAAGCAACAACGAACGGAATGAGGGCCGATAGAGAGGCAAGGGAGCAGAGGGACAGAGACCGAAAGTTGGGCGAAAGGGTCCCAGGGGTGCACGACGAGGTAACGCTGGTCGAAAAGCGCTGGTTGAGCGAAGCGGAGAAAAGCGCGGGTACAATGACGGGGGTAGAAATCGCGACACGGGGTTTGGAAAAGCCGGCGACCGATGAGGTGGAGGGTGTTTTATTAAAGCCAGCGGTCGCCGAGGTTAATAAAGAAAAAGCAGTGCTGGGAATTAAAATTGAAGAGATGACGGAGGTAGCCCGGGAATTGCAGGGAGAAATGGATTATGTACAAAGTCCCTGCTCACATCACGATGCTGTGCTTAACCCGAATGGAAGTTTGCAGGTTCGCGTGGAGAAAAGGATCCCCCAGCCCCAGGTGAGTCGTGCTGTATATTGTGCGGGTAGATTTTGCAGGAGGATGTTTAGCGACAAAAGAATGTTCGCGCGCTTGGGATCGAGGAAGCATCCGGGCGTTGGTGAAGGGTCCCGTGTGAGTGGAAATGGCACGCGTGGGAGGAAAAAGTGTGCGTCGGCGAGTGGGTGTGTTATAAAGTGTGGGAGTGAAACCGAGTGCGAGCGAGAATGCACGTCGGGGTGTACGGAGTGTGACACGAATAGTGAGTTGGTGATGGCGCAGGTGCGAGAGGGCACATCGGAGCGCGAGTGTGAAACCGAGTGCGAGCGAGAATGCACGTCGGGGTGTACGGAGTGTGACACGAATAGTGAGTTGGTGATGGCGCAGGTGCGAGAGGGCACATCGGAGCGCGAGTGTGAAACCGAGTGCGAGCGAGAATGCACGTCGGGGTGTACGAAGTGTGACACGGAGAGTAAGGTGGTGGTGGAACGTGTGCGAGGAAGCACACCTGAGTTGGTCATGGCGCGAGTGTGGGAGAGCCCATCCGAGCGCGTTAGTGGGTGGATGCAAGAGTGCACGCCCATGGTGAGTGTTACGGAGGACGTAACGGAGGAGAGGTGTGGACCAAAGTGTGCGCAAGAGTGTGCGCGAGAAGTGTGGTGTGTAACAGGGAGAGCATTGGTGGAAGGTACGGACGGCGTTGGAACGCCAGGTTTTGTGAGGGTGAAAGGGGTAGCGTATGCTTGTAAGCATGCAAGTAAAGCATCGACGGTAACCGGGTTAGCGGTTAGGGCGACGGATAGCCGATGCGAGCACTCGGTGCGAGGGGTGCTTTGTTGGGTGCGAGGCCCGGCGCGGATCGATGCTGCGTCGCTTCTCTTCGAAGCGTCGTTGCCGATTCGGGCTTGGCCCCGCCCCGCACGGTCGAGTCCGGGCCTTGTGGGGCGAGGCGACCGGTCCGGTTCAAGGGCGAGTGGGAGGAAGCGGACCGGTGCCCCCTCGTGGGGACGGGGTTCCGACCGGGGGAGATTGAGCCATCGGGCCCGGGACCGCAAGGTGCCGCGCCGAGATGGTGCGTGGAACCTCGGTCCAACCAAACCACCTCCCTTGAACCGAAAGCCGGACGGATTCAACCTGCAGGCGACCAAACCACCCGAATTCATTGCTCGGCTTTACGAACCGAGTTTAATGATGTCACGGCGCACCGAGAGGATCTAATAAGTAGACGGGTGATGAGGATAGTGTTTTGGCCACGAAATTAGAAAAAGGCAAAATTTGATGATTGGCAGTAATGATTGGCAGATGATGGGTAGGATTGGCAGAAAATGGGAAATTTTTGAATTGGCTGAAATTTGGTTTGCCAAATTGATAGCAGGACCTCCCCGATGTGGTGGGATGGCAAATCCACCATCCCTCACAGTGGGGGCAAATGCGCTATAGCTTATGGGGTGTATGGCAGTGAAAACTAGCCCGGGTGGGTTAGGATATTGATAGGGATCTAGCGAAGATGACATTAGGTAACGTTAAGATTAGTTAGTGACTGATACCTGTAGTGGGGACGCAGGTAGATTAGTATGGATTATAATGACGTGGGAGCGCAATAGTTTAAAGGGACGGCTGGGAAGCGCAAGTTTCAGAGGGGAGTCGTTAGCCGAGATGATGCCGTGTGTGTGAGGATTGAACAGGTGAGAATGGAACAGGTGTGATTGCACAGGTGTGCAACTGAACAGGTGTGTGGAGCAGTGTATGAGGGAGTAGTGGTGATTGCGTGTTGTGTTGACCAAATGGTCCAGGAAGAAAGGAGGGTGCAGGTGGCACCAGGTGTGAGGGCACAGGTGTGCAACAACAGGTGTATGTGGCTGTGTGGAATAAATGGTAGTGTGGAATATCTGGAGTATTGGAATGGATGGTCGTGGAGTGAAAATGGTGGAAATTGTGGAGTGGAGTGGATGGTGCGAAGGTGTGAATGGGGGAAGAGTGGACCCCCATCACGGATACCCGGGGCGGGTAGTGTAAGTGTTAGGTAGAGGGTATAGGTAAATTGTGGTTGGATATTGGCATCTGTGGTGCGGGTGAAAGAATGGTCTTTGGATGGGTGCATTAGTGTCGTGGAAATGGCGGGGCGTGTAGCCTGTTAGTGTGTGTAGTTGGTTGGGCGCTCCACCACTGTAAGGATGTCGGCCAGGTGAGGCCGCAGGTGGGCTCTGGGAGCCGGTAGTAGTTGTTGTGGATGGGGCCCGAGGATCCGGAGGACGGACCCGGGTAGCCCAGTGCCAGAGGGCACCGAGTGGGGTGACAGAGCCAGGAGGGGCCTGCCCCAGTTAGATAGGTTAGGGTGAGGAGCTAGGTAAGCTCGGGTGGCAACTACAGTGGTGGAGGTGTGCAGGTGGGTAGACCTGCTGGGAGAGCTACACGTCGCAGCCCAGAAATTGTGCGAGGGCACCGGGAGATGAATCGGGGGAGTGAGACCCCAAATTGAGAAGCACCACAGTTTGGTCAATGGGAATTGGTTATTAGAACCCATTGTGTAAGTTGGCCAATGGATTGGCAGGGAAAGACCCCGGGTAGTGTAAAGTGTGTTAAAGTCATTTAGAAAATAGTTAGGATGAAGGATCTCCTCGCACCATCTGCATCCACTCACCTGAGGTGATAGGTACTCCACACCATGCCATGTTTTGATTATTTTTTATGATGCAAATGTTTGGATTGTGAGACGCATCATGACGTGGGTGTGACATTGTGCGTAATTCCATCTCTCCCTCCTTATGAGGATTGATGGTGAATTGGTGATGGCAAATTTTGAAGTAGAGGGATTGTGGCGACGAATTTGGTATAGAGGAAATATGGGGAAGACGTGACAGTAGTGACGAATTGGTAATGTGTAGATTTTGTACATATGGGGTAAGGGCAAGGGTAGGGTAGGTGACAGGGGGGTGACGTACGGTAGGGACGAGCTTTCTCACTTCGCCCTCCGTACGCATTTCACCTTGCGTTGCCTTATTGACGTGTACCCTTGTGACCTTACCCCTCGCTCAATTGTCTTTCTTTTGTCTCCCACATGACCTGTGCGCCATTGGGTGCCGAGGGGAGCGTGCGTGAGGTGGCCATTGTGCGCCCGAGATTCCCAGAACCAGCATGCATTGCGTTGATGTACCACTTTATGGACCGCTGTTCTGCGGCCAAGTACCACTTGATGGACCCCAGGTTCTGGGGCAGGGCACCTCTGTTGGAGACCGGCCATAGTGGCCAGGGAATCTTGCTTGCGGACCTCGGTAAGGTGGCACCTATGCCAAACAGGTGGACCACCCTTAGTTGGCCCCTGAGGCCCTAAATAAAAAACGAACACAAGTTGTGCTTTTTTATATTTCCAAGTAGGCCGCATGAAGCCAGAAGACGTCGGGAAGAACATCGGCCCAGCAGAGAAAGAGAAGACCACCACCAGTTGTTTTGTTGTGTTTATTAAGAACCATGGTGACTGCGCACCGAGTGGTGCTTTGTGGTGCTTTTGGTGCTTTTGGGTGCTTTGGTGGTATTGGTACTGGTGCATCGATGCAATGCGTGCTGTCTCCTCCCTCCCAACAGGAATTTCTTTTTCTTGTTCCCTAAAAAGAAACAAAAAAAACAACACAGGTCCTGGGTTGCGTTGTAAATAAGAAATAACGTCATTGTAAATAATGCTCCCCACCGTAAATGTATAGTTTGAGAATAATTCCGTAATTCGGTTAGCTGTGGGCTTGAGTCTGTTAGACAGGGTGCAATGCAATAGGGGGACATACTTATTTGTGTTTTAAGATTGTCACACTCAGGGTCAGGTTAATTGTAGAGGGAATTACACCTACGTGTCACACTAAGTTAAAGTTTAGTAGGCCCGAGGGCGGGCCTGAAGAAAGGAGGGTGCAGTGTAACGGTTTTGAGAAGTGTGTAACGAATTTGAGAAGTGTAACGGTTTTTGAGAAGTGTCACAATTTTGGAGGAAGTGTAATGAATGTGAAAACGTTACAATGTGAACGTTACAAAAGTATGGTAACACCCTGGTAATGTAAATAATGGTCGCAGCCGTCCTCCTAGTTAATTCCATGAAACTTACACGCAGGTCACGATATATCTTTTTAAATAGTGTATTTCCTTATTCTATGTAGGCTAAATATGTGTTTCCCACTAGATTGACTTTGCATTGTATCAAACAAAATAAGCATAGGCCCTTGCAATTTCCCCAAACATCTCCGCTCTCCAAAGTTCCTTTCAAAAAGGGTGGGAGTTGTTTTCAATCCCGCAGGCCGCCATTGCCCATGTGCTAATCTCGGAGAAGAAAGGCGTGTCTCCACCTCGTCATAAGAGGGGAGGAGTGAGCCAGCCCTAACAGCCAATCAGCACCGCGGTGAGCGACCCGGTAGGCGTGCCCTCGGAGCCGGCGGCTTGATTCCGCCCGAGGTGATAAAAGCGACTGTAAGGGACTGCTTTACCAGATGACTTGGGAGATGACCTGGGAGAGGAGCGAAGAGGCGGCACCAAGGGGAGCGGTGAGATGCGAAACGCTCCAAGCCAAAGAGGAGAGGTACTCGCAAAGGAAACCAGCTTTGGAGAGACGCGCTGAAAGGAGGGAGACGGCTCCACCACAAGAAGAGGAGCAGGTGTGCCGAACCAGCGCGTGACGTCTACAGCAGCGGATACGCGACGGAGGGTTTTCCCGCCAAAAACCGCGAGGAATTGAGAGCTGCTGCCTCCGACCTTGCCTCCCTCTCAAGCAATCCACCTCAAGCCCTACCTGCCTGCAATATCCCCTGTGTAAGTGTGAACGTCCTGTCCTACTCGTTGTCTTGGGATTAAGTAAAATGAATAGTGTAAGTTAACAATTCGCTGTGTGACTGCTTCTTCCATCCATTGCTTGTGAGTGTATAATAAATCTGTTCTTCCTCCGTACTCTGTCTTCTTTTTCTCTTTTCCTTCTCTTTCGGTCGCTTTAGAGGTTTCCCGATTGAATATCTGTGGGGCGATCTGGTCAACGTCGGGTGGAATCGGGTTCTAATCGGGGAGTAACTGTTCGGACGCGGTAATACACCACCGCTCGGTCATCATAACATCAAAACCGCGTCTGTAACAATATATATATATATATATATATATATATATATTATGGCAGTCCTTATTTGGGGGTAAAAAACTTTTTTTCAAAAGTTTAAGGTCTGACCCTGCCAAAAGGCTCCATTTATCACAAAAAGTGTAAAATATTTTTGAAAAATATCAATATTTAGAGGTCTCCCAAGGCCCTTGAAGTTTTACCATGTACGTGTATCGGGGAAGCTGCATAGAACAACAGTTTATCGTTCATATATTTCTTATTTTCAACTTACAGAAGCCATACTAATACCAAGTGAAAGCATTAAGTGTTGCAAATTAAATTCTGTACATTTTTAATACACTTGATTCCAGATTAACTGTATCCAAAGATATGCGTTACATGTTCAAGAATCCTCTGCACACTCATTCTCCCCCCAAAGGTGGGTATTATCTGTTTAAAACAGGACAAACTGTTTTTTTGCTTTTGCAACAGGACCCCCATCAACTTTATCCATACATCCATGGCGTCCCTTTTCCCACTGCGCCATGAGGAACTGCTTATCTTCTTCAATCGTCATCATGCTCTGGGCTTGTGTATGTGCAATGTCAAACAAGTCATCAAAACAGTCTTTGAAATTTTCCTCATTCTTTGCCTGAGTGGCTGTCTTCCTCGAAGCATGCTTCTTCAGACCCTGCCATCGGAGAAACAGGGATTCTAGCTTCTTGATCGAGTCTTGCTTGTGTCGAACTGGAATATTCGCCTTTTGCCAAAATGCGAGGATTTTCTCAATTGTTAGTGTTGCTGCCCTTCTGACAGGATGCTTGTTTTCACATTGGAGAAACAGGAAGTATCCCAGAGCTTGTCTGTTGGATGGAAGTTTAGACCTTCTGAAGTCCTTAATGTACAAATTAGAAGGTACATTTTCACGTGATTTCTAGTAGCCACTGCCATCATTTGATGTCACAAAACAATCTGTGGAAGAAAGAAGAAGTATTTGAACAAGACAAATAAGAAAGATCTGAACGAAAAACTGTTGCACTGGGTAATGTTGCACTATCTGTGTACGTCATATACTCATCAAAACTTGGTGTAGTAAATAGCATAATTCAACAAATAAAAACCCTAATACATCAAATAAATCTGTCAAACATATGTGATGTTACTTGGCATACACGAACAGTGCAACATTACTGTTGCACTGTACAGCTTCCCCCTATACATGTATTATACACGTACATGGTAAAACTTCCAAGGCCTTGGGCAACCTCTAAATATTGATATTTTTCAAAAATATTTTACACTGTTTTTGTGGCAAATGGAACCTTTGGCAGGGTCAGACGTTAAACTTTTAAAAGTAAAAAAAAAAAAGGACCACCCTAATATATATGTATATATATTATACACTACATGACCAAAAGTATGCGGACACTCCTTCTAATTAGTGGATTCGGCTGTTTCAATCACACCCATTGCTGACAGGTATATATAATCAAAGCACACAGCCATGCAATCTCCATAGACAAACATTGGCAGTAGAATTGGCCATACAGAAGGGCTCAGTGACTTTCAACGTGGCACCGTCATAGGATGCCACCTTTCCAACAAGTCAGTTCGTCAAATTTCTGCCCTGCTGGAGCTGCCCCGGTCAACTGTAAGTGATGTTATTGTGAAGTGGAAACATCTAGGACCAACAACACCTCAGCCGCGAAATGGTAGGCCACACAAGCTCACAGAACGAGCCCGCCGAGTGCTGAAACACGTAGTGAGTAAAAATAGTCTGTCCTCGGTTGCAACACTCACTACAGAGTTCCAAACTGCCTCTGGAAGCAACGTCAGCACAACAACTGTTCGTCGGGAGCTTCATGAAATGGGTTTACATGGCCGAGCGGCCGCACACAAGCCTAAGATCACCATGCTCAATGCTCGGCATTGGCTGGAGTGGTGTAAAGCTCGCCACCATTGGACTCTGGAGCAGTGGAAACGCGTTCTCTGGAGTGATGAATCACACTTCACCACCTGGCAGTGCGACGGACTAATCTGAGTTTGACGGATGCCAGGAGAACGCAACCTACCTGAATGCATAGTGTCAACTGTAAAGTTTGGTGGAGGAAGAATAATGGTCTGGGGCTGGTTTTCATGGTTCTGGCTAGGCCCCTTAGTTCCAGTGAAGGCAAATCTTAATGCTACAGCATACAATGACATTCTAGATGATTGTGTGCTTCAAACTTTGTAGCAGCAGTTTGGGGAAGGCCTTCCTGTTTCAGCATGCCAATGCCCCCGTGCACAAAATGAGGTCCATACCGGAATGGTTTGTCGAGATCGGTGTGGAAGAACTTGACAGGCCTGCATAGAGCCCTGACCTCAACCCCATCGAACACCTTTGGGATGAATTGGAACGCCGACTGCGAGCCAGGTGAAATCGCCCAACATCAGTGCCCGACCTCACTAATGCTCTTGTGGCTGAATGGAAGCAAATCCGCTCAGCAATGTTCTAACATCTAGTGGAAGGCCTTCACAGAAGAGTGGAGGCTGTTATAGCAGCAGGAGGGGGGCGGGGGGGGGGACCAACTCCATATTAATGCACATGATTTTGGAATGAGATGTGTGATGTTCGGGCGTTCACATACTTTTTGTCATGTAGTGTATATTGTATATATATATTTTATATATATATATATATATATATATATATATATATATATATATATATATATATATAATATATATATATATATATACACAGACTTGGCATTTAATATGGAATATTTTTTTTGTGGGGGTGAACTTACTTTTCAAGATGTCTTAGAACCAAAAGTTCATTGGAATTATGTTGAAATTATTCTAGATTTTGTTAATGTGACTTTTAAAAGAAACAAAAACCACATTTTGACATTTCGAAAGAAATAAATTGATCCTTGAAAGTGATGTAAACTGATATCGAACTCAATTCACGGACAGTACTGTGTTAAACTTCTGTACGTTTTCCAAAAGTATCTCTTTATTTTGCACATTAGCCAAAAATTTTTTTAACAAAAACAAAAGTAAAATTATGACTGGGATTACGGACAGTAAAATTACAGTTCAGTACTTCGTGTAACCCCCACAAGCATTCAGGAGAGCACGTACACGTTGAGGCATGCTGTTCACGAGATTTGCCAAGGTTTGGACAGGAATCGCTTGCGATGCAGTGACAATAGCCTGCTGCAATTCACGCACAGAGGTCGGCTGCTGGTCCAAGTGGTCGATTTGACACGTTAATTCTGCCCACAAGTTCTCTATCGGATTCATATCCGGGGACATGGCAGGCCACTCCATATGCTCTACACCACGGTCAGCAAGAAAGTGTTGGATCATGCGAGCACGATGAGGTCGTGCATTGTCATCTTGGAAGACAAAGTTTCCTCGAAAGGCTGCACGAGCAAATGGAAGCAATGTTTCTTCCAGAATGGCCCTGTACTTGAACTGGTTGAGGTTTCCATTCAGAACAACTAGGTCAGTTTTGCCACCTGCATGAAAAGCAGCCCAAACGTTCACCCCACCACCTCCAGCTTGGACTCTTGGCACTATACAATCTTTGTTGTAGGCTTCATGCACTTGTCTGCGCACTCGGACGTGGCCATCTTGACGATAGACCAGAAATCTAGACTCGTCACTGAAGATCACGTGATTCCAGTGTGCTGGCTGCCATTGACGGTGCTCTCTGGCCCACTGCAATCGGCGCTGGCGGTGTTGTCTGGTCAGGCGTGGCTTTCTCAGGGGACGCCTGGCACAAAAGCCTGCTTGAACCAGTCGTTGGTTGACTAGCCTTCTGGATACAGGCACATTTGTTAGTTGCTGCCACTCAGCCCTAAGCCGATTAGCTGACTTGGTACGGCCATTGCGGACTAACCGTTGCAGCTGGTGATCATCCCTCCATGTGGTTCTGTGGGGACGTCCTGGCCTAGGTATTGGAGTAGGGACACCCCTCTGAGCATTTCGTTTCAGGATCTTTGACACCTGACCTTGAGTGACGCCATACTGCCGAGCAATAGCACGCTGTTTCATGCCGTAATTTCGTAAAGCCACCACTCCATGACAAACAGCATTGTCGAGTTGACGGACCATCTCCAGTGGAAGCGGCAATAACTTTTGGAGACGTGCAGCAGTTGTTTTCCACTAATACAGAGCGCAACAACCCTTGTATACCCGACTGTGAAGCCAATCATCAAATGCACCTGTCCGTACATTTTGCCACGCCACCTGTGATATAATCCTGTTGTTGACTTCTTGCTGCGACAGACAATCAGTGGCATGGTTCTTTTAACAAATAAATCACCAAAGTGTAAAAGAAACTCACCAGATTGATATACTGGGTTAAGAAAGTAAACCCAGGTCAAGAAAAAAAAAAAATTCCATATTAAATGCCAAGTCTGTATATACTAGCCACAAAAAGAAAGTGTGCACACAAAAAATGAAATTATATATTAGAAACACCTGTGTATACAAATACAGACTTAAACACGGCAATTAGTGAAGTGAATTCAACAGGTATGCACGCGGCACGTTTCGTGACGTCAATGGTTTCGGTATGGGCACGTGCAACACGTTTTTGCATGTGCATCGTGATAAACTGCATAGAGCACATGAATGTCACAAACTGCTTTGACTTTGGTAAGGTTAATTGTTTGATTTTCAATCGTTCAAAAATTTAAGTGGCTCATGAAACGCCACGACTCACAACTGCACAGCGTCATGAGGCCATTGGGATGATCCGTGGGGGAATGTCTCACCGTCAAGTGGTTGTGCATTTCCATTGTCACCGAAACACCATTTCTGCATTGGTGAGACGTTACCAGAACACTAATGACGTTGCCTACGTTCAGGACGTCCACGTGTGACGACGCCAAGACAGGACAGATGGATGCGGATGACTCATCTCCGCAACAGGTTTCAGACTGCAGTGACCACTGCCCAGACCATTCCAGGTCGATCTGCGTTATCGATGCTCACGGTGGGCATACCCGTTATTGACTTTGTGTCACTGTCGCTTGACCCCTGCTCCGAACTTGGACTCGTTATGTCATTGTGATGGACATTACAAATGCAGTTCTGCCATCTTGTTATGGTCTCATAATCCACCTATTAAAGTTCACATGGAAATGTTACATAGTTGTTATATTTTCCAATTCAGACAGAGTTTTAACAATGCACAGTTTCTTTTTGTGGCCAGTATATATGTATATATATATATATATATATATATATATATATATATATATATATATATATATATATATATATATATATGTATGTATGTGTATATATATATATATATATGTATGTGTATATATATATATATATATGTATGTATGTATGTGTATATATATATATATATGTATGTATGTATGTGTATATATATATATATATGTATGTATGTATGTGTATATATATATATATATGTATGTATGTATGTGTATATATATATATATATGTATGTATGTATGTGTATATATATATATATATGTATGTATGTATGTGTATATATATATATATATATGTATGTATGTATGTGTATATATATATATATGTATGTATGTATGTGTATATATATATATATATGTATGTATGTATGTGTATATATATATATATATATATATATATATATGTATGTATGTGTATATATATATATATATATGTATGTATGTGTATATATATATATACGTATATGTATGTATGTATGTGTATATATATATATATGTATGTATGTATGTGTATATATATATATATATATGTATGTATGTATGTGTATATATATATATATATATATGTATGTATGTATGTGTATATATATATATATATATATATATATGTATGTATGTATGTGTATATATATATATGTATGTATGTATGTGTATATATATATATATGTATGTATGTATGTATGTATGTATGTATGTTCAAAACACACCTGGTCACAAGGTCACACATATTGGTTTTATTAGAGCTTGGTATTTTGATATGCAATGTTTTGGTATTGTACAACTGGGAGAGTTTGGATTTTAGGGTGTGTTTGGATTTTAGGGTGTGTTTGGATTTTAGGGTGTGTTTGGATTTTTTCGTTCTGTGCTTTGGTTTATTTGTGACGGATAAATTCCAGATAATACTCTCGTTTCCACTTCCTTCTCTCCATTTAGCCGTTGGCTGACAGCTCTGCGCTGCGGGACGCTACAAACAGCTATTTTACGGCCACTGCTCGTGCTCTTTTCCCTCCTCGTCTGGGCCGAGGGAATGGCGTCAGGCAACTGGGTGTGTCGACTGCACCAATATTACAAGTTTCCTGCATGCTGTGCACTTGAAAAGTTTTGCAATTTTCTTTCTTTTCTGGTTATTTTTGTCCAAACTTTTGCTCTCAAAATGACATTCTAGTTTTCTATCATGTATTTGAAAGTTGCTGCACATTGGCTGTAGTGCATTCGACGAGAGCATTTGTTTTACTTTCCTATTGATTTGTTTATATATGACGAGCCTTGACCACTGAGATACAACTTCAGGTCTTCTACATTTGCTTTTAAAGCTCTGAGGCATGACATTACGACTTAGATTACAGTAAATATACCAACAGTGTCGTTGATCTTAATGTTTATTATGGATTGTAAACTCTGAATATCATGGCATGTGATTATTTGCAGGAAAACGCAAACTCTATGCTAGAATCAGTGCTGGGCTACGTACTGGGTGCTTCCACACTGCTTGCCATTTGGGTGCTAAGCATGGCCTTCTTCATTGTCAGGAATTTCACCTTACCTCGTCCACATCTCACAGCTCGCTTTGCCCTCAACCAGGTGTGCTGGGTCAGAAGGTTTGGGTGGGCAAGTGTTGGCACGTATCAAAGATAGTGTATTGTTTATACTTATTTGTCTCATAGCCATGTGGATCTGGATAGTATAATGACAAATATTATCCTCATTAACAACTTTCTGGTTTTGATTGTAAAACCACTGTATGAATAACAACATACTATAACTAGGAGGGACCCACGGAAGTTCCTGTGTTATGTAAAATGTGGCTTCATGTCCTCAACGGCCCCCATCCCATCCCCCACCACTCACATGAAGTCCTCAACTCCCACCACCCAACCCTAAGTCACAAAGTCCTCCACCCACTACTCCAAGTCCTCAACCCCTACCAGCCAACTCCAAGTCCTTAAACCCCCCAATCCCAAATCTTTACGCCCTTCCCTGCCCCCCTTCAAATGCCCATTTCTCAATCCTGAACCCCCTCTCACCCCACATGTCCTCAGCCTCCCCCCTCCACCCCAAGTCCTCAACCCCCGTCTAACTCACCACAAGTCCTCAACCCTCTCCCATCCAACCCCAAGTCCTCAACCACCTTCCCAACCCCAACTCCTCAACCTCCCTCTCCCAACTCTCTCCTCCCACTCCCAGCTCTGTCTCACTCTACTGCATTCTTACCATTCTTAACAACAATCCCGGTCTTGTTCGTTAAGAACAATGTCAAAAGTAAATAATGACGGAACATTAAATTCACAATCTCGTGAGATTCCATCATCTGTGATTCTTCAGTAAAAATAGTGGATAATTAAGCTAAATGATTAAAAAAAAATAAGGCCATTGTTAATGGAAATAAAATATACAACTGGAACTCCTAGGACAAAGACCTATATAATGATATAGGATTTATGGTCCCTGGTCAAGAAAAAATTGTCAGAAAGACAGACAGACAAACAAACAGAATAAGGCTATTATTCATCTTACTGTAATTCACAAAATGTCCATCCGTCTGTCCGTCTGTCCGTACGTTTGAAGGTACGGCAAAAACGGCTGAGCCGATGGCAACGATATTACGGGTGGGTAATCCTGGGATCTCCTGGAGTAAAATAGGCTATTTTGTTTTTCCAATTTCAGCTTTAGACTCCAGCATTTTCAGGTTTGGACTCCCGCATAACGTTATTTTCCCGGGTGCCGCACAAACGACTGCACCAATCACTGCACAGCTGCGCTGCACAGTTGCACCGATCGGCTGCACCGATCGGACTTGGTGACCTCGGACAAAGACCTTTTATAAGGACATGGGTTGAATCCCTGCTTGAGAGAATGCCAACCCCCTCCCCGCCATCACGGCCGTCTCTCCAACTCACAATCTCACGAGATATGCGGAAAGGACAACCCAAAACCAATATAAACATCATTAAACATCATTCGTATATAAACATCATTAAAAGTAAATAATTACCTCAGCCAAAGTTCAAACGACATTTAATCTCTACATGAGAGAATTCCACATAGCTATTTGGGCGGTGAATACGCTAACAGATCGCTGTCTCCATCGATCTTGCCAAGGCTGTAACAGCTATCAGCTCAAAATCCTTTTAACTGTTGACTTGGTAGTTTTTACAATGAAGGAAACATTAACAATGTTGTTAAAAGCTTATTTTGTGATTAGGGTCATGTTGTTTGGAATGAAAAAAGAGATATCGAGTTCAAGTGAATGACGACATGCCGTGATGGTTTATACCTTCTAAACGTGAACTTCGTGGATCGCTATATGCAGATTCGCCACGGACCCACGATCGATGTTTCAATGCGTGAACGTACCCGTTTGTTTGCGAACGGGTACGTTTTTCATGGAAGTCCTTCACGAACTTGCTGGCCATGTCTGACGTGCGACTGAAGGTGCCACAGGAATGTGGAATTTTTGGTTTCATGTTTTAGCATTCGCCGTATCTGCACTGCCTGTTTCCTTATAGCCTCCCACCCGTGCATAGCACGGGTATCTCACTAGTGTAGATAATTACAATTATTATTAATTATATTGGTGAAATTTGGACCTGGCTTCATATATCTATATGTACAAGAGCGATTTTGTATTTTGTTTGTTTCTTATACATTTCCAACACCCCGGGTCAATTTCCCCAACATTTTCTGCACCACCTTGTTTTCAAACAAGGTCAACGTCACACTAACACTTTCAATTATTACTCAAATTGATATAAAAGCATGAAATATTGTCACTGGGCGATCAAGAGTCCTATGTCAGGTGCCCCCCTTCGTGGCGAGATTGATTATAGCTTGGACTGTGAGTCCATGCTCTGTCAGGGAATCAAACCTATTGCATCTAAGTATTTATTTTCTGTGTGCAGAGTGTCCCAAAGTAATTAAGATGGTACGAGCTCTGCCAGGCGGGCAGCGGTTCATAAGTGATGTTCGGCGAGGTAGTTTGGAATGTGTGATCAATCGGTGGGAGGGGAGAGGGGTTGAGGTGGTGGAGATGATACAGAGGAGGGTAGGATTGTTATGTGTGCAGGAGATCAGATTGAAAGGAGACAGGGCGAGGATGTCGGCAGGAGGGTACAAGCTGTTGCATGTGGGTGTGGAAGAAAGGAGTAATGGCGTAGAAATAACAGTATCGGAAGAGATCAGCAAGCAGGTGGTCAGAGTGGAAATGTGAAAGGGACGGATAGTTATGGCATGGGTGGTGATCCAGAGGCAAATGGTGTGTGTTATCTCGATATATGGGCCACAAACGGGAAGCTCTTGGATGGAGAATCTGGAATTCAGGGATGCACTGGAGAGAATGATGGGAATGGTTGAGATGGAGGTGTTGCTGTGCATTGCTGGGGACTTTAACGCACATGTCGGAGGAAGGAAGCCGGGTAAAGAGGAATGCGTTGGTAAATTTGATTGGGGAATGAGGAATAGAGAGTGTGAAGAGCTTCATGTTCTTTATTGACTTAGTGTGAAATGAGAATCTAATCTCAAATTTCAAAAGGTGAGAATAATTAGATGTGATATTCATCTCTGATAATTCTCCCCTGGTTTCAAATCTCGACCCAGTTATAAACTGTTCTCCTGGTGTTTCGCAGGCAAGTGAGGCATCAACGTGTGTGCTATCCCTCCGTTGGACGTTAAACTGGGCAACCTGTCTGCCAGCATTAGTTGGTTGACGTTAAAGATCCCACACTGTCTTTCACGAAGAGTAGGCGAGCTATCGCAGGCACCCTGAACAAATTCCAATTTCCTGCTCGAAGCTTTAGGGGGCACTGCATCAGCGACACCGCAGTGCCCCTGCAACAACTGATGCTAACCTGCAGCTATTGGCTGCATACTAACGACGATGACAATTTGACCCAATCGTTCTCCAACTTTTACACTTTAAATCCTTGCACGAAATATGCCGCAACAAGCAGCAAATGCAACTTTGTTCATTTTTCAGTATTGACTGTGCAAGCACTCTTCTCTTTGTGGTTCCTGATGGTGGGTTGTGAAACGCGAACATGCTTTTGTAAATTGTGATCATAAAATTGAATCGTTGTGTTGTAAAATAACAAATAAAAAAAAATAGCATTTGACAATTTAGTATTATTTTGACGATAACATTGAACACATTCTATCATTATTTATTAATACACTTGTAGCTCAATTTTACTCTGGTTTCTTGCTTTCCGTAGTTCATATGCAGAGACGGTTCACAAGAATTCCGACAATTGTGCAAACTTTCCACAATGGTCAACATTCATTGAGTTCATTATTTGCTTATCCAACAAGGAGAACAAAAATGAGAATTCTTTTTGGCACTTTTCATCATTCTTAGTTCTTCAGGATTTCTTTTGTAGACAAGCATTTATATATATTTAAAAAAACATTTCACGTGCATTGTGAGACTGTTTCTGATTCTATGTTTTAAAATGCAAATGCAATTTAATACTGTACACCTAATACTGCAGGCAAGAGCACAAAATGTTGGGTGTGAGGGATCTCTGGGTTGCTCCTGTGAGATTGATCAGCTATCTCCATGCCGCTGGTCTGTTCAACCAGAACTGACTGGGGCAACACAACAACAACAACAACCCAAATATATGTATTTGAGGGATGTAATATTGTAAGGTTTGTTATTTCAAAACGTATTAATTGCATTGTTTTGTTTTTCTATCCGAACATCTCATCAGTTTTTCTTTTTGTCTTCACTCCCACCAGGTATTAGTGCTGTTCGTTACCCTGCAATCCAATGTGCTGAGAAAGCTTAGCTCAGCTGGAATCATACCATGCATTCCTCCTTTCTCCCGACATGCGCAGGCAACCAGTAAGGGAGTTCTTCACGTGACTTTAAAATAAACTGTAATGCGAGGGGTTGGAGCTCAAGGGTCTTCACAATGTGGTAACAATTAATCACTTGAAGAAGAATGATGAAAATGATGAAAATGAGAGATCTGTGGATTAATTTTAACTTATGAATCCATGCAGTCAGGACACCATTCACAAAGGGAAGATAGAGGAAAGGAAATTAAGTTTAAAAAAAGAATTGTGAGGACAAGAGAGACGTCTTCTGTGGCTTTGCTGGTATTTATGATGTTTTTGTTTTAAAGATGGACTCCAAAGGTCACGTGATGTATCATTGTCTGCGGTTATATTTGAAACATCCATCGAAATACTCCATCTGACCTCGATACGACTTGATTTCCATTGCAGGCATGGACCATCAACTGCTCATTATTGAGATGTTTGTGGTGACTTTGACGTCTCATCGGCTCTATCGTCATCCCGTCAAACAGACTGAGGCCGCATTGAAGATTCGAGCATAGTGTGCATTTTGCTACACTGACTGCTTTTTTGAGGTTACAGTAAAAACAATTTTCCAACACCATTTGAAGATATGCACCCCAAAACTTTAATTGTACCTCCTCCATGCTTAATCTTTGGCTTCAACCAAGGCTCTTTATGAGCTTCAGGTTTTCATCGTCTCATGTTGTCTTCAATTCGATCAAATAACTGAAATTTGACTCGTCTGTCCAGAGAGCCTTTGATCATTGTTCCATTGTCTAATTTCTGTTATTTTGCATATTTTAGCCTTTTAGTCTTCCTCCCCTTTCTAAACAGATATTTTGTAATACAACGCATGCTTTAAGTCCTGATTTAAAAAGTGACCTTTGTACTGTTGATGGATGGACAATGACACCTGAACCTTCTGCCAGTTCTCTTGTCAATTCAACGCTTGTCTTCTTTATATTCTTCAAGGATATTTTTTTCAAGGATTTCTCATCCTTGTGAGTTTTTTGGGTCTTACATACCTGGGTTTGTTAATTACAGATTATGTTTCTTGTTGATTGCTTCGGGTACCACATCTTGAAAACTGAGTGTTGCGAGCTACTTCACTCAATGTTTTTCCTTCTTTATGCAGAAAAACAATTCAATGGCCTTCTTCCACTGCAATCTTGGCCATTTTGTTTTAAGCTAACCGATAATCTTGAAAGATCAGTATTCTGCAGTAATAAAAGTGCTTTATTGATGCGTTCAGAGGAAGAGCCGCTGATAGATGCTAATGACTTGAGGAACACCTAACAAATTTGATTTGATTGGGAAATGTGATGGATTAGCTACCACAACACTTCATATTAGCTGCTCATAATAAAATTTACTTTGAGTTGTTGTGATCACAAGTTGTCTATGGCGAACGTAGCGAGGCATCCTCCAGAAGGCCTGCGACCTGGGTCCGCCCAGGTCCCTGTACCCCGGCTCTGGGATCCTCAATGCTTTCTGAATCATTTACTCCATTCATGGCTAAATAAACGTCTGGTCAGATATGAGGGATCTCTGGGTCGCTCCTGTGAGATTGATCAGCTATCTCCATGCCGCTGGTCTGTTCAACCAGAACTGACTGGGGCAACACAACAACAACAACAACCCAAATATATGTATTTGAGGGATGTAATATTGTAAGGCTTGTTATTTCAAAACGTATTAATTGCATTGTTTTGTCTTTCTATCCAAACATCTCATCAGTTTTTCTTTTTGTCTTCAAACACTGCATTTGAAACCTGCACATTTTGAACATTTTACTTGTTTTGTTTTTCCCCCCTCAAAATTTCACCTAAATCATGTTGACCTGGCTTGTGATCAATATCAGAAATCTGAACAGACTTGTTTTCATGGCTTTTGATAACATTTTATTGACACCTGCTCTCCGAATAGCTTCCCATGTACTACACCATGATGTGCGATTAAAACGTGCGTAATGACCTGTTCAACTTGATGTTTTTTCAACTCTCAGTCCAAGTGGTTTAGTGACTTTAAAATATCTGGAAAACTTAAGAAAAGTAAGTCCTTAAACAAATACAAACTGCTACTGATTCATGATAATTTCTTACAATCCAACCAAACAATATGTCACATAGCTATTTCACTTGAACATATGACAGTCCATCTGACCAGACATGAAGAAGATGGATAAATCTGTCAGTTCATAGTCTAGTGATCTACAATGTACATGTAACACAACTCTGATTGGTTTTACATATTTTCCTGAAACACTGCATTTGAAAATGGAAAGTTTCTCATTTTATAATATGCTGCCAACTAATAATTTTCATAATTTTGTAAACACAAAAATAATTGTTTTGTTACCTTTGAGGGCAGGCTCATAGGTTCCCTTAGGTCCAAGAGGTACACAGACTCACCTCTAAGCCTTCTAATCTAGGCTTGAGTCTCAGCCCAGCTGTAAACGGTCTTACCGGTGTTTCACAGGCATGGTGATTCATTAATGTGTTCCGTCCCTAGGATGGACATTAAATTGGGCGTCTCGTCTGACAGAATTAGTTGGTGGACGTTAAAGATCCCACGGTGTCCTTCACAAAGAGTACGCGAGTCGTTGCCAACACCACGGCCAAATTCGAAATTGCTGCTCTAACCAGCAGAGGGCATTGCATCAGCGGCAAAGTCGTGCCCCCAGCCAATGATGCTGCCCAACAGCCTTGTGTTGCAAATAAAGGTAGAAGATCTTCGAGGGTGAAATGCAGACAGAAATCCATATAAACATTCAGTACTAGTTCTGTGTTGGAGCCGCCATTGGTATTACATCGTGCAAACAGGACATCAACTTTGTGACAGATAAATCCTTCATCTCCTTTAAATGTTTTTTCAAATGCCCCACCACCACTCCGCATCCCCTTTTATGACCGCCACTTTTTCTTGAGTCCCCTGACCAACCTTTCTGTCCCACAATAGTCCGACCATAATGGCTGCATGGTTACGCTACTCTGCAGGTAGAAACACTTTCTTGCCTACTTCTGCCATAGTATATACAGTGCCTTCAGAAAGTATTCACATCCCTTCACCTTTTTACATTCTGTTGTGCTACAACCTGAATTTAAAATGGATTAAATTGAGATTTTTGTCACTGTTCTGCATACAATACCCCATATGTCAAAGTGGATTTTTACGGCGTAGCCCATAGGGCAAAGCTGTCTTGAGGAGCGTTTGTCTATCTGTATGTATTGTTGTTTGTGGGGGAAGGTGATGACATGCCATAGTGGAGATAGAACAGTGTAGGGTAGCATGGACCGCGTGCGAGTAGGAAGCCAATCTCAGGGGGTGGAGCTCGTGGTAACTAGGCAGGGTTAAGATTTGTTCTCCCAGTAACTGATTGCCTCCTGTGATTTCCCCTATGTTCTCACAATTATAACAATGCCATAAAAACCCATGTCGTTAACCAACAACAACAACTACCAGCATAAATGCCGACAGAAACCCGAACATTCCCGATCGGGCTAAACCCTGTCCCACCACCGCTGACAGGATCCGAACATTACGATCGACAAATAAACCCCGCCTCGAAAAAATCGTCATCGGCAACTAAGCCCCACCTTTAAAAGAGCGGGGCCGTGAGGCCACACGTTGAGTTTCAGGATTGGTCAGGATGACATCTTCGAGAACGGAGGAGGAAGAATCTCTCATGCTGGCTATCATACTGGGGTGGACGCTTTTGTCTCTAGCTCTTGGCTGCGGCTGGCTTGTGTACGCTTTTTGGGGAGGACTGTTCGGGGCTCAGAGAACCTTTGCAACATTGGAGCCAGGGGTGTTGGTTGCCAGTGGTGTTTTTCAGAGGGAGACATGAGCGTAAGAGGATGGGCGGCATGAACACCCTCACGTTTGTGGTGACGCGGAGAGGGGCTCCGCGCAATCTTGTGCGTTTCCCGCGCAAGCGGCTTCGGCCGCCTTGTGCTGCGACTTCATTCGGCAGTCTTGTTGGAGCAAAGCTGAGTGCCGGCCGGCTTTGAACAATTTATTTTATTTTGTCATTCCCCTGTCTGTTTTTGAGTCTGCATGTGGAGGTACCTCGATTAGGATTATAGATTTACCTCACTGTTCATTTTCATGCCATGCATGAATTTCATTATTGTGCATTTTATTTGTTGTGTCGTGTTTCTTTGTTCGTGGGTTTCAGATAAAACCCCATGAGTTCCGTGCAGGTAAGCATCTCGCCCTTCAGTCCCGCACAAGCCGTAAAACGTACCGCCAATTTTCGGCTTGATCGCCTCTGAGTAAGACTGACCGGCTATCCGTCCAAGGCTAGTGTTCATCGGCCATGGTCCTGACAAATGGTGTCAGAAGGGGGATCTGGATGCTCAATATCCAGGGTGCGGGTGTGGCACCCGCTGAGTGGAAATTGCGCTCAGCTTTCGAAATCCAAGTTGTAACGACTGTCTCTCTCATCGAGGGGGAGGGCATTGTAGTGACCGGGGTGTCTACATTTATAGTTGATTTGGTGTCAGGAAAGAACGCGAAAACAGCGCTTTGCCAAATTTAAGGGAAATTAAATTTTGTTTCTGAGGAGGTTACATGCACACAGGGAAAGCTGCTCGGCCTGTAATGGTGGACGTGCATGAAATGGCGGAGTGGCTAGTTACATGAAAAAGTAAGTACACCCCATGTAAAGTTTTGACTTTTTCAACATACAGCTATTTGATCTTCATTTCAACAATATTAATAGATAAAGGTGATATAATATCACAGATATCATGAAACATTTACATTTTGTAGTCCATTGAATAATTTAAATAAACATAAATGCAAATTTCGCATGTGGAAAAAGTAAGTACACCCTTGGCTCTAATAAGTGGTATTGGCCCCTTTGGCAGAAACAACCTCAAGTAGGCGTTTTTTATAACTGTCTACCAGTCTCTGACATCGACTGGGAAAAATTGATGTAGATTGATGAGGGAAAAAATGAATTTAAACGATTTCAGCAAAAGGCTGCAACATAACAAAATGTGAAAAAAGTGAAGGGGGTCTGAATACTTTCTGAATGCACTGTATGTTGGCGGTTCGGCTGTTCAGCTTATCCGATAGCCATCACACGGTAAGGGGTGGAGCTGTCGTAGCCAAGTGTAGTAGAAGTGACCGGAGGAGGCGGATCCACATGCCTGCCAGTACAGCCGGATAAAGGGAAATTTGGTGGAAATTGATTGGCCCAATGGGATAAAGGGAAATTAGGAGTGGTGGATGATGCTCTTGGACCCGACCAACCTGCGACAACCTGCACTCAAAGTAAGGTGCCTTGATGTTTACTATCCCAGGTATTCGGTTCTTGCTCATAAATTGGGACATAGATAATTGGAATGGGAGTGGGCGAGAGTGATTCAATGGTCGGTAAGTGGATTGGTTTGAGTGCCAAAAAGTGTCTTGTGGTTGATGTTTGTTATGTGTAAAGGGCTTTGTGTTTTTGTCTGTTATGTGTACAAGATTGAGTTGTGGTTGGAATGTGAATGTGTGCATTATCACATGTATGCAGGCCATGGCTGTGTCGGAACACAAGTACCATCTTTACATTGCAGTGGTTGAGAATTGAATGGCAGTGGCGGAGGAAATGACATTTGGGATTTTGTGGGTGGCGAAGGTGTGTGTGTCTGCAGGAATGAATCAAGCTCTGGAGGAACGGTGATTGTGGCCCCCTCTGAGGTAATTAGTCCCTGGCAGCCAGTGGTGTCTGGGAATGGAGACCTGTCGGAGAGGGTGTGGTTGGACGACCAGCGGGTATGGAGATCCCTGGCGACTCTGAAGAGGCTATGGGAGCCTAAGGCCAAGGGTTGCCTGAATGGTGTGGAGACCCTTCCCAACGGGACATACAGCAAAGGAGCTGTTTGGCTGTCAGCGACCGAATAGTTGAAGATGGGGGGGGGGGGGGGGGGGGGGGGGGTGAAAAAGTCATATGTCAAATACCTGTTTTTGGACTGCGGGCACAACAGCCTGAAGCGACCCCACCATCTTCGTTGTACGGACCTCCTCGCTGCCTAATTGAGGATCACACATGCATGTAATAACATTTATGCCATGGTCTTGCAGGGTTGGAATGAGTGCTTTTAATCATTGGGTTTATGTGTGAGAGTGTGGGGGAAGGTCTACCGATGCATGTCATTAAACTGTACCACAAGGACAGGGCCTGCGGAAATTTGGATTCGGTAAATTAGGATGGCTCCGCAGGTAACGTTGGGTATTGTGGCATCCACCAGGGAACATGGTCTTTAAAAGGGGGTTGTATAAGCGTTACTAGATAGACCATGGGCCGAGCCCCAAAATTCCTACTTCCCTGATCTGCAAGAGAGAAGTACTTAATTTGACCTTTAATGATCATAGAGTATATTTATAAGTATGTCTATTAATGTTCCCATCTTCAAAACATACGTGTATTTGACAGAAATCTGAAGAAAGGGACGCTAAAATTACTCTTGCAGCCGACGATCTCAGGGAAGTGATGACGTCAGCTTATTTCTTAATTGGCCAATCATAGTGCTTTTGACAGGGGCTCCACCAAAACAAGCCAATCACAGTATTCGTACAGTGGCTGTCGTTGTAACGCAATGTAACAAAGAACGAGTAAATCTACGCGTAGTACGACGCGACATGGAGTGCTGCATGCGAAGAGAAAATTTCGCGAATGTGTCCATCAGTGGAAGGACTTGAATACCAGAGAGGTGCCATTGCTACCAAAGCTATCCAAAGATTCCATTTAGAGCTCGTGTTGGCGGAAGAACAACTCGATGTTGTCCCTGCTGGCCCTGACCACTCCGTTGGCTATCATCGTGCATGTTATATGCGATTTACTGACAAAACAAAGATCGAGAGAGCCAAGAAAAGACAAGAACGAGAAAATCAAGCTAAAGAGTGTAAGCACTGTTTATTGAGAACGAGAATCCTATTTTGTTTACCTTTTTAAAATTAAATGATTCGGCCCTTTCATCTCCCCTCCCCCCTCCCCCCCCCCCCCCCCCCCCCCAAGTGTACAATAATGGCGACTATTATCTCTCACTTATCCCACGTATTACAATTTATGTTAGTTGATAATGATAGTTATGCGATTTGCAGTGACAGTATAATTATTGTCTACAAAAATTATTGTATGAACATTTTTATGAACTTATGGTCTGGCGGCGGGGATGGAACATCACGTGATCGCTCTGAGCGAATCAGCGCGCTGCTCTGCCACCGGCTCAGATTCCGTGTATAATAATCCTCGCTGAAATGCACTGAGGTAAATATGAATAAAAAATATGGATCTCGTCAAATATTTTGAGGTAGGCCATGTTCGTCCCAGGCTTAATGGCCATGTCTATGCCAAATATCAAGCACGTGAGCCTCTCCGTTTAGGAGTCTATCGGTAACATTACACACACACACACAAACTGTGTTTTATATATATAGATATCCATCTTAGTGCAGCGGCATAGCAAAAATTTAAGAAGAATTGTGCATTTTGTGATGGAAGCACCAAATTTGGCACAATGATAGAATGTTATATTTAGAACATTTTCAGATATGGAACCACTTTGAAATTCACCCAAGGTCGCCGCCATATTGGATTTCAAAATGGCGGCTTTAAAAATCTGTAACCCTTAGGGGGGGTGGCGGAAACAAATCCTACAGGCACAATTATTGCCCCATTCACCCTATATCTTTTCTAACATCAGTAGACACATTACAGCGGCGATTCTGAGCTCAAGGGAACATCTAGGGGTCTGGGGAGTGAAAAATTTGAAAATTTCGGCCAAAAATACCCCTAAAAGAGGTCATTTGGTGTCAAATTTCAGGGGGGGTCGTGTATTGTCCTGTAGATAAAACATGCTGGTCCGTTGATTAACCCCTAATTAAACGACTTTTTTGTTTGTTTGCTCCATCCAGGTTTCAATCATGTCGAAGCAGTTCAAGTTAGTTCATGTTACCAAGCATGTAACTTCAACGCCAAAGACGCCACTGGACTGGGAACTCTGTGTTCTGTGTCAAGTTGATATAGGAGAGTCCCTACAGTGTCCTGCTGTCACGAAAAGAACTGATGTAGGTGCTGGATACAAGACACTTGAAGACAATCTATCAGCATTCAATAAACTAGGCAAGCTGCCACAAGACGTGGACTTGCAACGACTGGATGAAGGCCAAGGGATAGCTGCCACTCTAGCTGCCCACCAAGCCAAGTGGCACAAGTCATGCAGGGTGAAATATAACACTACCAAGCTACAGCGGGTACAGAAGAGAAGTCATTCAGAGGGAAGCCCTATCCCCAGTACAATCACAGATAAGTACAAGCTTACTAGGTCTCAGGCAGCTTGTGTTGATAGCATATGCGACAATTTGTGCTTCTTCTGCCAGCAAGAGCTTGGTTTGGAGTTTCATCAAGCAGCGACATTGGAACTAGATAAACACGTTCGCAAGGCTGCAGAGTTTCTTCAGGATACCACTTTGTTAGCCCAACTGAGTGCTGGGGACATGGTCGCAAGAGAGGCCAAGTACCATAAGAAATGTTTGACATCCCTATACAACTGCGTGAGGGCAGCAAAAAAGCTTGCTGAGCAAAGCCAGAGCACGGTATATGTCATTTCAGCAATAGTCCTTGCTGAACTGGTAACGTACATAGAGGAAACTGCTAAAGAAGAAGACACTGCTCCTGTATTCAAGATGGCAGACCTCACCAAGCTCTACACAATGAGAATGGAACAGTTCGGAGTTGTGCTGGAAACACGAGTCCATACAACCAGACTCAAGGAGCGTATCCTGGCACACTTCCCTGATCTGCAGGAGCACAGGCAGGGAAGAGATGTCCTGCTGGTGTTTCAGGAAGACATTGGCAGTGCATTAGCCAAGTCATGTCAACATGATATTGACAGTGATGTTGTGCACCTGGCACGAGCTGCAGGGATTATAAGGAAGGATATGTTCCAGTCATCTCAGCCTTTCAATGGGTCCTTCTCAAACAAATGTCAAGAAGAGTCTGTGCCACAACTGCTGCTGACAATGGTCTCCATGATTTTAGAGGGCGCAGGCATCAAAGATCAGGCATGTCAGTCATCGGCATCGGCGTCTGTGACAATAGCTCAACTTCTCAAATACAACAGTGTGAAGCATGAGAGGAGAGGTGCAGGCACAGACGTACGACACAGCATTAGTCAAGAGACTCCTTTGCCAATATATCTTGGCTTGATGCTTCATGCCCATACGAGAAAGAGGGAACTGGTTGACACATTATCTGGACTAGGGATCAGCATTGCCTATGATAGAGTGCTACGGATCTCTGCAGAGCTGGGGAACGGGGTCTGTCAGCGCTTTCGGGCGGAGAAGGTGGTCTGTCCCCCAAAGCTCCGCGGTGGAGTGTTCACCACATCAGCTGTGGATAATATAGACCACAATCCCAGTTCCACGACAGCACACGACTCCTTCCACGGAACTGGTATTTCATTGATACAACATCCAGACTATGACAATCAAGGCACAGACCGAGGTATTGTCATCATCGGGGGTGTCTCAAATGTCAAGACTGTGGAGGACCTTCCACGGTATTACACAGATGTACAACCAGTTAGTTCACTTGCCAAAAGCCACCCTGTACCAGCTGGAACCCAGGCGTCGCTGCAGAGGAATCCTGCACAAGCTGAACTGGATAAAGAGAAGAGGTGGCTCCAGACTGTGAAGGATGCATGTGACAGTGGTGACACACAGAATCCAGGAAACATTTCTTGGGCTGCACATCATGCAGAGAACCAATCGGCCAAGGATACTAGTATCACAGTCACACCCACTGCCTTGCTTCCCCTCTTCCATGACCAAGCCCACTCAGTGGCAATGATCCGCCATGCCATGGATGTCGTGAAAGCAGCGATCAATGAGCTAAACCCTGGACAGATACCCGTCGTCACACTGGACCAACCACTTTATGCGATCGCCAAGCAGGTGCAATGGAACTGGCCAGACACACATGGTGAAGATCTCTTTGTGGTCATGCTGGGTGGTCTACACACAGAGATGGCAGCTTTGAAGACAGCAGGAGACTGGCTGCAAGACAGCGGTTGGACACAGGCATTGGTTCAGGCAGAGATAGCAACAGCTGGCACAGCAGACTCCTTCTTGCGTGCAGCTCACGTCAGCCGTACAAGACGCGCCCACCAAGTAACTGTTGCTGCCCTACACATACTGCAGCATCGTGCATATGACATATACAACGAAAGAGCAACTGCAAGAGATGAGGAACCATTGGAGTTCGAGGCATGGTGTGACCAGAGAGCAGCGGCATGTCCACAGTTTCAGTACTGGGCCACTGTACTTAACCTGGAGCTCTGTATACTCCTCTACATACGTTCACTGAGAGAGTCCAACTTCACGCTGTACATGGACACCCTACCAGAGCTAGCTCTAGCTGCATGGTTCGCTGCATTGGGCCATATCCACTATGCTCGCTGGTTACCAGTCCACATCAGGGACATGGTTGGCATTGCAGAGAAACACCCAGATGTTGCTGCCAAGTTCCATGCGGGGCACTTCACATCCAAGAAGACTAGGCATGCTTTCTCCGCCATCTCCCTAGACCAGGCTCATGAACAAAACAATGCCACGGTCAAAGGCGATGGCGGGGCAGTGGGCCTAACTGAAAATCCAAGTGCCCTTCGACGGTGGATGGTGGCTGGCCCCGAAGTTGCTCGGGTCATCACAGAATTTGAGACCTCACAGCAACTGCGCCAAAGGGGAGAGCACACCCACCACCATGAGCAAACCGACAGTGTGCAGAAGAAGTTCGTCCAAGATGTCCGTGCACTGACAACAGTCATCGAAGAGATGGGCAGCCCCTTTGAAGAAGAAAGCACAGATTTGCTGGTCCTGGGCACACTGGAGATCTTGGGCCCAGCTGTTGTAGATACTGTGCGTACAGCTTTACAGATTGGGAGAGATCAGTTCCATTCATTTGAGAAGGAACGTCTGGCAGACAGATCCAAGCCACTCAATGATGTCATCAAACGCAACAAACTCCCGTTGTTTTCATCCATCAAGGTCAAAGCTGCCCAGAAGAGCAAACAACAAGTAGCCTCTGCAAAGCGTGATTCAGAGCTCTTCTCCAGACTATACATCGCATGCCAAACCAGAGATGGGGGTCTCGAGCAGTTCTTCAAACATGAGAACAGCGCACATCCGCCAGCACTCTCGCAAAATGGACAGCTCCGCTTTGGTTCCAAAGCTGACTTGTTGCAGCCCTTAGAACAGCTTGTCGAAACAAAGTCGGACCCACCACAAGTATCTTCTGTGATCCTCGATGGAGCTGTAATAGTTCAAATGCTGAGCCCAGGCCAGACCAAAACATTTCTTGACTATGCCACAAAAGTATTCATTCCATACATTATGTCACAGCTTCAACATCGATCTCGTCTCGATCTAGTGTGGGACCGCTATGCAAAGTCAGGCAGCCTGAAGGCAACTGCAAGGACCAACAGAGGCAAGGGAATACGCAGACGTGTCACTGGCTCTGCCCTCCTACCAGGCAACTGGCACAGTTTCCTCCGTGTCGACGAGAACAAGGAGGAACTCTTCAGCTTTCTGTCTAAGCAGGTCACGGAGTCCATCGATGTGCCAGACAAACAGCTGATTGCTACTGACGGTGAACAGGTAATGTGCATGATGTATGTTAGTGTGTGTTAGTGAAAGTGTGTGTATGTGTCTGGGTGGTGAGAGTGGGTGCGTGCCTGCTTGTGTGTTTGAGAGTGTGTGTACAATCTTCTGTGGTTTCAGTACATATTATACAATGTATTATTGATTTATGCTGTTGTAGAGTAAATTCTTACCCACATATGTGTATTCTTTTCATATAATTTAATTTTGATTATATAATCCCGATTTGTATTATCTATTCGGAAGAATATTTTGTATTGTATATATAATCTTTAGCTGTCCACGGTACACTCCCTCAAATTGTTAAGAAAGGCCTATTGGCCATAGTGTTCTTGAATTGCTTTTTTCTTTCCTGGCATCTTGGGGGAGTGTACACGAACAGGCTACTGTTATATGTGCAATGTCATATTGTATGATTTCATGTGTTTGATGCCAAGTAAATAACAATAATAATAATAATAATAATAATAATTGCCCTGTATTTATGTACTTGAAATAATGTACTGAAATAAATTAATAAATGTTATGCAGATTCATGTCAGGTTTTATTCGTGACCACCTACACCAAAGGAATTCACATTTAATTTACATCACGGTATTGTTCATGCTTACACCAACAGGTCATTGCTGTACCACCATGTGCAGACACAGCCGCTTTGGCCCCGTGCAATCACGAGGAAGCAGACACGCGCATGATGCTCCACGCAGCAGCTGCTATGAAATCTGGACACCGCAGAGTACTCATCCGCACCGTGGACACAGATGTGGTGGTTCTCGCTGTGTGGATGGCCCAGGAGCTTAATGAGGTAGTGGACGAACTCTGGTTAGCGCTTGGAACCGGAAAGAACTTCCGCTACATAGCAGCACATGAGCTGTCTGCTACCCTGGGACCAGACAAAGCCAAGGCACTGCCAATCTTCCATGCAATCACAGGGTGTGATACCGTCTCAAGCTTTGCAGGTCGTGGCAAGAAAACAGCATGGGCAGTATGGGAAACTTTTCCAGAAGTGACCAATGCATTCCTGGACCTGGCATCTGCACCAAGTGAGATCTCTGAGGATACACTGGCAACCCTGGAGAGATACGTAGTGCTTCTGTACGACCGCACATGCACATGTTCTGAGGTGAATCTGGCAAGAAAGAAACTCTTTGCAAAGAAATCTCGATCCATTGAAGCAATACCTCCAACACAGGCCGCCCTAGTACAACACGTGAAGAGAGCAACTTACCAGGGTGGACATTGTTGGGGACAGTCTCTTGTCCCACACTGCTATCTCCCATCACCATGCGACTGGGGGTGGGTGGACAATGACGGACAGTTCGATCCTCTGTGGACAACACTACCAGAAGCTGCCAAATCCTGCTATGAACTCATCTGTTGTGGGTGCGAAAACGGTTGCAGTGGGAGATGCAAGTGCAAGAAAGCGGCTCTGAAATGCACAGCACTGTGTGCCTGTGATGGTGACTGCTCACATTGAGTTGGAACTGTGACACTTGGCATGACTTGATGCAATACGCTCGCTAGTTCTCTTGCTGAACGTGTGTATACAATGTACGTAATATGGGATTATCAGTTGCTTATATGCATTAAAACATATTTCAATACAACCATTCAATTCATTGACCTCAGAAATGTACATCTAGACACCAGAATCAAGTATCTAGCTGGCATAGAACCAGAGATATCGGTCAGCAGATTTTCGGAAGCCGCCATCTTGGAATCCAATATGGCGTCAGTAAATCAATTTCCGCCATCTTGAAATCCAATATGGCGTCAGTAAATCAACTTCTAAGTAGAACCATTCAATTCCTTGACCTCAAGTTTGTACATCCAGACACTAAAATCAAGGCTGTAGCTGGTATAGAACCAGAAATATTTGTAATTAAAGATTTTTAAGCCGCCATTTTGAAATCCAATATGTCGGCCACATTGGGGTGAATTCCAAAGTGGTTCCATATCTGAAAATGTTCTCCATATAATATTCTATCATTCTGCCAAATTTGGTGCTTCCATCACAAAATGCACAATTGGTTTGCTATGCCGCTGCACTATCTCCACGTCTCATAGGAATCTTCTGACTCTATACCGTTGTGTTGTATGGTATTGTAGCGGTTACCGGAAGCATGACACAATTACCTTGCACCAGCCGATGACGCAACCGGCGAGCGGTCACTTGTCCGGACTCGCCCGGGCGTGTCCAGACTTGCCTTTCCCGGGCGAACACTTGGCTTACCTATTTGCATACCACGCCCCGCCTGAGAGGCGTGGCTTTTGTGTGTTGAGCTTTACTTATAAATTGCCGCCCGTTCGATGGGCTGATTCAGTGCTTTTGAGTTCTTTCGAGTGAGCTGGAAATAAATAGCTCAGTGAAACTTCATTCCTGGCGTCGTTCATTTTGTCCGGTTTTTATCGTGCGAGCATAGCTCCCACAGTATTATATTATAACTATCATTCCAAGCTAAGGCAATGCCATACACATGATATACTTCCACTCTTACTCTTATTTCTGAACAGTAACATTTAAATCTAAAAATGCTAAAATTTTAAAGTAGAGTCTAACTTAGATCTACATCTAAAAACTTAGATCTAGGACTAGTAATAGGGTCTAGTCAACGAGTATACTACTCGCACCAGTAGCAGTTACAGGTCGAGTAACTTCTTGTAGGAGTCCATAGTCTAATAAATCCGATGTAACTAAAGTAGCTCTCTTTTATCACTTGACGTTGACATTACCCTCCCACGGTACAGGGCGTCAGTGCTGCTGCACCATGTGCTTCAGGATCAACAGTAGGAATAAAACACATATCTTCCGTAGGGACAGTCAAGTCAAGTTTTTAAGATTTGGCATCTTCTGTTTATTAAAAGAACAAAGTTACATGTATTCAATGTAATTAAGCTTTATTTAATGACTTTACATAGCAAATTTGAGTTGTATGCTTGTAAAACAATTCACAACCTGACATCCTCTTGGAAATAACATGCTTATTTCATCAATGAAATGACAGTAAAGTAATATACCTGTAATAGCTTATGCAGCATTTGTGTGGAAGCATTACTTTCACATGTATAAATCATTAAATGTATGTATGATTCCTGTACAGCATAACATATCAGAAACGACTGAGAAACTGGTATGCGTCAGCAATGAGCTTATATATAAACGTTACATGAATGGTATCTCTTGAGTAACTTTTGATTATATTTAGTACAGTTTTAGATTAAGACATACATACATGTAGCTTAAGAGAGAAAAGGGAAGGGTAGCAGAGAGTGAGAGATAGAGAGAATAAGATTTTAAAACAAAACCAACAATATCTGAGTTTTTTGTATGATTGATATGTGTGTGTGTGTGTGGGAGGGAGGTTGTTTGTGTGTGTTAAATGTAGCAAAATGTAACAGTAACAAGTAAATGTGATCTTAAAAATGAAAGAACGAGATCTGTGTGTGTTGGACTGTGTATATATAGTAATGCATTTTATCAAAAAGAGGGAGTGGACTGAACAGACATAATGCAATATTTGGGTGATTAGTACACAATATTTTTTGTTCATTATAAATACAAGAATATTGTTACAGACACGACTTTGATGTTATGGTGGGCCGAGCGGAATGGCCGCCGTGTCCGCACAAGTTACCCGATTATACTCGAACGTTTGCCGAGTCGCGCTACGCTAGATCAATGAAGGAAAAGGACACAACGGCTGGGATTAAAATGACACGACACCAGGGATACGGTTCTCAAGACCTCCGGAGGAGGTTATAATATGGCGGAAGGTTAGATTACAGGAATGAGAGGGACAGCATAGAAAGATAGGCACTTAGACACACTTATCTTATTCCCGACAGACCACAGATAAACAGGACAAAACTGACTCACACGGGGATTGATGGCAAGGAAAGCGGGCAGTCGATGGCTCAAGGTGCACTCTTGGCTCAAGGACAGAATCGACCCGGTCCGGTCCAAAGATGCGGGGAGGTATCGTCGCGCTGGGGGTGGCGTCCTTTGCTCTCCGTAGTTCAGGCGCATCTGACCTCACGTCCGGTAAGTGGCTGCGCATATCCGGCGGGGAGTGACACGCCCTCGGCTAGTTAGCTCCGCCCCAGATGGAATCGGTCCGCCCTTCTTATTGGGTGCGGGGGGGTCCGCCCTTCTTATTGGGTGCGGGGGGGTTACCGGGCTCCGCCCTTGACGAGGAACTGACAGTGAGCCCCTTCGTGGTAACCCCGTCGGAGCGCATGGTCAATGGCGGCTAACCAAGCCGATGTGAGGACGCACACTCCCCGCACGCCGCGTCCCTCTGTTGTTGTAGTTGTTGTTGTAGTTGTTGTAGTTGTTGTGGGGAAGATGGGAGGAGGTATGGGGAGGTCCTAAACTCACTACTGGTGCCATACGATCACATTCTGGTGCAACGAAGAGTCAGAATTAATGGAAACGAGTCCTTAACTGACATAGACTAAGAATAACTAGCAAGATGTCCGAAAGTTGTCTACGTGAGATGCGGTGGACCTGGGCACGACATTTAATGGGGGAAAAAGGGGAAGGTCGGTTCTACAGAGTGTTGTTTACAGACAATGGGACTAGGGAATGGGGGATTGGGGATAGTTGGGGAGTATTGGGGAAATAGGGGAATATTTACAAGCGGACATGGAGGCCAAATCCCATATCCGCAACATTGCACCCTTCTCTACCCTCGGGGCGTCCCGACCCGATAAATGTTTACCTATTTTAGTGTGGCACTCAGATGTAGTTCCCTCTACTATTAACTCTACCCTGAGTGCGACAGTTTTACAGATATTCACAAATGAGTAAATATGTCCCCCTGCGATGTTGCACCCTTCTCCTCACAGAAACACACCCACAGGATAACCGAATCGCGGAAAGAATTCGCAAACTAAACATACAGCCGGTAGGGAGCATTATTTACACAAGACTACACTGATATTTACACTACGATCCAGGACCTGTTTTTGGAGGAACACATGCAGATGTTATGCATAGAGAGAGCACGCATGCCAGCATCGATACACCAACCCACGAGTGCTCTGTGGCCTTACGGCCTTTAATAATGTGCAGAGCACCCCTTCCAAGCACCAAAAGCACCACCCCAAGCACCAATCGGTGCAGTCACCATTGTTCATTAAAATAAAAACAACAACCCCTAACCCTGCAGGTGTCTCTTGCTCTTCGTGTGGTGCACTTGGCCTTCTTGCCTCTTTCAAAAAATAAAGAAAGGCGCCAACCGCGTCCATTTCTTTATTGTGGCCGTCAGGGGGCCAACTATAAGTGGTTCACCTGTATGGCATAGGTGCCACGTTGACCTATAGGTCCATCCACGGGTGGTGCTTGGCCGCATAAGAACTGCGGTCCATGGTGGGTGGCCACAAACATTGCGGTCCATATGGTGTATCGATCCAGGCAGCAAGCAGCGAAAGTGCAGGCCCACAACTGCGAAGCCAGCACCTCTCTCTCCTCTCTCTCTCTGCCCCAAAGCCAGATCCTCGGAGGTGGGAGACAAAAGAAGCAGACAAGTGAGTAAGGTGGTAAGGGCGCAAAAGTGCACGCAACACAAGGTAATGCACACTAGGGGCACATGGGAACCAGGTGAGACAGGTACGTTCCTACCGTACGCTCCCCCCCCCCACCAGGTAACCTACATGGCCCCTCCCTTACCCCTTAGTGCATCCACAAAACACAACACTACCCATAAACATCTATTTTACAAATTAACAAACGTCCCTACTGTCTTCCCCGTTCCTCCCATAAACCAAATTCGTCTTCTCTCCCTCCTAACCAATCAAATTTGCTATTTCCAACTCTCATCAAAATTTGCCATCTCCAACTCAACATCAAAATTTGCCATCACCAATTCATCATCAGTCCCTCCTAAGGAGGGAGAGATGGAATCACCCCAATGTCTCATCCACGTCGTGATGCGTCTCACCAATCCACACAGCAATTCTCAGTTCCTGCAACAAAACAAAGAAAACACAGGTGTGGAGTCATCATCATCACCACAGGCAAGTGGCTGCGTATGGTGCGACAGGTTCATCAATCCTAACTATTTCCTAAATGACTTTAACAACTTTACATTACCCGGGGTCTTTCCCTGCCAATCCATTGGCCAACTTACACTATGGGTTCTAAAAACCAATTCCCATTGACCAACTTGTGGTGCTTTTCAATTTGGGGTCTCACTCCCCCGATTCATCTCCCGGTGCCCTCGCACAATTTCTGGGCTGTGGCGTGTACCTCTCCCAGCGGGTCTACCCACCTGCACACCTCCACCACTGCAGTTGCCTCCGAGCTTACCTGCTCCTTACCCTAACCTAACTACCTGGGGAAGGCCCTCTGGCACTCTCCCCACTCGGTGCCCTCTCTGGCACTGGGCTGCCCGATCCACACCCGGGATCCTCAGGCACCCACTGACACTAACGGCTCCCAGAGCCCACCTGCGGCCTCACCTGGCCGACATCCTCACAGTGGTGGAGTGCCCAACCAACTACACACACTAACAGGCTACACGCCCAGCCATTTCCACAACACTAATGCACCCATCCACAACACCATTCTGCAACCGCACCACAAATGCCAATATCCAACCACAATTTACCTATACCCTCTACCTAACACTTACACTACCCGCCCCGGGTACTCGTGAAAGGGGTCCACTCTTCCCCCATCCACACCTTCGCACCATGCACACCACTCCGTACCACTTACTCCAACTCTCTCCACACACCTGTACCTGCACACCTGTGGTCTCACACCTGGTGCCACCTGCACCCTTCTCTCCCCAAGCGCATTCGCGCTGATCCACAACACTCACTACTCACACACTGCTCCACACACCTGTCCAGTTGCACACCTGTGCAATCACACCTGTTCAATTCTCACACACACGGCATCATCTCAGCTAACTACTCCCTTCTGAAACTTGCGCTTCCCAGTCGTCCCTTTAAACTATTGCGCTCCCTCGTCATTATCATCCACACTAATCTACCTGCGTCCCCACTACAGGTATCAGTCACTAACTACACTTAACGTCAACTAATGTCATCTTCTAGGGCCCTAACAATATAACCTAACCCACCCGGGCTAGTTTTCACTGCCATACACCCCATAAGCTATTGCGCATTTGCCCCCCTTATGGGAAGGGTGGCAGGGATGCCCCCCTTACCCACCGGGCCCATCGCTCACTACCAATTTTGCACATCAAATTTAAACAAATTAAAAATTTGCCAATCACTACCCATCATCTGCCAATCACTACTGCCAATCCCTTGCCAATCATCAAATTTTGTTTTTCTCTAATTTTGGGGCCAAAACACTATCCTCCTCACACAGTCTCCTCACTAATGCCTCTCGGTGCGCCAATTCCTGTCCAAAGCCCGGCTTCGTAAAGCCAAGCCATGAATGCGGGTTGTTCTGTGCCAGCGGCTGGACGCGTCCGGCACTCGGTGCAGGGACGGGGGCTTACCCGGGCCGAGATCCCACGCACCATCTCGGCGTGGAGCCATCCAATGTCCCGATCTCGACCTGCCGGACTGCCTCAATAGAAAGTGGTCGCCATGACGACCCTTCCTATCGGGCTGCCCGCTCCGCCTAGTGGAGCCCGGACGCGGCCGCTCCACGCGAGGCCCGGCACGCACCGAGGGCCCGATTCGGCTAAAAGTCGCTCTAACCTCTAAACCTGTTACCGTCGATGCTTCACCTGGACGCTTACACCCCGCAGCCCGTTCCTTGCTCACACATCCAGCCGTTTCCATGCTCCTCGTACCTTTCCTTACACACCCAGGTACACCCATTCCACTCACAGCCTTGGTCACACACCTGACCACCGAACACTTTGGCACACATTCGTTGGTCGCACACCTCACCAACACACCTCTTCGCACCCCCTCCTCTGTGACAATCACAGGTGTGCTCTCATTCGCACACCCAACCACGTGCCTCACCACCAACTCCAGCGTGCATTCCCACTCACGCTCTACCATTCCAGGTGTGCTTCCTTTCTCACCTGTCACCACCAACTCACGCTCCGTGTCACTCTCACTACTCTCACCTCCATTCTTGACAGCGCACTCACCCTTACTCTTGACAGCGCACTCTTTCCTCATGCACCTGTCCGTCACACACCTTTCTCGTGCACACTCTCCCGTTACACCCTCTGTAACACTCACCACAGGTGTGCATTCTTCCTTGCCTTTGACAGCGCACTCTTTCCCCATGCACCTGTCCGTCACACACCTTTCTCGCGCACACTCTCCCGTCACACCCTCTGTAACACTTACCACACCGCGCTTCCATGTGCCCCCTCGCACACGCGCTACGACCGACTCACTCTCGCCAGCACCCTCACTCCTTGGCACGCACTTTTTCCTCACACACCCCAGAGTCTGACTTTCTCGCACACCTCCTTTTTCGCACACCAGACCTGTCGCACACTTCACCAACGGCCTCTCACGAACACCCGGGTCCATCTCGACCCCCAAGCTTCTTAAATCACCTGGCGCATCATACGCACGACCATATTGGTCACCACTTACACCGGGTCCTCTTCCTCTTCGCTTCTCCTCCATCACCTGCGAATCCCTCATCCGGTTAATGAGCACATTATCACGATCTGAACACAGACTTTGGACCAATTCTTTTATCTCCTCTTTTATCTCTTTCTTATCCCCTCTCCGTCGCTTCTTAATTTCGCTCACCCCTTCTTCCACTTCTTCTAATTTCTGCTTCACCTCTTTTATTCCCCGGTACGTCTCCTCAAGCTCATCCTCCAAGGCTACCTTGACCGTTTCCATGTGCGTCCTCACCTGCCGGTCCTTCGTCTCCATTACCTCTATCACCTCGTCCAACCTCGTTGTCAGTCCCTCACGTACCATCTGACATTCCCTCTTCGTCGCTACCAAGTCATTTTTTAGGTCATTTTGTGTCGCTTTTAACCCTCCTATTACCGCTGTGTTCTTCTTTACCTGGTCCGTTAGTTCTTTTTGTCCCTCTGTTAGCTGCTCCACCTCCTGCGTCAGGTCCTCTATGCCCCCTTGCAATTTTACTGTCCCCTTTCTCACCTCCTTCTCCATGTGCTCCTTACAGTGCCTCACCTCCTCGCGCACTCCTCCGACCTCCTCACTCACTCCTCTTCTGATCTCCTCTCCCATCACTTGCATCTCCTGCCCAGATGCCACCCTCATCTGCTCCATTTCCTCCCTGTGAGCATCCAGTTTGGTTTCTACCCCCATTCTGACCCCCTCTATCTGCTGCCCCATTTGTTTAACTTCCCTTTCCGCTTGGTCCCTCATGTCCCTCAATTTGCCTTCCATACTGTTTTCTAACCCCTCTAACCCCTTTTTCATCCCTTCCATTTGATTCTCCTGAACGGCCATTCTGTTTTCTACCCCCATTAACCCCTCCTGTATTTCCCCTAATCTATTGTCTAATCCCTCTATTCTACTCCCTAACCCATGTTTCACCCCTTCTATCCCATTGTCTAACCCCTCTAATTTCTTGTCTAATCCCTCACCGGTACCCCTCGCTTCGTCCCTCATTACCCCCATTTGGTTTCCCATTACCCCCAATTGCTCACTCTGAGCCCTCGCTTCGTCCCTCATTACCCCCATTTGGTTCTCTAATCGCTCACTCATTTGTTCCATAAGGGCCCTCATTTGCAGGAGGAAAAGGTTCGAATCCACCAGGGGCGCTGCCACGGTCGCGGGCGCCGCGACCAGCGAGGCGCCATTTTGCGCGCCCGCTACGTCGGGCGCAACGACGCTATTTTGTGCGTCTGCTACCCTCACTGCTTCGCTCTCCTCACGTCCCTCAATTTGGTCCTGGACCGACCCTGCCTCACTCTCCTCTACCGGAACCCAGCTGTCTTGATCCGCCATAGCGCGACTTTCAAAATTCGGGTTTTTATTTTCGTAAAACACAATCAAATTTCGCCGTTATAATTTCGAGCGCGTAAAACGCGCTCCGGATCGAATTCTACCTCCCAACACCAATTGTTACCCTAGTGGTACAATTGGTGTTCCAAAATTTGGGCCTAATAAATTTAGTCCCAGGTCCGAATCCGACACTCCTGACACCAATTGTTACAGACACGACTTTGATGTTATGGTGGGCCGAGCGGAATGGCCGCCGTGTCCGCACAAGTTACCCGATTATACTCGAACGTTTGCCGAGTCGCGCTACGCTAGATCAATGAAGGAAAAGGACACAACGGCTGGGATTAAAATGACACGACACCAGGGATACGGTTCTCAAGACCTCCGGAGGAGGTTATAATATGGCGGAAGGTTAGATTACAGGAATGAGAGGGACAGCATAGAAAGATAGGCACTTAGACACACTTATCTTATTCCCGACAGACCACAGATAAACAGGACAAAACTGACTCACACGGGGATTGATGGCAAGGAAAGCGGGCAGTCGATGGCTCAAGGTGCACTCTTGGCTCAAGGACAGAATCGACCCGGTCCGGTCCAAAGATGCGGGGAGGTATCGTCGCGCTGGGGGTGGCGTCCTTTGCTCTCCGTAGTTCAGGCGCATCTGACCTCACGTCCGGTAAGTGGCTGCGCATATCCGGCGGGGAGTGACACGCCCTCGGCTAGTTAGCTCCGCCCCAGATGGAATCGGTCCGCCCTTCTTATTGGGTGCGGGGGGGTCCGCCCTTCTTATTGGGTGCGGGGGGGTTACCGGGCTCCGCCCTTGACGAGGAACTGACAGTGAGCCCCTTCGTGGTAACCCCGTCGGAGCGCATGGTCAATGGCGGCTAACCAAGCCGATGTGAGGACGCACACTCCCCGCACGCCGCGTCCCTCTGTTGTTGTAGTTGTTGTTGTAGTTGTTGTAGTTGTTGTGGGGAAGATGGGAGGAGGTATGGGGAGGTCCTAAACTCACTACTGGTGCCATACGATCACATTCTGGTGCAACGAAGAGTCAGAATTAATGGAAACGAGTCCTTAACTGACATAGACTAAGAATAACTAGCAAGATGTCCGAAAGTTGTCTACGTGAGATGCGGTGGACCTGGGCACGACATTTAATGGGGGAAAAAGGGGAAGGTCGGTTCTACAGAGTGTTGTTTACAGACAATGGGACTAGGGAATGGGGGATTGGGGATAGTTGGGGAGTATTGGGGAAATAGGGGAATATTTACAAGCGGACATGGAGGCCAAATCCCATATCCGCAACATTGCACCCTTCTCTACCCTCGGGGCGTCCCGACCCGATAAATGTTTACCTATTTTAGTGTGGCACTCAGATGTAGTTCCCTCTACTATTAACTCTACCCTGAGTGCGACAGTTTTACAGATATTCACAAATGAGTAAATATGTCCCCCTGCGATGTTGCACCCTTCTCCTCACAGAAACACACCCACAGGATAACCGAATCGCGGAAAGAATTCGCAAACTAAACATACAGCCGGTAGGGAGCATTATTTACACAAGACTACACTGATATTTACACTACGATCCAGGACCTGTTTTTGGAGGAACACATGCAGATGTTATGCATAGAGAGAGCACGCATGCCAGCATCGATACACCAACCCACGAGTGCTCTGTGGCCTTACGGCCTTTAATAATGTGCAGAGCACCCCTTCCAAGCACCAAAAGCACCACCCCAAGCACCAATCGGTGCAGTCACCATTGTTCATTAAAATAAAAACAACAACCCCTAACCCTGCAGGTGTCTCTTGCTCTTCGTGTGGTGCACTTGGCCTTCTTGCCTCTTTCAAAAAATAAAGAAAGGCGCCAACCGCGTCCATTTCTTTATTGTGGCCGTCAGGGGGCCAACTATAAGTGGTTCACCTGTATGGCATAGGTGCCACGTTGACCTATAGGTCCATCCACGGGTGGTGCTTGGCCGCATAAGAACTGCGGTCCATGGTGGGTGGCCACAAACATTGCGGTCCATATGGTGTATCGATCCAGGCAGCAAGCAGCGAAAGTGCAGGCCCACAACTGCGAAGCCAGCACCTCTCTCTCCTCTCTCTCTCTGCCCCAAAGCCAGATCCTCGGAGGTGGGAGACAAAAGAAGCAGACAAGTGAGTAAGGTGGTAAGGGCGCAAAAGTGCACGCAACACAAGGTAATGCACACTAGGGGCACATGGGAACCAGGTGAGACAGGTACGTTCCTACCGTACGCTCCCCCCCCCCACCAGGTAACCTACATGGCCCCTCCCTTACCCCTTAGTGCATCCACAAAACACAACACTACCCATAAACATCTATTTTACAAATTAACAAACGTCCCTACTGTCTTCCCCGTTCCTCCCATAAACCAAATTCGTCTTCTCTCCCTCCTAACCAATCAAATTTGCTATTTCCAACTCTCATCAAAATTTGCCATCTCCAACTCAACATCAAAATTTGCCATCACCAATTCATCATCAGTCCCTCCTAAGGAGGGAGAGATGGAATCACCCCAATGTCTCATCCACGTCGTGATGCGTCTCACCAATCCACACAGCAATTCTCAGTTCCTGCAACAAAACAAAGAAAACACAGGTGTGGAGTCATCATCATCACCACAGGCAAGTGGCTGCGTATGGTGCGACAGGTTCATCAATCCTAACTATTTCCTAAATGACTTTAACAACTTTACATTACCCGGGGTCTTTCCCTGCCAATCCATTGGCCAACTTACACTATGGGTTCTAAAAACCAATTCCCATTGACCAACTTGTGGTGCTTTTCAATTTGGGGTCTCACTCCCCCGATTCATCTCCCGGTGCCCTCGCACAATTTCTGGGCTGTGGCGTGTACCTCTCCCAGCGGGTCTACCCACCTGCACACCTCCACCACTGCAGTTGCCTCCGAGCTTACCTGCTCCTTACCCTAACCTAACTACCTGGGGAAGGCCCTCTGGCACTCTCCCCACTCGGTGCCCTCTCTGGCACTGGGCTGCCCGATCCACACCCGGGATCCTCAGGCACCCACTGACACTAACGGCTCCCAGAGCCCACCTGCGGCCTCACCTGGCCGACATCCTCACAGTGGTGGAGTGCCCAACCAACTACACACACTAACAGGCTACACGCCCAGCCATTTCCACAACACTAATGCACCCATCCACAACACCATTCTGCAACCGCACCACAAATGCCAATATCCAACCACAATTTACCTATACCCTCTACCTAACACTTACACTACCCGCCCCGGGTACTCGTGAAAGGGGTCCACTCTTCCCCCATCCACACCTTCGCACCATGCACACCACTCCATACCACTTACTCCAACTCTCTCCACACACCTGTACCTGCACACCTGTGGTCTCACACCTGGTGCCACCTGCACCCTTCTCTCCCCAAGCGCATTCGCGCTGATCCACAACACTCACTACTCACACACTGCTCCACACACCTGTCCAGTTGCACACCTGTGCAATCACACCTGTTCAATTCTCACACACACGGCATCATCTCAGCTAACTACTCCCTTCTGAAACTTGCGCTTCCCAGTCGTCCCTTTAAACTATTGCGCTCCCTCGTCATTATCATCCACACTAATCTACCTGCGTCCCCACTACAGGTATCAGTCACTAACTACACTTAACGTCAACTAATGTCATCTTCTAGGGCCCTAACAATATAACCTAACCCACCCGGGCTAGTTTTCACTGCCATACACCCCATAAGCTATTGCGCATTTGCCCCCCTTATGGGAAGGGTGGCAGGGATGCCCCCCTTACCCACCGGGCCCATCGCTCACTACCAATTTTGCACATCAAATTTAAACAAATTAAAAATTTGCCAATCACTACCCATCATCTGCCAATCACTACTGCCAATCCCTTGCCAATCATCAAATTTTGTTTTTCTCTAATTTTGGGGCCAAAACACTATCCTCCTCACACAGTCTCCTCACTAATGCCTCTCGGTGCGCCAATTCCTGTCCAAAGCCCGGCTTCGTAAAGCCAAGCCATGAATGCGGGTTGTTCTGTGCCAGCGGCTGGACGCGTCCGGCACTCGGTGCAGGGACGGGGGCTTACCCGGGCCGAGATCCCACGCACCATCTCGGCGTGGAGCCATCCAATGTCCCGATCTCGACCTGCCGGACTGCCTCAATAGAAAGTGGTCGCCATGACGACCCTTCCTATCGGGCTGCCCGCTCCGCCTAGTGGAGCCCGGACGCGGCCGCTCCACGCGAGGCCCGGCACGCACCGAGGGCCCGATTCGGCTAAAAGTCGCTCTAACCTCTAAACCTGTTACCGTCGATGCTTCACCTGGACGCTTACACCCCGCAGCCCGTTCCTTGCTCACACATCCAGCCGTTTCCATGCTCCTCGTACCTTTCCTTACACACCCAGGTACACCCATTCCACTCACAGCCTTGGTCACACACCTGACCACCGAACACTTTGGCACACATTCGTTGGTCGCACACCTCACCAACACACCTCTTCGCACCCCCTCCTCTGTGACAATCACAGGTGTGCTCTCATTCGCACACCCAACCACGTGCCTCACCACCAACTCCAGCGTGCATTCCCACTCACGCTCTACCATTCCAGGTGTGCTTCCTTTCTCACCTGTCACCACCAACTCACGCTCCGTGTCACTCTCACTACTCTCACCTCCATTCTTGACAGCGCACTCACCCTTACTCTTGACAGCGCACTCTTTCCTCATGCACCTGTCCGTCACACACCTTTCTCGTGCACACTCTCCCGTTACACCCTCTGTAACACTCACCACAGGTGTGCATTCTTCCTTGCCTTTGACAGCGCACTCTTTCCCCATGCACCTGTCCGTCACACACCTTTCTCGCGCACACTCTCCCGTCACACCCTCTGTAACACTTACCACACCGCGCTTCCATGTGCCCCCTCGCACACGCGCTACGACCGACTCACTCTCGCCAGCACCCTCACTCCTTGGCACGCACTTTTTCCTCACACACCCCAGAGTCTGACTTTCTCGCACACCTCCTTTTTCGCACACCAGACCTGTCGCACACTTCACCAACGGCCTCTCACGAACACCCGGGTCCATCTCGACCCCCAAGCTTCTTAAATCACCTGGCGCATCATACGCACGACCATATTGGTCACCACTTACACCGGGTCCTCTTCCTCTTCGCTTCTCCTCCATCACCTGCGAATCCCTCATCCGGTTAATGAGCACATTATCACGATCTGAACACAGACTTTGGACCAATTCTTTTATCTCCTCTTTTATCTCTTTCTTATCCCCTCTCCGTCGCTTCTTAATTTCGCTCACCCCTTCTTCCACTTCTTCTAATTTCTGCTTCACCTCTTTTATTCCCCGGTACGTCTCCTCAAGCTCATCCTCCAAGGCTACCTTGACCGTTTCCATGTGCGTCCTCACCTGCCGGTCCTTCGTCTCCATTACCTCTATCACCTCGTCCAACCTCGTTGTCAGTCCCTCACGTACCATCTGACATTCCCTCTTCGTCGCTACCAAGTCATTTTTTAGGTCATTTTGTGTCGCTTTTAACCCTCCTATTACCGCTGTGTTCTTCTTTACCTGGTCCGTTAGTTCTTTTTGTCCCTCTGTTAGCTGCTCCACCTCCTGCGTCAGGTCCTCTATGCCCCCTTGCAATTTTACTGTCCCCTTTCTCACCTCCTTCTCCATGTGCTCCTTACAGTGCCTCACCTCCTCGCGCACTCCTCCGACCTCCTCACTCACTCCTCTTCTGATCTCCTCTCCCATCACTTGCATCTCCTGCCCAGATGCCACCCTCATCTGCTCCATTTCCTCCCTGTGAGCATCCAGTTTGGTTTCTACCCCCATTCTGACCCCCTCTATCTGCTGCCCCATTTGTTTAACTTCCCTTTCTGCTTGGTCCCTCATGTCCCTCAATTTGCCTTCCATACTGTTTTCTAACCCCTCTAACCCCTTTTTCATCCCTTCCATTTGATTCTCCTGAACGGCCATTCTGTTTTCTACCCCCATTAACCCCTCCTGTATTTCCCCTAATCTATTGTCTAATCCCTCTATTCTACTCCCTAACCCATGTTTCACCCCTTCTATCCCATTGTCTAACCCCTCTAATTTCTTGTCTAATCCCTCACCGGTACCCCTCGCTTCGTCCCTCATTACCCCCATTTGGTTTCCCATTACCCCCAATTGCTCACTCTGAGCCCTCGCTTCGTCCCTCATTACCCCCATTTGGTTCTCTAATCGCTCACTCATTTGTTCCATAAGGGCCCTCATTTGCAGGAGGAAAAGGTTCGAATCCACCAGGGGCGCTGCCACGGTCGCGGGCGCCGCGACCAGCGAGGCGCCATTTTGCGCGCCCGCTACGTCGGGCGCAACGACGCTATTTTGTGCGTCTGCTACCCTCACTGCTTCGCTCTCCTCACGTCCCTCAATTTGGTCCTGGACCGACCCTGCCTCACTCTCCTCTACCGGAACCCAGCTGTCTTGATCCGCCATAGCGCGACTTTCAAAATTCGGGTTTTTATTTTCGTAAAACACAATCAAATTTCGCCGTTATAATTTCGAGCGCGTAAAACGCGCTCCGGATCGAATTCTACCTCCCAACACCAATTGTTACCCTAGTGGTACAATTGGTGTTCCAAAATTTGGGCCTAATAAATTTAGTCCCAGGTCCGAATCCGACACTCCTGACACCAATTGTTACAGACACGACTTTGATGTTATGGTGGGCCGAGCGGAATGGCCGCCGTGTCCGCACAAGTTACCCGATTATACTCGAACGTTTGCCGAGTCGCGCTACGCTAGATCAATGAAGGAAAAGGACACAACGGCTGGGATTAAAATGACACGACACCAGGGATACGGTTCTCAAGACCTCCGGAGGAGGTTATAATATGGCGGAAGGTTAGATTACAGGAATGAGAGGGACAGCATAGAAAGATAGGCACTTAGACACACTTATCTTATTCCCGACAGACCACAGATAAACAGGACAAAACTGACTCACACGGGGATTGATGGCAAGGAAAGCGGGCAGTCGATGGCTCAAGGTGCACTCTTGGCTCAAGGACAGAATCGACCCGGTCCGGTCCAAAGATGCGGGGAGGTATCGTCGCGCTGGGGGTGGCGTCCTTTGCTCTCCGTAGTTCAGGCGCATCTGACCTCACGTCCGGTAAGTGGCTGCGCATATCCGGCGGGGAGTGACACGCCCTCGGCTAGTTAGCTCCGCCCCAGATGGAATCGGTCCGCCCTTCTTATTGGGTGCGGGGGGGTCCGCCCTTCTTATTGGGTGCGGGGGGGTTACCGGGCTCCGCCCTTGACGAGGAGCTGACAGTGAGCCCCTTCGTGGTAACCCCGTCGGAGCGCATGGTCAATGGCGGCTAACCAAGCCGATGTGAGGACGCACACTCCCCGCACGCCGCGTCCCTCTGTTGTTGTAGTTGTTGTTGTAGTTGTTGTTGTAGTTGTTGTGGGGAAGATGGGAGGAGGTATGGGGAGGTCCTAAACTCACTACTGGTGCCATACTATCACATTCTGGTGCAACGAAGAGTCAGAATTAATGGAAACGAGTCCTTAACTGACATAGACTAAGAATAACTAGCAAGATGTCCGAAAGTTGTCTACGTGAGATGCGGTGGACCTGGGCACGACATTTAATGGGGGAAAAAGGGGAAGGTCGGTTCTACAGAGTGTTGTTTACAGACAATGGGACTAGGGAATGGGGGATTGGGGATAGTTGGGGAGTATTGGGGAAATAGGGGAATATTTACAAGCGGACATGGAGGCCAAATCCCATATCCGCAACAATATGTATGGTTGGTAGGGTACTAGGATTACTTGTCCATTCAAAAGTTCTATCTCGAGTCTAAATATTTACTTAACTTACTGATTCAATTTATGTGTTTCACCATAAATGGTTGCTAGGGACATTTTTCCCATAGCAACGACCATCACAATGATTTTTTAATATAAAAAATTCACAGAATTAAATCTTCTATCATTTGGTGAACTGCACAATTACCAGTTTGCTTGACCATTCAATTTTACTTCTCAAGAAAACGATTAAGAAGTATGAATATCGCCGTTGCTAGGGAAAGGAACGTCCTTAACAACGGGATTTAACTTTTCCTTTGTTTTTAACATCTCTACTTTAATGTGCAAAGTTCAAACGTGGGAACATGTAATTTATGTTTAATACACACCTATTTAACATACCTAACACACTTGTAAGTACTTCTCAGGTGTAGATCATGGAACTCAAAAACCAAGCATAATTTTTGGGCTTGGCCCATGGTCTATTGGGGATATAGTGCCTTGGCCTTTTGCATGAGGGATGTCGATCTTGAATCCTTCTTCACCATGCGGGAACATCAGCACATAGTGAAGACGATCGTAGCTCCGGTGCAGCTTCGTGATGGTTTGAAGTCTACCTTCACCTTATAGAGGATGACGTTCAAATGGTCCACATGCTCGCCGCGTATGATGATGGATACCTCGCTTGCCTGCGGGAGGTTGTAACGTCGAGCATGCTCACCTGAAGACCGCTTTCTTGCATCCAGAACCATGGTGATGTTGTTGTCTGCTTCCATCAACTCAAGGGCATATTTCAGAGACTGGATGTAGGGATTGTCCTGACGCAGCCAGTCTTGGAGAGTCTTCAGAATGTCAATATTACCGTTGAGCTGTTCATTAAATCGCAGTCGCTTCATTAAATCGCATGGCCGTGATGGCGGGGAGGGGGATGGAATTCTCTCAAGCAGGGATTCAACCCGTGTCCTTATAAAAGGTCTTTGTCCGAGGTCACCGAGTTCGATCGGTGCAGCTGTGCAGCGATCGGTGCAGCCGTTTGTGCGGCACCCGGGAAAACAACATCGTCACAATGAGAACATCGTCACAATGAACGTTATGCGAACGCGAACGTTTTGTGGGAGTCCAAACCTGAGAATGCTGGAGACCAAAGCTGAAATTGGGAAAACTAAATAGCCTATTTTACTCCTGGAGGTCCCAGGATTACCCACCCAAAATATCGTTGCGATCGGTTCAGCAGTTTTTACGGTACCTTCGAATGGACGGACAGACAGACAGACAGATGGACGGACATTTGGTGAATTATAGTAAGATATATATATATTTTTTTTTTAGCGTATCCAGGAATATTATGGATCTTCAACAAAATAGAATCAATTCATCCTTGACAAACACTCAACCTGCCCACCAAGTTTTGGCCAATTACATCCTTTCATGGGATTGGTTGTCCGTCTCTGTCTCTGTCGATTTTCACCCTCTGCTCTGCTGTTGGCATTTCCCCTTTCTCATGCTATTCCCTTTGCTATGTTGTGTCCTGATCTGTTCTGTCTCCTAGCTTTTCCACGACCACGAGCCTAGACCTTGTATTAAAAAAAAAGAAACAAATTGGCCTCCACAGCCAGTCGTCATCTGAGCATCCTCCGCCATACAAAATCCTTCCTTCATCCGCAGCTCACATGAACTCCTATCCACCTACAAGGCCTTCATCCGCAGCTGAATGGAGTACTGCTCTCCCATCTGGGCTGACTCCCCTGCCTCACACCTTGCTCAGCTCAACGCCGTGGCCCACCCTCCGTACTTCAGGACTGTCTTTTTCTGCTGCGAGCCCCGTCATTGGTTTCCTGGTCATTGTGGGAGGTCAATACTCTGGGCCATCCCGAATAAAAGCAGTCTTCCGGTCTTCTTATTTTGCTGCTCCACAGCATATTTTGCTGCTATAGCTCACACACAATGGCCGGACAGATCGTGACGGTCCTCCCGAGCCACTTAAATGTGCCTTGAAACTTCCAATTATTCGCCTTGACCAAGGTCAGCCAACTTACATCGTTACTCTGCCTACCCTGTCTATAAATTACATACACTGCTTCCTCAGCATCACATGTAAGAAAAGACTTACTCTGACAGGTCCCTGTTACATGGCAATCTAACCTACTCAAAACACATGGACCCTGTTATACTTACTCCAATCTAGCTGATGTGAAACTATGGATAATATCTTCAGGCAGTACTCGCTCCTCCCGAGCGCTCATTAAAGATGCAGTTCGGTCTTTATCCACCGAGGCTTATAAAAGCTCCGGTTGAAGGAGGACGGGTTTACTTGCAATTGTCTTGGCTATAAGTTGGTGAGAATGACTAGAATGCCTTATATGTCTGACACTGCCTTAAAGTGACTGTGAATGCTTGCTTATTAGTGTCTTGTTCTTTCATATAGATGTTGCTGCATTCAAGTGAATTAAAGCTCACTATCCGAGTTTATTGTGGACTTCAGTTGATTTTCACTTCACTAGCTATGGACCCCGCTTCCACGTAACAGTATTTTATTATTGCCATGTTTTAAGAACTGAAAGAGGATTACGTTAACTTTACTTTCTCTATTGCTATCAACTACTGGAAATAGAGAGAGAGAGAGAATGAGAACAAGACATTTTCTCGAATTCCATCTCGAAATATTTATTTTATTCATCACTTTCATTCCATATCTAGCATGTGTGTTAAACTATATCTTTCACTGAAAATATGCCATTTTGTGAGCTATCCTTTCAAGTACAGTCGGACCCCGCTATTCACAGGGGATACGTTCCTGTTCCTGGAAAATCTGCAAATAGCGAAACCCGTGAATAGCGGGGCATTGTTTCAATGGAAAAAGGGGGGGATAGGTTCCCGAGTCACGAAAATCCGCAAACAGTAAAGAACAAACCGCGAATAGCGAGGCAATGATGATTGGAATGGAGTGAATACAATTACGATTTTGAATTCGTAATTGTATTCACCCAACCGTACTGAACTTCACATCAGGATTTAAATATTTGTTTATGTCACGAATGTTGTTAAAAGTTATTTTTTATATTAATGTTATTTCATTTGTGATTGGAGTTATGCTGTTTGGAATGAAAAAAGAGATATCGAGTGCAAGTGAATGACGAAATGCTGTGACGGTTTCTACTTTCTAAACGTGAATTCGCGGATCGCCATATGCAGATTCGCCATTGGCTGGGTATGGAACAAACGTACCTGTTTGTTTGTGAACTGTCACGTTTTTCATGGAAGTCCTTCACGAACTTGCTGTCCATGTCTGACGTGCGACTGAAGGTGCTACAGGAATGTGGAATTTATTGGTTTCATGCTTTAGCATTCGCCGTTTCTGCATTGTCTGTTTGCTTCTGGCCTCACACCTGTGCGTAGCACGGGTACCTCACTAGTAAAAAACAAATACAAATAAATGGATAAATATCTCATTAAAATGAGTTAGGATTTAGAGTGGATCATCCAATTTGTCTATAGAATGTTTTTGTACTTTTTAGGTTTCCTTCTGTACAAATGGCTTGCTGTTAATGAAAGTGGGAGGGAGGAACCTTTACAGCCAAAATCTAGACAGGATGCAACCACATCCAATGGTTACCGCTGCATGCTAGGCCTATGGCTGACCTATTGTGTTCCTCCACAGATCTGCACCAATCAGTGGCTGCAGGCATGTGAACCAGTGGGGCTATTCCCATGCCGTTTATCAAAGTCAAAATCATATAACTCCTTAACAACTAAACCTGATTATTCGTGCGACAAAATGGCAAGAACACAAGGAAAGCTCGCCAAAACACGAAAGATAAGCTATTGAACCTATCTCCCATTAAGTGATGCACATGTTCGTATATGCACACACACACACACACACACACACACACACACACACACACACACACACACACACACACACACACACACACCACACTACACAAGATGGTGGCAATGATCGGGAAGTGGCATGATTTGCCGATCATGCCACCTCCCTCTCGCCTGGGATGGAATGGGCCAGGGGCTGTGTCAAATACATCAGTTTTGAAGACTGTGGGTACTGACCCGAAAAGGGCAGTTTTGATGAGACATGGTGTCTGTGGGATGCCCAGTTTCGCCCTATTCACCACCGTGTTCCGCAAATTCGCGGGTTTTTTTCTTTTCGTGGCTGTGCTCCAAAAACATGCGTTTGGGATACGGCCTGGCCCTGAAGCTTAGTGGGACTTGTGGGTCCCTTGGTGGGACCCAGTGCTTCAGGGTGGGAAGATTTTGCCGAGCCAAGCTTTGGTGGACCTGCTCTTGCAGTGCTCCGTCCGTTGAGGATGTGGGAGACCGAGGTGAGATCGAGGATCGTGCCAGATGAGGTAACTTCTAAGTGCAAGGCAATCTTGGTGAGGCAGAAGGCCGCACGTGTGGTGCCAAAGTCGTGTGGATCGTCTGGGACATGGCCTGGCCTTACAGCTTGCTGGGTTTTTTCCGACCCCATCAAGAAGGCACATGAGGTGCCTGATTTCACACCTTCTGACATGCGTTTGTGATGCAGCCTGGCCCTGCAGCTTGATGGGCCTTACATAGCCCGTGCTCTCAGGATCTCAAGGGCCCAATCTTTGGCAGACATGGGGTGGGAGGGCCTGAGCTCTGGTAGACCCGGGTGGGAGGGCCTGCGCTCTGGCGGACCTGGGTGGGAGGGTGACTGACCTCCTCTGGCAGGGTTCCATCCGTTGAGGATGTGGGAGACCAAGGTGGGATCGAGGATCGTGCCAGATGAGGCACTTGGAAGTGCACAGCAGCTTTGGGAAGGTGGAGGGCCAAGCACGTGGTATCCGTGGTCATGTGGATCATCTGTGACGTGGCCTGGCCTTGCGTGTGCTGGGTTTTTCTGACCCCATCGGGCTGAGAATGAAATACTGCTTTGGCGATTCCCTTTTTGCCATGTTCTGTGTGGCAGCTTCCTGGGAATCTTTGGTGGGGATGGATGCTTCGGGACTGGTGTTACACTCGTGGGGCTGGACTTGCAATGACGAGAAGCTGTGATCGTTGGGATGTCTATTATGTGAAATTCCAGGCAGGCTGTGAAACCAGATTTGCTCTTTCCTTTCTTCCTTGCCTTTCGACTTCATTTTTATTCTTTTATTAAAAAACAAACAAAGATCTTCCTTATTGACCTTCTCCCACCCACCGGAGCTCTACATAATTGCCTAGAGAAAGAACCTCTGGGAAAAAGAAAGAAGAGGAGAGGAGGAAGAAGCGTGCGTCGGGTCAGTGGAAAAAGGCGAAAACGAATGCAGCTCGTGCGGTCCAAGTTTGATGAGAAACTCGGCCTGTGTGAGCTTTATGAGGATTTGATTATTCTCTCTGAGTGCTGCCTGCTGGAGGGAGAGTCGTTGCAGGAGAGATTGGGGGTGGAGGAGAGTTTTCTCAGTGCACGTGGGATCGTGAGGAAAAGTGGGAGAGGGAGACGAAGCGTTTTCTCCTCGTCATGTACCGTCTGAGCCGACCGGAGGCAACGTGCGGCTTCATGGTTTTGCAGAACCTGCTCTGGGCAAGTCGTTCGTGGAGTTTGAGGACGCCCACTGAGAAAGAGAAGAGTGGAGGGGAGGGACCACCCTCGGGACACGTGGCTGGGGCGAGGCAGCCAGGACGCCACCTGAAACGGGCCTGAATTTCCCTCCTCCGCTCCCAGTTTTATTTTACCTTTTATTTTCTTGATATCCTGGTGAATATTTCTTTGTTATTTTGCCTTCCCTCCCTCCCCTTTGGGATTAGCTTGGGATACCCGGTGGGTCGTTTAATTGTCTTGTCTGTTTTGTCTTGGCACCTGTCTGTCCTTTAGTTACTTGATCTTTGCCGCTGCATATCAGTGGGATATATATACAGTCATACCCCGTTTTACGCCATTTCGACCTACGTCAAATCCGACTTTACGCCACTCTTCTAGAGTAAATTTCAGTTCAGCGAACGTCATTATGTGCGACTTTACGTCACTCCTACGGACGTGAAAAAAATTAAACAATTTAAACAATTGGATGTTTTAACGTTTTAACGATCGTTGATCGTTGTTTTAACGTTGATGTTTTAACGATCGAAACAATTAAAAATACAATAAAAAGCACATTAAAATATTTTTAAAATGCACGTACAGTATACGTACGCTTAGCTGCTGGTTCTCATTCAAAACAAAGGCGACGCCATATGCATTTTGTCCTGTGCTGCGGTCGTGTGCTTGCTTTGCCTTTCGCTGGTATTTTTGTGATTATTCCTTTTCTGTGTAAAGGTTCCTTTCCTGTGTAAAACAACCAACGTAACGTGGAAACGGCGAAACATGACGATGCCGGCTCGGATGTACAGTATACGTTTGTATATATATATAGGCAGGACCCAGCACCTCCAATGACGGGGGCTCATAGTGCGAGAGGACTGTGGGGTGATAGTGGGAGATAGTGTCCGATGTAGAGGGATGGTAGCTCTACCATCCCTCATGTTGGGGCAAAGGAGCAGTAGATTTATGGGGTTTGGCAGTGTGAACTAACCGAGGGCGGGCTAGGATATTGTTAGGGATTTAGAAGGATGACAATAGGAGACCGAGATTTAAGTAGAGACATTGATACAGGTAGAGGGGACGTAGTCAGATTAGAAGGATGTTAATGACGAGGGAAGTGCTTAGTATAAGGGAAGACAGGGAAAGCACAAGTATTAGAGGGAAGTAGTTAGTTAGATGATGCTGTGTGTGTGTAATTCTGGGTGCCTCTTGGGCTTGGTGAAATGAGGCATTGGTCGAGAATGGTTGTGTGTGTGAGAATCTGGTTATCGTTGAACTTGGTGAAATGAGGCAACGGTCTGGGATGACCGGAGAAAGTGTATGAGTGGTGTATTAAGGACATGTGTAATGGTGTTGAGTGATTGACTTGCATGGGGCGCAAGTGGATAAATGGAGAGAATACTTGGTGTGTGGGAATAAATGGTGTGTGGATTGAGTGGTGTGGAGTGCATGGTGCGAAGGAGTGGATGTGGGAGGATGGACCCCTTCACGACCCAGCAATGATCAAAACCAGCAGCTACCTGCTGCAAGAGGGATGTGTCCAAAGTTAGGTAGAGGGAGTAGGTAAATTGTTTGGAAATTGACATCTGTGGTGCAGGGAGTCGCAAGTTGTTGCTTTGAGGGGTGCATGAGTGAGTGGAATGGCTGGGCGTGTGGGCTTAATTAGTGAGTATGGTTAAATGGGCACTCCGCCACTGGTAGTCTGTCGGCCAGGTGAGGCCGCAGGCAGGCTCTGGGAGCCAGGTAGCGTTCAGTGTAGAGTTCAGTGGGGTTCAGCCCGGGGCAAGACCCCGGGTAGGGTCCTAAGAGAGGATCGGGTAGCCCAATGCCAGAGAGGGCATCAGAGGGGTGAGAGAGCCAGGAGGGCCTTCCCCGAGTTAGGGTAGTTGAAGGAGCTAGGCAAGCTCGGGTGGCGACTTCAGTGGCGGAGGTGCGCAAGTAAGTAGGACCTGCTGGTAGAGCCACACGACCCAGCCCCGAAATTGTGCGAAGGCACAGATAGAAAAAAGGGGGGAGTGAGACCCCAAATTTGGTAGGGCACCACAGGGTGGGTCAATGGGAATTGGTTTTTAGAACCACATAGTGTAAAGAGGCCAATTGATTGGCAGGGCAAGACCCCGGGTAGTTTAAAGAGTTAATGTCAATTAGAAGGATAGTTAGGATGAAATCTATTCGCACCATCCACATCCACTCACCAAGGTGACAGGACTCCACACCAGGTTTTGCAGATGATTTGGAATGAAAGACGCATCATGACGTGGGTGAGACTGTGTTTATTACATCTCTTCCTTCTTGGGAGGGATTGGAAACGAATTTGGCATGAAGGGGGATAGAAGAGACAAGACGGTAGAGACGGAATTTGTAAAGTGTAAATACGGGGAGGGGCAAGGGTAGTGTAGGTTGATATGGGGGGTGACGAACGGCTAGGGACGAGCTTTCTCCGCTCGCTCTCCCGCGCCCCTCATGTTGCATTACCTTGTTTTGACGTGTACCCTTGCGCCCTTTTCCCCTGCTAATCTCTGCTTTGTCTTTCTTCCCCACCCATGGCCCCATATCCTTTGTTGAGGGGAGTGTACAGGAACCCTGAGCTGTGCGGCTGCACTTTTGTAGTAGATATACCAAGTAGATACACCAAGTAGATACCCTTGATGCATATCCTTGTAAAGAACCGATCGACGTGTGCATGTGCACATGTGCATGGATTTGCAAATGCCTGCCTGTACGTGGTCGTTTCTGCGTATATCGCATCGTCCAAAAATAAAGAAGCAAGCAACTTCGGCCGCTCGAGGAAAGACGCGGCATGCCTACGACTCGGAGGCGAGCATCGATCCCCGGGGCGGCCGGGTTCACGGAACCATGAGCTCATTCGTTCGTCACAGGCGACAAGACACGACCACCGGTGAAACTGCTCGGACATGCTGGGTAAAGCACGCCGTGGTGAAGTGGGTCGCGGAGCCACTCGGCACACAAGCCAGCTCACGGTCCACACATCCGTGCCGGTCACCCCGTTCGAGGAGAAGACCCGACTGATAGAAAACAACGGAGGGACTCCCGACGGGGAGCGGCAAAGATTCAGGGCGAAGCCGCAGCCTCCTCCAGTTATTTACTCTAGTTTTACAAATTACGGTATTTGTCTTCATTTTAAGGCATTTTTAAGACATTACGCCCGGTTTACGTCAAAAACCGAGTTACGTCACGGCTTATGGAACCAATTAATGACGTAGGCTGGGGTATTACTGTATATATTTTTTTGTATACAAGATCGAGGCTCGTGAAAGAGCTAACATGAATCACACAAAAAGTCAAACCGACACATAAAATACAAAATAAGGGGAGCGGTAGACAAGATAGGGAGAGAGGGGGAAGGATACAAACACAACATTTGAGAGCAGGGACATCGAGAGAAATGTGGGAGGGAGAGGGCTTGGGGGGAGGTGGGAGAGGTATAAAACATATGGACACTGCAAGGACTTCCAGGAAAGAAGTTGGAATTTCAAAAAAGTGTATCTGGGGTGAATTAGCGGGGGTAGAAAAGATCAAGGTTTTGGATGGGGGAAGATAAGTGATGGTGGTGAACAGCTGTTTTAAAGACCTGGAGGGAGGAGTGGGATTGAAGGGAGTGGGGGAGTTTGTTCCAGAGGTGGGAGAAAAGGGGAATGAAAGAGTGAAGGTGAGCAGAGAGCCTAGATTTTGGCAGTTTAACCATAAGTGGGTTGCTGGCAGATCTTGTGCGACCTGTAGGAATATTTGGGGGACAGAGCACTGAGAGAGCTGGGGGAGCAAGGTCGGAGAGGAGTCGGTAGAAGACAGAAAGACCACCAAACTGCCTGTGGTGAGTGAGTGAAAGGCCCACAGAGTTAGCTTCATCACAGGAAATTCCAATGATTCTGAAAGCTTTGGTTTCAACAGCGTGAAGCCGAGCTAGGTGTGAGGCAGGAGCACTGGCCCAGAGGGGGGAACAGTATTCCATTGAGCTGCGGATGAAAGCCTTGTATGTGGTGAGGAGCTCAGGTGTGCCATGGAAGGACTTCGAACGACGGAGGATGCCCAGTCGGCGACTGGCTTTGGAGGCCAGATTGGAAATGTGGTTTTCCCAAGAAAGATCACGGCAGATAGTGAGACCCAAAAGCTTGAGCGACAGAACTTCTTGGAGAGGATTGTTGAGAAAGTAGATGGGAGGGTTTTCCAGTCGGTCTTTTCGGAGAGACATCGTAAGAGTGTGAGATTTGTCAGGATTGAAAGACATGTTCCACTTGTTTGACCAGTCTGTGATTTTGTCCAGGTCTGCAGAGAGTGAGGAGGCTGCAGACTGCCGATCTGAGGGATGAGGAATGGAGCGGCAGAGAGTGGAGTCATCAGCAAAGAGATAGAGAGGATTTTCCAGAGAGTCAGAGAGATCATTGATGAACACCAGAAATAGCACAGGGCCCAGAACACTACCTTGGGGAACTCCAGCCAGAACAGGCAGGGGAGATGAGAGAAATCCATTCAGGGCCACACATTGACTACAACCAGAGAGGAAGTCCACAAGCCATAATAATAATAATAATAATAATTCATTTATTTTGTATAGCGCTTTTCATGAAGCCCAAAGGCGCTTTGACAGAGTGCAAAACATAATGCATAACAAAACATGAAAACAACAATTGCAAAAAGACAAGAATCAATAGGGAAATATTTAAAGCAAAAGGAGGGAGAAGGAGAAGTGATAGTCAGGGGTTAAATGCTGTGGGTTGAATGTTGAATGCAGTGCTGAACAGGTGGGTCTTTAGTGATGTTTTGAATGTGGTGAGTGAGGAGGAGTCTCTGATGGTGTGAGGTAGTGAGTTCCAGAGGGTGGGAGCAGCGATGGAGAAGGCCCTGTCCCCCCAGGATCTGAATTTGGTCCAGATGGGGGTGGGGGGGGTCAAGAGGTTGGTACCAGCAGAGCGGAGGTTGCGGGTGGGAGTGTGTCTGGAGAGGAGGTCAGCCAGGTAGGATGGGGTCAGGTTATGGAGGGCTTTGTAGGTCAAGAGGAGGATTTTGTACTGGAGTCTCTGGGGGATGGGGAGCCAGTGAAGCTTGTAAAGGACGGGGGTGATGTGGTCACGGGTCCGGGAATGGGTGAGTAGACGGGCAGCGGAGTTCTGAATGTATTGGAGTTTATTGGTGATTGTTGAGGGTGAACCATAGAGGAGGCTATTGCAGTAGTCCAGACGGGAGGTGATGAAGGCGTGGATGAGGGTTTCTGCAGCCGTGGAGGACAGGGATGAGCGGAGACGGGCGATGTTTTTCAGGTGAAAGAAGGCTGTCTTTGTGATCTGTTTAGTGTATTTGTCGAAGGAGAGGGTTTGATCAAAGATGACGCCAAGATTCCGGATGAGAGGGGAGGTGGATACTGGGATACCGTCGATGTTGAGGGCAAAGTTATGGGTGGATTTTGTGAGCGTTTTTGGGCCAATGATGATTATTTCAGATTTATCACAGTTAAGTTTGAGGAAGTTGATTTGAAGCCAGGATTTTATTTCAGAGATGCAGTTTGTCAGGATAGAGTGGGTGTCGGTGGAGACGGACTTGGTGGAGATGAAAAGCTGGATGTCATCGGCGAAGCAGTGTAATTGGAGACCATGACGGCGGATTAAGTGACCGAGGGGGGACAGGTAAAGGACGAAGAGGAGGGGGCCAAGAACTGAACCTTGGGGGACACCTTGGGGGAGGGGAGCAGTGGGGGATTTGCAGTTATTGATGGAGATGAACTGGGGTCTGTCAGAGAGGTATGATTTAATCCAAGAGAGGGCAGTGCCGGTAACGTTAAAGGTGGATTCAAGTCGGGTGAGGAGGATGGTGTGATCGATGGTGTCAAAGGCAGCGCTGAGGTCGAGGAGGACGAGAATGTTGAGGTTGCCAGCGTCAGAGGAGAGGAGAAGGTCGTTGGTGATTTTGAGGAGAGCAGTTTCAGTACTGTGGTTGGAGCGGAAGCCGGATTGGAATGTTTCATACAGGTTATTGGCAGAGAGGTGATGTTTGAGTTGAGCGGCTACAGCGCGTTCCAAAACTTTTGACAGAAAGGGTAGGTTGGAGATGGGTCTGAAGTTATTTAGGGTGTCAGGGTTGAGTCCAGGTTTTTTCAGAATGGGGGTAACAGCAGCAATTTTGAGGGATGGTGGGATGATGCCTGTAGACAGGGAGGAGTTTATTGTTGCAATGATAAGTGGAGAGAGAGCAGGGAGGGAGGCCTTGACAAAGCTGGAGGGGATGGGGTCAAGAGTGCAGGTGACAGTTTTCATTCCTATGGGGAGTTCAGAGAGGTCAGTCGGGGAGACCGGGGAGAATTGAGACAGGGGAAGGCAGGATAAGGGGGGCAGGTGGTTGGAGGGGGAGCGGGTGCGGCGGTGGTCAAGCTGTTGTAGATGTTGTCAATTTTGCATTGGAAGAAAGAAAGGAAGGAGATGCAGTTGTCTACTGTGAATGACTGGGTGGTGGTGTCCAGGGGGCGGAGGAGTTTGTTTATTGTCGAGAAGAGTGCTTTTGGGTTTCCGGAGCCAGAGTGGATAATTTGAGAGTAGTAGGCGGAGCGGGCGTGGGAGAGGGCATCTTTGTAGTGTTGTAGGTGGTCCTTGTAGGCTTGGGAGTGAACTGTGAGACCTGTTTTATTGTGGAGTCTTTCAAGTTGGCGAGCACGAGTTTTCATCAGGTGGAGTTCAGGGGAACCATGCGTGGAGATTTCCATGGATACCTTAGGAGGAGAGTTTGGTGAGCAGAGCTGGGTGCCAGACTGTATCGAAGGCACGTGATATGTCAAGGGAGACAGCTCTGATTTTCCTGTTAGGAATTGAGGACCTCCATCCATTGTTGAGACAGCAGAAGCAACATGTCCAGAGTAGAATGACCTGGTCTGAATCCCAATTGATGATCGGAGATCAAGCCATTGGAGAAGAGGAAGGATTTGATATCCGAATCAATGATGGATTCCATTACTTTGCTGATAATTGGGAGCAGGCTGATTGGTCTGTAATTGCAAGGATCTGTTTTTGCACCTTTTTTGTGTAAAGCGGTAATGTTTGCTGATTTCCAAGATGCTGGCAGATGACCTTGAGCAAAAGAGATGGTGAAAAGAACAGAGAGAGGGTGAGATAGAGCGGCAGAGCAGGATTTTAGGACCCGTGGGCTTATGCCGTCTGGTCCGGGCTGATGCCGTCTGGTCCAGTTGCAGAATCAGAGTCGAGGTTTGACTAAAACTTCTCCACCTTGTCAGGAGAGAAGGACACAGAGTCCAGGAGCAGTTGGGTTCGACTGGGTGGGAACAGAGAGAGATGGGTTTGGGACTAAAGATTTTGAGGCAAACACAGAGTTGAGGCATTCGGCTTTGTCACGTGCGATGTCAACTGTGTAGCCATTTGAGGTAAGGGAGGGGATGGAGGGGGAACAAACACCAGAAACGGATTTGACCAGACGCCACCAGGATTTGGAGGAAGGAGACAGGTTTGAGAGTTCAATCTTGAGTGTGGAGAGATCGTGCTTCCTGGCACTCCTGAGGGTAGACACACACTTGTTCCGAGCTTGGTGGAAGGAACTGAGATTGCCTTCAGTTGGATTTTCCTTCCAAGAGGTGAAGGCAAGTTGTTTCAGGGCAACTGCCTCACCACAAAATTCAGTGTACCATGGACGGGAGGAAGGGTAAGACAACTGAAGACGAGATGGGATAAATCTGTGCATGAGAGAGAGAGCAGTTTGCTTTGGAAGAATTGATGTCAGAGGCAGAAGAGATGTCTGCGCATCGTAAGAGGCGACTAAGGGTTGGCGTCAGGAAGGGCATCCAGCCATAAAAACATTGCCTCAAACAGGGAACCATGATTGTCATGGGGCCCGCAAGGCTAACCCCCGCTCCAGCGGGGAAAATGGCCTTAAAAAATGACCATTCATATTCATTCATTAGTCATAACCAAGTCTGGAAGAGAAGTACTCCATTGACTGAGATAAAGTTACCATCTTTATTTATTTCATTTTTCTTTATGATTTATTTTCATAAAGGGTCGGATTTATTTCTTTACGATTTATCTTTTCCTTGGTGATATACCCTGTGTTTTTTTTCTTGATTTTGAGAAAAGCATTTGCATTTATTCCCATGTTTTGAATTTGCATTGCATTTCTGGATTGGCATGCTGTGTGTTTAAGAGTGGGGGGTGTAAAATTGCATCAGCATTTGGATGGTAACTTCGCTCGGTCACTTCTGACTGCTCATACGGCGCGACCCGCCCACGGGGAACGTATTGGCCTCCCGAGCACATCGATTAGGATCTCCGGAGCAATAGGCAGTACCCCGAGCCCTTCATGCAGGGGCCAGGTCGTAACACTGGGGAGGTCTCCGTTTGGTCTTGGGGACTAGCGGATAGAGATGAGGATTGGCGACAATGACGCATGCACATAGATATGCACACACACGTATGTACATAGGTCATGATTTGCACGAACATGTGCACGATTGTGGTTTGTACACAAGTTTTACGTGACATGTTATGATGTGTATTATGTGCACACATATTGTGTGTGACATGTTGTGCTGTGTTGTATGCACACATATTATATGCATATATTATTATACACTATGTATTAATATTGCATATTATTATAATATTATGCATATATATATATAAATAAATAAATATATATATATATATATATATATATATATATATATATATATATATATACAATATACACATGTTATACATAATGTACATATTACACACATATTGTGTTGTACACACACATACTGTGCATGACATGTTGGAGAACACACGGTTGGCAGGTTGAGGCATATCACAGAAAAGCACATTTTTGAGTGAACCAAAAACCTCAGTCCACTTTTTTCTCCATTCTTCTCCAACAACCATCTCTATCGCATATTCTCCTGTCCACTCCATGTTGTCATGGAGCAGGATTTTTTTTTCTACCAATATCAGCCCTAAAGCCTTTCACCAGTCTCCGCAAGGGGCATTGAACAAATATAAGTCTGTCAGGTAATGACAGACAGCTACTGCAGAGGAGTTAGCTCCCTCCCTCTTTTGATGGGAGGGAAAACATGATGCATCCTCCTCTTCACCTCCAAGCCTCACAGAGAAGAACATGAGACAAGACACTCAGAACTCCTTTAATAACCAGATGGTATTCATAGAATACTTACCCTGCGCAGTCAACTTGGTGTGAGCCAACTCTTCTATTTTTGAATGTTTCCTTCAATTTTTAAAATGCTGACATTGCAAACACTTTACTTAACTGAAATGCAGACACAAATGTTCTATTTTCGTCAAAAATCGTGGGAATTTCACCAAATCTCTTTTGGTCGTGTGTACCTCAGCGATTGACAAATCTGAAATCAGAATTTTATTTGAGGTCAAAATGACCCATCAGGTCGCTCCGTACTTTGCCTGCTCGTCATTTGCAGTGTGATAATTAATTCCATGCCCAACATAGAAGACTCTTCTTCTTCACGCAATAACAACTTCTAGCTTCCAGACCGTACATCCAATCATCTTGAAATTCTGCACACATGTTAAACTTCATTAACTCCACTATAATGTAAAGTTTCACGTCGATCAATGAAGCGGTTCAAGAGTTATAATTTAAAAAAAATATTTTCGTTGAATTATTTATATCTGCCAAACCACGTGACCTCTCGCAAATTCCAAAAGGACATTTTAGTAGACTGATATGCTGAACACATCATGTAGTTTCCCCTCGATAGGATTAAAAATGAGGGAGGAGCTTGGTTTTAAACGTTTATGATTTAAAACATCATAACTCCGAAACCATGTGATACATGACGTCATGCTCCCTGACTTTTTTGTTCATCATGGGCATGTGATTCTACCTGCAAAGTTTGGCCTCGATCTGTTCAGTCGTTAAGGAGAAAATTGGATTTTAGTGGTTTTTCAGGCTTTTCACTGAAAACAATATGGCGTCCGAACCACGTGACCTACGACGTCATTATAATTTTATTTCTGCATCAATTTATACCGAGAAGATGCTCAAGAAATTTCATCCTGATCGGATAAAGTTTTTTACTTGTCGAATTATCACGTCATAACGGCGGCAGCTATGACATCATCATTCACATGTTATCCGCATGGAGAGTTCTTTGCAATGACACCTGTCTTAATTATTTCTGTGCAGCGATTTTGGAGATATAGAGGTGCAAAGTTTGTTGGTTTTTCAAAGATGGCGCCAATACCACGTGACCTGTGACGTCATAATATTCACTAAAATATTATACAGGAGGAGGCCCTCCTATGGTGAAAATTTCATGTCAATCGGACCAATGGTTGCCGAGAAAATGAATTAAAAAAACATGCAGACACGCACGTACGTACGTACCCGAATGCTTAACCCTGCCTTTCGCTTCGTGAGCGCAGGGTAACAACCTCATATTTGCTTTGCATAACATTTTCAGTGACGTTGTACCTAAAACAAACACTTAAAAAGGTAAGCAGATTTAAAACTACATGTGAATATCTAACTATCCTCCCCCATATCCCGCCGGCCACAAATGTGACAATATATTTGAGGTGAAACTTTTTTAACTTCTTGGTTGAGAGTTTTGTTACTGGTTTAAAGAAAATTATAAACTCCGAGTTAAACAGCAGTGTAAATTTAAACCTGCATTAAACTGGATTAGGAAGGGTTATTAGCAATAGGAAGCAAAATATCACATCGATTTGATGTTGGAGGCTGATGTTAAATCAGTATCTTTTCTTGTTAAAAAAGTATATTTTCTTGTCAGAAAGTACATTTTCTTGTTTAAAAGTTTATTTCCTCGTTAAAACAGTATATGTTCTTGTTAAAACAGTATCTTTTCTTGTTTAAAAAAGTATCTTTTCTTATCCTGATATTGTGTTTGTTTAATGCTAACTTGTTGCTTATTCCTTTGCTGGGGTTATGGGAAAAGGTGGGTGGATGTGGGTGTTTTGAACCATGAAAATGGCCCTGGTTTTTTGATGAAAACATTTCCCAACAATTTCATAACAAGCAGACAAATAGTATTTGTATTTACATTTTCAGAACAACCCATCATGCAAACACCGCACCTGGCTCTTGGTTGCATAATTTCTCGTGGCACAGCTGTACCATTGATGTAGTGCCGGAGTCCCCCTCAATTCACCCCCAACAACAGCTGATGGCAATTTGTGCTTTCTGGATGCTTTCTAGCAATTATATTATCACCTTGCTTCCAGGCAACGTTTAGTGTCAAAATTGCATTTTGGAAGAGTATGTGTAATGGTTGCCAGCCAGGCTTGTGGCCGCGCAATGGAGTCACCTTCACGAGGTGCTCGGAAGACTTGACACATGATGAGTAACAAAAAGTTGTTGCACAAACAGGACGATTGGCCACCAGATACAGAAAGAAGAAGCAGGTACTGACTTGTAACTTTAGCAAACTAATTTTGTTTTTGTTCACATAATTTCAGCTCAATATTTGGAGAATGTACAAGTTTATAATCTGCCATGGTTCCCAGAAGAGATGCAAGAGGAGCAAGAAAAAGGAAGTAGAATGAGAAAGAACCTGAAAATGAGCTGCAATCTTTCCTGCAAAAATGTTTCACATCAAATTTGACACTGGCTGAATCAGTGAGCTTAACATGGAGGAAACCATTGAAAACATGCAACATTGAACACCGTGAGACGAGTAGAAAGTTTATTCCATCTGATTAAGATTCCGGACCATCAATGTATAAAGCAGCATTGTGCGGCTTCGCTCATCTCAGCTGTCCTAAGTTGTTATCTAAACGATATAAGTAAGGGTTGCATCTCATTCTCGGTGCAGGATGTTCAAGAAATCGAGACAGGAAGTTATTTTACGAGCAAGCATTGCTGTGAAGACAGGATTCGACATTCCTTCAGGATTGCTGTATTACAGCAAGCATTCAAATGAGAACAAATTGCGAGGAAAATTCAATCCTCAAGTCCAATCAGACCACTCCAGTTTTGAAATTCTACAACATGTGGATTAAAAAAAAAACAGCAGGAGTTGCTTTGCCGTCAGTGCAAAACCAGAATATGTTGTTGGTTGTCGTACTCATATGTGCCACTCATCCTGGAGTTCATGGCTTTTGACAGGCGTCAACACCAGGAGTCGGTAGCACAGGCTCAAGGATATGCATTTCACCTTTTCCCAATGTCATTCAACTTGATTGAGACATTTTGGGGAAACAGTGATGATGATTCAACTGAACAAGTTTATCATGTCGAATTGATCTTCTGAAGAGCCTCCTTGAGATATTTGGTTGTGGAGGAATAATGGTGATCACACAAGTTACATGCATGTGATCAATGAAATTTCAGTCTGTTTGATTAAGTTGCCATGTGAATATTTACAAGTAGCTCAGCATTGGTTTCCCTCGATTCATCTTTCAAGACGCTGCCTTTATAAATAGTGTTAATAAATAAAAGGGAAACCCAACTCACCCTAAACCTGAAATGTGGGACCATTTTCAGCCACCATCTTTCACCATCAGCATTCTAAAAGTATTTGGATGGCACACTGAAGCTTGAAATGAGCCTTCCCAACCCGCATGTGCATATTTCCCTCAATACAAAATCAGCAAGTGCTTCATAAACATGTGCAGTGGATATTCAAACTTAGTTGCAATCATGATGTAAAGAGCTAATTGTGACTTCCCATGCGGAATGTAGACTCGGTGTCAGAGCTGCTTCATGAGTCACGATGTCATGTCCTTCACTGGTCAACCTTATGAAACTGAAAGTAACAGGTCAGTGGTGACAAATTTCACCACTGTCCCAATACTTCCGGTAATATTGTATATGCGTATAGAGAGAGAACCAATCCATGATAAGACTAAGACCTGAGGCCCCATGGACACCACCCTTACCTGCACCTTTGTAAAGAAATTGAAATTTGAGGCTTAAGATGTACACCAATCTACTTATTATGTATGATTTTAACCTACACTTTTTGACTTGATAATAAATTTATGTTAATACCAAATAACCACTTAGAATCATGCGAATAATTCAAATTCAGCTTCAAAAAAAGCAAAGGGTTTGCTCACTTAACTTATATACCTGGTGTTAACTTGTATACTTATATACCCGCACTAATGGTTAGGGCGGCGGGCTTGGGATCCTAAGGTCCTGAGTTTGAATCCCGTTGAATTAACGTCAGGTGGGGTTGACTCAGCCTGTCATGCGGGCTCGGGATCCTAAGGTCCTGAGTTTGAATCCCGTTGAATTAACGTCAGGTGGGGTTGACTCAGCCTGTCATTCCTTCCGAGGTCGGCAAAATGAATATCAGATAACTGGTTATAGAAAGGCATTGCATCAGCGACAGACGCGCCCACAGAAAAATTATGCAACCATCAGCAGGGTGGCTGCACATAAACCACCCACTTCACTTACTATTCTACATCCATATACATATGAGCAGTTGGCGGTTAGGGTGCTGGCTTGGGATACCTAGGATCCTGGGTTCGAATCCCGGTCGATCGCTGAATTAATGCCAGGGGTGTTGACTCAGCCTGTCATCCTTCCGAGGTCGGCAAATTGAGTACCAGCTCACTGGTAATTCCCTGTGTGTCGCAAGAGGCGACTAACAGGGTTGGCGGCAGGAACAGCATCTGGCCATAAAATATTGCTTCAAAAAGGGGACCAAGGTGCCCGAAAAAGGCCGACCCCTGCTCTGTGGGGTAAAATGGTCTCTAAAGGTGGTTCATATAAATATGAGCAGTTGGCAATATAAGAATAATCACAGATTACTCTTTCTATCCATGACTTCTGGCTATGATTGTAATGTAAGCAATGCCAAAGATTGCATTTCAGGCTTCGAGGTTTTTTAAACAAATCCTTGTGGCTAAGTTTAATAGAGAATCGATGAGGGTGATGTTATGCTGATATAGTGAGAGATTATTGAGAGTGAGGTGAGGGTGAGGCCTGACACATCGATTAAGGCCTTCCAAGTTAATAGTGAGGCGTTTGTTCAGAGAATTAGGCCTTTTAGTGAGGTCTAACAGTACAGATTAATTAATAAAGCATCATCCTTGCTTCCAGATCAGGAGGGTACACATGGCTAGGTACATGGCAGTAAGAGTGACATCTAACTGGGAGTGTAGAACCTGGTTCTTGAGTGACTTGAAACCAGATTGGCCCTTCACTTTGGGATAAGTTTAATGATGCCCAATGAAGGCTGTCACGGTGCTATCGTGCAGAACCATACGAGGTAGTATTCCTTCTTGAGGTGTTGTTGTCCCCACCAGGCCTTCCCTTGTACCACCATTAACTAGATCTCCCTGCACTGGTGACCTATATATAAACATGGTGGCAGCAGAGGCAGGGTCTAAATGAGTGAGAGACAATGGAATACTAGGTGGTGGTTGTGGTCCAGCTCCAGGACACAAGTATGGCATGTGGAAGAGACGCTGTAGGGCTGAGTAGGTACTGGCATCTGTCAACAACTCTACGCCAACTGCAGTCTGCCTCTTCCATTTAGTCCTGAAAAGAAAAGAAGATAAGTACACAAGTATCGATACATTCAAAGTACACCGCCCCCATGCCAAATAAATAAATATCCTCCAGCGCGGCATTGCCGGGGTGCCTCCGGCGCCCGGCAATACTGCAGTATAGCTCATAGAGACTGAATTTGGTGGGAGAGGTGCACAATAATTGATTGATTAATTGCATAATTAAAATCAATAAACAACGATCTTAAAATATTTTCTTAATCAATTGGCTAATAGCATACCTAAACTACCAGCTATAACAGCTATAACATTCGAAGCTATAACTTTTAAAAAAATAATTAAATAAGTCATTAATCGATTTTTTAAAAAATAATTAATTGATTAATCAATAAATCAAAATAGCCTTTCGAGCCACATCACTTGGTCGCTGTCGTGTCCAAATCATGCTTCCTAGCTCAAAAGGTGTCTGAGATATTGCCCAGATGAGAAAGGAAATACATAAGTGCTTAATTAATCGATAATAATTAAATAACGAATCAATTAATTCATTAATCAAAAAATAAAAATACAGTTTTTGTCAAATAACTTTTTTTTCTTCTTTTTTTTGTATACAAGATCGAGGCTCGTGAAAGAGCGAACATTAATCAGAAAGACAAACCGACATATAAAACATATAACATCGGGAGCACTAGACAAGATGGGGAGAGAGGGGGAATGACACAAATACAACATTGGAGAGCAGGGACCGAGAGACATGGAGACATCGAGAGATCTGTGGGAGGGAGAGGGCTTTGGGGGGGGGGAGGCATGGGAAAAGGGGGGGGGGGGTGGGAGAGGTATAAAACATATGGACACTGCCAGGACTTCCAGGAAAGAAGTTGGAATTTCAAACAAGGTGGATCTGGGGTGAATTAGCGGGGGTAGAAAAGATCAAGGTTTTGGATGGGGGAAGATAAGAGATGGTGGTGAACAGCTGTTTTAAAGACCTGGAGGGAGGAGTGGGATTGAAGGGAGTGTGGGAGTTTGTTTCAGAGGCGGGAGAAAAGAGGAATGAAAGAGTGAAGGTGAGCAGAGAGCAGAGATTTCGGCAGTTTAACCATCAGAGGGTTGCTGGCAGATCTTGTGCGACCTGAAGGAATATTTGGGGGACAGAGCACAGAGAGAGCTGGGAGAGCAAGGCCGGAGAGGAGTCGGTAGAAGACAGAAAGACCACCTACCTGCCTGCGGTGAGTGAGTGAAAGGCCCTCAGAGATAGCTTCATCGTGGGAGATTCCAATGATTCTGAAAGCTTTGGTTTCAACAGCATGAAGCCGAGCTAGGTTTGAGGCAGGAGCACCGGCGCTTAGGGGAGAACAGTATTCCATTGAGCTGCGGATGAAAGCCTTGTATGTGGTGAGGAGCTCAGGTGTGCCTAGGAAGGACTTCGCACGACGGAGGATGCCCAGTCGGCGACTGGCTTTGGAGGCCAGCTTGGAAATGTGGTTTTCCCAACAAAGATCATGGCAGATAGTGAGACCCAAAAGCTTGAGCGACAGAACTTCTTGGAGAGGATTGTTGAGAAAGTAGATGGGAGGGTTGTCCAGTCGATCTTTTCGGAGAGACACAGTAAGAGTGTGAGATTTGTTAGGATTGAAAGACATGTTCCACTTGTTTGACCAGTCTGTGATTTTGTCCAGGACTTCAGAGAGTGAGGAGGCTGCAGACTGCCGATCTGAGGGAAGAGGAATGGAGCGGCAGAGAGTGGAGTCGTCAGCAAAGAGATAGAGAGGATTTTCCAGAGAGTCGGAGAGATCATTGATAAAGACCAGAAAAAGCACAGGGCCCAGAACACTGCCTTGGGGAACTCCAGCCTGAACAGGAAGGGGAGATGAGAAAAATCCATTCAGGGCCACACGTTGACTACGACCAGAGAGGAAGTCCGCAAGCCATGCATGGAGATTTCCATGGATACCATAAGAGGAGAGTTTGGTGAGCAGAGCTGGGTGCCAGACCAT
>NC_136264.1:128589553-128664553 GCF_964187855.1 Myxine glutinosa | reverse complement strand
ACAAGCACACCCTAACTTCCCTTTACATGATAAACCTTCCCTGCCTACACCATGACCTTCTCTGTTGTAACTTTAAATATAAATGGGGGACGTTCACCCCTGCGTAAAGCTCAGGTAAAGTTGCTTGTCGAGCAAAAACATTTCGATGTTGTTCTTTTGCAAGAAACAAGATGTAGCTCTTCGTGCATGAGCGAATGGACTCGCATCATGAAAGGACAGTGGTTCTTTAGTAGCTTGACCTGTCCTAGTGCTGGAGTGGCTATTTATTTAAATCCTTCTTTCTGTCCTGAAAATGTCACTTTTAAGGAGATTACTAAAGGGCATTTAGTTTCAGTTAATTTCTTTTATAATGGTTATAAACACACTTTCATAAATGTATATTCACCCAGTACGAGCACAGAAAGATTAGCTTTTTTCACACAGTTAGAAATGTCCCTCACACACCTTGATTTTGATGGCCTTGTTTGTCTGTGTGGGGACTTTAATTGCACACTGTATCCCACCCTTGATCGTAATGGAGAAGAGCCCCACCCATCAAGTACAACACCCTTAAAGAGAGCATTGTCCAAATTCTCCCTTATGGATGTATGGAGACTCCAGAACCCATCTGCACGGCAATACACGTGGTGCCGATGTGCAAATGGCCGGCTATCTCTTGCAAGGCTAGACAGATTTTACATCAATAATGACTCTTTAAACGTCATAGACCATGTCGACGCCACCCCAAGTGGTTTTTCGGACCATCACATGGTTGTTCTTCATATACTCTCCCCGGCTCGAAATCGTGGCACTGCCCATTGGACCTTCAATGTGAGTCTTCTGCAAGATGACGCTTTTCCGGTCGCCTTCCGAGCCTTTTGGGAAGCTTTACTACTACGGAAGCCTTCCTACTCCTGCCTCATACAATGGTGGGACAATGCGAAAACCCATATTAGGACCTTTTGCCAGCAATATAGCTCCTTTTGTACAAAGAACGAATCTGCGCTGCAATCTCTAATTGCCAAAGAAATATTGTCTCTCCAGTCAAGCCTCCCAGCTCCCAGTGCCGAAAGGACTAGTTCTTTAATAGCAACGAAGAAAGCACTCCTTGCTCAACTCTGTGCAAAACAAGCCAGAGGGGCTCTAATAAGGCTACGAATGGAGAACTACAGCTTTATTGATACTCCTTCCAAGTTTTTCTTTGCTTTGGAAGCACGAAAAAAGAGAAACCAGCAAATAACTTCGCTGCAGGCACCAGGAGGCCGAACAACGCACGATCCAAAAGACATTAGAAGCTTGACAAAACAATACTTCTCTGACTTGTATTGCGCCAGAAACACTAAAGAAGACATGATTCGTTCCTTAACCACTTCTTTGCCCACCTTGTCCGAACCTGCATGTCAACAACTTGACAAGGAAGTGACTCTTGACGAACTCTTTACTGCGTTGCAAACTTTGCCCACAGGTAAAGCTTCTGGACTTGATGGAATCCCTGCAGAGTTCTACAAAACCTTCTGGGATTTGTTGGGACCTGAGTTGCTTGACCTCTTAGTTGATAGCCTACGAACAGGCTTGTTACCAATCAGCTGTCGCAGGGCTATACTTGCTCTCATACCTAAGAAAGGAGACCTCCAGCAGCTTAAAAATTGGCGTCCCATTTCGCTCCTCTGCACGGACTACAAGATTTTTTCAAAAGTTCTTGCCAACCGCCTCAAACCTCTGATTGGGGAGATTGTACACCCCGATCAATCCTATTGCATCCCTAAAAGGACAATACACGATAGCATTTTTATTGTACGTGACATGATTGACATTTGTATTGCTGAACATAGAAATGTTGGTCTGGTGTTTTTAGACCAAGAAAAAGCTTTCGACACGATTGATCACTCTTATCTCTTTGCAGTTTTACGGGGGTTTGGTTTTAAGGAAAATTTTATTTGTTATATCAAAATATTGTATAATAATATTTTTAGCTTGCTCAAAGTTAATAACATCTTAAGTCAGCCTTTCCCTGTTACCAGGGGTATTCGTCAAGGGTGCCCCCTGTCTGGCCTTCTATACTCCCTATCAATTGAACCTTTACTACATCGTTTACGCACACGGCTACAAGGGTTTTATCCTCTGCCGTTAGAAAATCCCGTAAAGACCATTGCTTATGCGGATGACCTCTGTGCAATTGTGTACTCCGATGACGATGTTTGCGCTCTGGTTGAGTCTGTCGAGGAATTTAGCCTGGCAAGCTCGACTAAAGTTAATTGGGAAAAGAGCAAAGCTTTTTACTTAGGTCCATGGAATGAAACTCCCCCTCCAACCCTACCAGGGCACCTTGTATGGACCAATGAAGGAATACACTACCTCGGTGTCTTTCTTGGAACTCAAGATTTTATTTCAAAAAACTGGGAGTCGCTGATTACCAAAACCGAGCAGCGGTTGATAAAATGGAGGGGACTATTGAGGCAGCTTTCCTTCCGGGGTCGTACTCTGGTCATTAATAATCTCGCGGCATCAATGCTCTGGCATGTTTTTAAAGCACTGCAGGCCCCAGGTTTTATCCTTAAAAAACTTCAAAGCTCTTTTGTAGATTTTTTCTGGGGGGGAAAGCACTGGCTCCGGCCAGGAATACTAAGCCTGCCGACTGCAGAAGGTGGACAGGGGCTAATAGATGTGACGAGCAAAGTGATGGCTTTTCGCCTCCTTTCAGTACGAAGGCTTCTATACTCCGACGTCCCATGGAAAGCCTTTGCCCATTGTTTGCTTAGGCAAGCTGGGAAACTTGGCTATGGTGACGAGCTTTTTCTTCTCGACGCGAAGCGCGTGGATATGACATCGGTCCCGTTGTTCTACCAAAGCATGCTGGAAGCGTGGCAGGCTGTTTCTTTTCGCCGCGACACCAGTGCTTACTCCCTTCAGATGTTTTTAAATGAACCAATATTTTTAAATTCTTTTTTTGATGGGGTCTGTAGTGACAGATCTTTCATGCAAAAGTTTATTGATGTCGGCGTTACCAGAGTAAAACACCTCAGGAACCCCCTTGTACATAGATGGAAGCCAGCTGCTGACATTGCCGTGGCCACCAGTGTGAGGTCCATCAGAGTCATTGGCAGAATTTTCTCTGTGATTTTACGGACCTTTAAGCAAACCGGGTTAAAATGGGACCCAGACATAGAAGATGCCCTCCATCGATCCCAATGTCCTTTCCCAAATCTTTTAATTTTATTTCAAAGTTTTAGGCTCTTTAACCAGATGGAGAAATCCTCAGTGTACAATCTATGTGTTCTCACTCTTTTTCCTGGCAAACCTGCAGAGCCACAAGCTCATTGGCGAGCGCTGCTCCAAGCTAACCGTTTCACAACAATAAACTGGCAGGTGATGTACAAAGAACCTACTGTCAAGCGCTCGGGTGATCTACAATGGCGGTTAGCGCACCATATCCTGCCTTGCAACATCCTGTCCCACCGTATATGTCCTGAAAACTCGGAATTGTGCCCCTTTTGCGACACCCCAGAGACCATTTTTCACATTTTCATTGAATGTTCAAGGTTGGCCTCGTTTTTTAAAATCCTGTCACGTGTGATCCGGGGGCTCGGTTTGACTTTTACACATTGTGTTTTCATATTTGGTTTTAATGTTTTGTATCAATGTAAAAATGAATGTCTTTTAGCAAACTTTCTGTGTTCTGAGGCAAAACTTGCCATTTATTTATCGAGGAAACGAAAACTGCAGAACACTGACGTTTTAGCTGATGACGTTTTAACTGTTTTTAAAGCATTGGTTACATCGCGTGTTCTTTTTGAGTTTGAAACTCAAGATCCTGCTTTATTTAAAAATCGGTGGTGTGTGAAACAATCCTTATGTGGTATGGTTGGTGGTGTTTTAACAATCAATTTATAAATCTAAAGTATTGCTTCTCTGTTACCCCTTTCCTTCCTGGTTATTTCTTTTTGATGCCTGTACAAACATCTTTCACCATGTAAAACTTGTTTTCCTTGTAATAAAGGGGAAGAAAAGTCTCTCTATCTCTCTCTCTATCTCTCTCTCTATCTATCTCTCTCTCTCTCTATCTCTCTCTCTCTATCTCTCTCTCTATCTCTCTCTCTATCTCTCTCTCTATCTCTCTCTCTCTATCTCTCTCTATCTCTCTCTCTATCTCTCTCTATCTCTCTCTCTATCTCTCTATCTCTCTCTCTATCTCTCTCTATCTATCTCTCTCTCTCTCTCTATCTCTCTCTCTATCTCTCTCTCTCTCTCTCTCTCTCTCTATCTCTCTCTCTATCTCTCTCTATCTCTCTCTCTCTCTCTATCTCTCTATCTCTCTCTCTATCTCTCTCTATCTATCTCTCTCTCTCTCTCTCTCTCTCTCTCTGTCGCCACCTATCGGCCGTCGGTGCGTTGGGTGTAGCGTCATGGCGGCTGTGAGCAACTGCTCTGTGTTGTAGTGAGTTCTTTGTGAGTTTTCCTCCTCTCCTGCCCTCCCCTGCCCCCCCTCCCTCTCCTTTCCATCCTGTGTACTTTGGCATTTTGTTTTCATCCTTCCTATACCTTTGTCTTCAAGAGAGAGAGAGGTTTAAGAGCGGACCCATTTTTGGTGCGGCCTACCGGCTTCGACGACGCTTTGTAAGCCTTTTTGTGCTTATAATGCACGTTTATTATTTGTTCTAGTTTGATTTATTTCGGTTTGGTACCTACTTGTCCGGTTCGGACAAGTGGGGGGTGTTAATTCGCTGGGATGGCGAATACACGCTCTCGGTTAGAGGCGTTTGACAACTTAACAAGGAAGCATGCATTTGTGTGTGTTCCACCCGAAGGAACTTCCACTGAGGACATTGTTTTGTCGGTGGGGAAAATAATCGGTTGTGAAAATGTACGAGCAGCGTCGAGAATGAATCAAAAAGTTGTTGTATTTGTGTCCGATGAAAAATTCGTTCACGATGTTGTAAGTGCGGGTTTAACCACAGAGACAGGTCTCTTTGTCTTGGCGTCGCCTATGGACACTCCGTCGATGAGGGTCGTCATATCTAACGTACCCCCATTTATAACCTGCAACCAGCTGATGTCCGTTTTGTCCCGATACGGAACAGCTGTGTCAAAAATCACAATGATTCCGCTCCGGTCTCAGGATGAACGTGTTAAACACGTGATGAGCTTCAGACGGCAGGTGTATATGGTGCTTCCGGATCGAGGCGATGACACGGGGTTAAACATCACGTTCAAGGTAAAGGTGAACAACCATGAGTACCAGATGTATGCGTCATCGGCCTCATTAACATGTTTTCAGTGCGGAGCTTTTGGCCATGTGAAAAGGTTTTGTCCGAAGGTATCGTGTGTAAGGTGTGGTGAAGCAGGTCATAGTGACGCTGATTGTAAAAGAGATAACACCCCGGTCTCTAACGTACGAAACAACGTAAACCGAAATACCCGAACGGTTCCTACCGACGCTCCCTCGCACTCGAGGAGTAGGGATAATACTCCTGTTCGTCTTAGTGTAAACGACAACACCGCTGATTCGGTAAATAATGAAATAACCCCAGATAACCCACCTGTGGTGGCAGATGCTACGTGCAGTGAGGAGATGGAAGAAAATCCCATTGTGGTGACAAAGAAACGAAGAGCACCTGGTGCTTGTAACTCCAACATTACTTTGAAAAAGGTAGTGTTGGATAAAGACAGTGTGGGTGCAGACGCCCTGGAACGTCTTTCTCAGGTGTCCACAAGCTGTGTTGACACCAGGGAGAAGGAACATGAATTAATTAATTCTGAAACATTATCGGGCAGCACCGAAAACCTGGGAGAAAAAGTAGATGGTGAGACTAAAGATGATGGTGAGCCCATTCGTGAGCCGCCACCTTCACTACCTGCTGAGACCGAGCAGATTGGGAATGTCTCAGCCCCAAGCTCCTCTTTACCCCTGCAAGATCTAAATCATGACACTGGTTCGTCAACTGAGCCAGTGAACATCTCCCTGCAGGAGGGTGAAGCTGAGATTTCAGCTCCTGCTGAATGTCCCGGGTACCAGAGTGAGGATGACTCTACCATAGAACATTCCAGCAAATCTTCGGACTTGGCTGGCATCAAAATGGGGACTGGGCAGACTGATATATGTGACCCGGGCGGAGCTGTTTCTGATTTGTCAGATTCAGAGGATGAAGTTGAGATGACTGAGTTGTCTCAATCTTCATCAGATCAGTCATCCATAGCCCCTCAACTCGTTATTTCTTTTCTGAATGACACCTACCGACACCGAAATGTGATTGTAAAAGATCATTTTCCTGATTTAATTTCATTCATCCAGGCTGCAAAGGACATAATTAGGAGGCCGGATGAATTTCATTTAACAAGGTCGCTGTTTCATCGGCTTAGAAAGGCTGTTACAAAAGCAGGGAGCGAGATTTCCCAACAACCGCTCACGCCTTTTGATAATCCATGAAAAAAATCACCGTTGGAACCTTAAATATGAATGGCGGAGGTGCAAGCCAAAACCGCCAGGTTCAGGTGAAAAGTTTATTTGAGCGCAAGAAAATTGATGTACTCTTACTCCAGGAAACCCATATAATTCAAAATGGGGAGTACGACTGGTGTCGCCTCTTTAAAGGACAATGTTTTTTTAGTAACATGTCTTCTTCTTCTGCTGGTGTAGCCTTTTTACTCAGACCAGGCCTAGTACCTGAGTCATGCCTCTTCCAGGAGGTGATTAAAGGCCGGTTTATTTCATTGGAACTGGTCATTAATAATTTTCGGTTTACACTATTCAACGTTTATGCACCAAGTGAGAGTGTGGACCGAAGAGCTTTCTTTTCATCTTTAATTCGACACATGCAGTCGATAGATCTCAATAATTGTATTTGCATGGGGGGTGACTTTAATTGCACCTTTAAACCCAGTATAGACCGAAATACAGCAGAACCTCATCCCGAAGGTAGTACTGATTTGTTAAATTATTTTTCGGCAGTGGGTGTGCTAGATGCATGGAGACTGCATTACCCCAACAAATCTGAGTATACTTGTGGACGATGTGCCAATGGGAGAATGACTTTCGCTAGACTTGACCGTTGGTACATAAACTCACAGTTCAGGAATGCGGTTATCTCTCCAAATCATTTTCCATCTTTGTTTTCTGATCATCATTTAGTTACCATGGGCCTCTTTTTCCCTCAACCCTTACGCAAAAGTGCATACTGGAAATTCAATACCAGTCTTCTCGAAGATGCTTTGTTTAAAGACGCCTTCCGTGCTTTTTGGGTCATCCAACTTTCAAGAAAGCCCTCTTTCTCTTCTTTAGCATTATGGTGGGATAACACAAAAGCTCAGATTAGAGTGTTTTGTCAGCAGTTTGTTTCAAATGATACTGACGTAAAAAATATAACAATGGCTTGTTTAGAAGCTGATATTATACGGTTAGAGTGTAAACTGGCTAAAGATAATATCAGAAGAGACCACAGGTTATTGGTTGAAAAGGAGGCTCAACTGAGAGAGCTGATTCAGGAGAAAGCAGCAGGCCTGTTAATTAGATTAAGAATAAACAATTTAAAGGTATCAGACACCCCGAGTAAATCTTTCTTCCAAATGGATTTTGTAAATAAGTCACCCAAAACCATTTTCTCTGTACAAGACTTTAGGGGAAACATGGTTGCCAACCCTGGAGATGTAAGGTTGTGCATTAGAGAGTTTTTTTCAAAAGTCTATGCAAAACAAAATGTTTGTGAGCAAACCATGGAATTTTTAACTTCTCACCTTTCATCCCTAACTGAGCCTCAGTGCCTGGGCCTGGATTCAACAATTACTTTGCCTGAGCTAACGCAGGCCCTAAGTGAAATGGACTCGGGGAAAGCTCCTGGGATTGACGGCCTACCGGCAGAATTTTTCTTGGCTTTTTGGGACCTTTTGGGCCCTGAATTATTGAATGTCCTGGAATCATCCTTGGTGCTTGGAGAACTCCCACTAAGCTTCAGAAGAGCAGTGGTGTCGCTGATTCCAAAGACTGGGGATCTACGACAGATAAAGAATTGGCGGCCGGTCTCGTTATTATGTACGGACTATAAAATATTGTCAAAAGTGTTGGCCAGTCGGTTGAAGACGGTAATCGGTGATCTAGTCCACCATGATCAGAGTTACTGCATCCCAAACAGATCTATTTATGATAATATTTTTTTGATTAGAGATTTAATGGAATGTGATTGCTTGGAAAAAGATTTTGGGATAATATTCCTGGATTTGGAAAGGGCTTTTGACAGTGTGGATCATGTTTTTTTGTATTGGGTGCTAGAAGCATGTGGCTTTGGTGTCAATTTTAGGGCCTACGTGACTTTGTTGTACAACAATATATTTAGTTTATTTAAAATAAATAACGAACTCAGCTCTCCGGTACAGGTTCAAAGAGGGGTGAGACAAGGATGCCCGGTTTCTGGGTTATTATTTTCCTTGGTAATGGAATCACTCCTAATTTTATTTAGGAAAAATATTTCAGGAGTGACTGTATCCCCTGGGAGTCCTTCAGTAGTTGTATCGGCTTATGCAGATGATGTCTGTGTGGTTGTTAAGAAGGAGAGTGATATCCCAGCACTTGTTGAATGTTTAAATCTTTTTTGCCTCGCTTCTTCTTTGAAGTGTAACTGGGACAAGAGTAAGGCCTTATGGATTCCCTGTCTCAAGAACATTCCACCTGGAAGAGTGCTGGTACCACCTGTGCATCTACCAACAAAGTTAAAATGGGTGGAAGACGGAGTCAAATACCTTGGGGTTTTCCTGGGATCTCCACATTACGTCCTCAAAAATTGGGACGGGATTGTTGAGCATGTCAAAAAAAGACTGGGACTGTGGAAACGAGCTCTGCCCCACCTTTCCTACAAAGGCAGGGTTCTAGTGGTGAATAATTTGGTGGCTTCTTCCCTGTGGCATAGATTTATCTGCATTCAGCCGCCAGAGGCACTACTAATATAAAGGCAGTGCAGAGGCTACTCGTGGATTTTTTTTGGAGTGGTCACCATTGGTTACTACCAAATGTCATATGTAGCCCCTTGTCTGAAGGTGGCCAGGGACTGATCGACATAAAAAGTCGTATCATGGCTTTTCGGCTGTGTACCATACAGCAGTTGCTGTACAAGGAACGACTGCCAAGCCGACTTCTGGCCTATCACGTGCTGCGAAAAGCAAGCGGGCTCGGATATGGCCTTGAACTTTTCTTAGTCCAACTCCAACATGTCGACACATCTCATCTACCATCATTCTATCAGAGCCTTCTGAATGCCTGGCAAAGCCTTTCGACTAGTCGCCAGCAAGAAACCTATGCGACAAGCATGTTTGTGGAAGAACCCCTTTTTTACAACCTACTGTTTCCTGCAATTCCAAGAAGCCGAGACTTTTATCAACACTTTATTACAGCGGGCATAATCAAAGTGTTGGACCTCCGCCATGATTCTGGTTGGGGGTGGAAGACGGTGCAAGAGATAGCCGATATGACTGGAATATGGTCAAACAGAATAATCAGAAGAATACTAAAGGGAATAGTAAAGAAAAGCTTCCAACTTGAACTAAGATGGACCCAGGAAGTTTTGGTGACATCCAATGACTGGCATTTTCCTGGTTTATTGGTACAGCCTAGTCACGGAGACTTGCCCCCAATTAGTGAGGGACAAAACATTTTTCAGAAATGCAGTAGTAAAGACCTGTATCGGTTATGCACTGCAGTTCTGCTTGGGAACTCACCGTTAAATGGAGTGGCCAGGTGGAAAGGGCTAATGCCGGAAGGACTCCCATCTGAGCCTGCATGGGAATCAGTATACAGTAAGCTGGTAAGCAAAAGGACAGGTGATCTCCAGTGGCGAATGATACACTGGATCATTCCATCTAATAAATTAGTGAGTCAGTTCGCGCCCATATCTACGTGTTGCCCGTTCTGTGTTTACACAGAGGATGTGTTCCATGCGTACGTTGATTGTGCAAGGCTTGTGCCTTTATTTCAATGGCTGAACTACATGGCTGGAAAAATGAAGATCACTTTTTCTCTGTGATCATTTATTTTTGGTTTCAATGATATGAAAGAACATGTACATACGTTGTTTTTGTTTTTAGTGGCCACGGCGAAAATGGCAATTTATTTATCGAGGAAGGAAAAACTGAAAGGAAAGCCGATTGGGCAATGTGATGTCTTGTTCTTTTTTAATGCCTTGATATCTGCAAGACTCAAACTTGAATTTTGTGATTCTGGAATAAAGAAATGTATTGATGAGTTTATGAACATCTGGTGTTTTGATGGGATCTGCATGGTGCAGGAGAATGAATTATTGATATATTTGTAGGTTTGTTGGGATTGAATCAGTGTGTGGTCGGTTTTTCTGTTGTTGTTTTTCTTTTCTAGTTCATTGTACTCTTTTGATTTCCTGTCATTATCTCTTTTTCTTTTCTGTATTTTTGATTATTGTGCCTGTATTGAATAGTATCTTCACCGACTGGCTTGTATTTTTATATTTTTGTAATAAAAAGTCTAAAAAGTCTCTCTCTCTCTCTCTCTCTCTCTATCTCTCTCTCTCTCTCTCTCTCTCTCTCTCTCTCTCTCTCTCTCTCTCTCTTGCTATTTCCTACATAAAAATCGATGCTTCTGGGCCTCTTCAAAATTTCAATACTTTATGAATTGATCATCAGATCAATGTAGCACAATTGGAAAGCATTGTAGAGAGTGGTCACCGAGAAAGCTTTGCTTGCATGAATATGGTGATGAATAAATGGAAAAAAACGACGAGACATTAGCATATCAAAATTAAACTAAATAACCAAGGGATGGAGGGATGTACCGAGAAATTGAACCAAAAGTCTCTGTCAAACAAAGGTCACGATAGACCAAAACAACAAACCCATGCTTGCACACTCATCATAACACCATCTGTATGCATGTACATACACACAACTCAGTCTTATTGGATCTGCCATGAAAATCTACTGACAATGTCCCATCCCAGTCTCCCCTACACCCCAACTCCACCCCAAACCTCACAATCTTTTCCAGCTTTCCGATTCATACCCTTTGCACAAGATTCCTCAGCAAAACATGCGGCCACACCCTGAGAAGCATCCCCCGTGTCACGTGAAAGTGCTGAGCCCCCAGTGGAGTAGGGGGCACAAGTAGCCAACGGCTTCCCCTCTCCCAGGATGTCTCTGATAAGGAAAGACGAGGCAGCACAGCGAGGTAGTGAAGCTCCCTGGGTACATGGGGGTTTGGGATAGAGTGAAGGTAGGGGTGGGGGAAAACTAATTAATGAAGAGAATATGGCAAAGGGAGGGAAAGGAAGGAAAGTAAATAGCAGTGAGGAAGCTGATGAAGAAAAAGAAGAAAAGTGGAAAATGTCTTTGCTTTTAAGAAAAAGTAACATTAGGGTTACTCCACAGTTTACAGGGTGAGTCATATGTCCCAGGACACGCATGGTTTCAGCTGCTTAAACAACGTTTGGGGGGTGGGGGATCCATAGTTAGACTGTGGTAGGTGTAGTATGGTCCGTGTGTTTAGAGTAGGATACATTGCCATGTAACAGGGACCTGTCAGAGTAAGTCGTTAGTTAAACGTGATGCTGAGAAGGCAGCTTATGTAATTTATAGACAGGGTAGGCAGAGTAATATTGTATGTGTAAACACCTCTTGTTTGTGATGACGAATTCCTGTCACGAAAAGCGTGTCACATTTGTGTGAAAGGTCATTACGATCTCTCTATCCAGCATTTTCCAGCCATGACATCGCAGTGTGCTGTGGATCCAGAAGTGGGAATGGATTTATTTCTGTTGGGGCTGTCCCAGTGTCCCAGGGGCGGGATGGCCCATAGTAGTAGTCTGCCTATGAAAAAGAGGAGGATGATCTCTCTGGCCAGCATGTGCCAGCCATGACATCGCAGTGTGCTGTGGAGCCAGAAGTGGAAATTAATTTATTTCTGTTGGGGATGTCCCAGGGGTGGGATGGCCCATAGTAGTACTCTGCCTAAGAGGAAGAGGAGGATGGAAAACTGATCACTGAGGAGTTTGTGCAGGCAGAACATTATTGTGGTTTTCTTTGAAGAAGTTTGGGATTGACCCAAGCTTGTATCACACTGTTTTTGGAGAGGGAAAGAAGCGACATTGGAGAGAGGAAAACTCCACATGCATGGAGTGCAAAGAAGAGCTTTGAGGAGGAAGAAGAAGGGCCTAGAGAGAGGACAGAGGACAGACAAGGAGGACTCTTGTGGAAAGGACAGAGCTGATTGAGGGGCTGATTGTTGCTGGCACTCCTCATGGCCGGCTGTTCTCATCTCAGGCTTACTCCATCTTGAGACTCAATTCATCATTGGCTATTGGCTTCCAAAGCGGGCTGCATTGAGTCCTGCATCTGCACATCATAGACAAAGGAAAGTCCCCACCTGCAAAACTTAATGTCTATATAAGTGTTATCTGTGGTGTCTAGAGTGGGTTAGATTTCGCTGTTCATTTCTCATCATTGTATATAAGTTTGCTTGTCCCCAATTTCCTCTTTGTGTCTTTTGATTCACCTGGTTTGTTACAAATTGCTTGGTTCATGTGCCTTCCCCTCCCCCTTGCCCCCCATAGTCAATACAAAATAAACTCTTTTAAAAGGTTAGAAAACGTGTTCGAGCCATCTGCTTCTCATGCGTGTGCCGCCAATTTTGGCTCATTTGGGCGACCTTGGGGAACGGTAAAAATAATAACGCAGTGCAGCAAGACACTTTCGCCATTTCCGGAGATTAAAGGTCCCGGCGCTGAGGCATACAATGTTACCGGGCATTCTGTCGTGACATATATATATATATATATATAAAACACAGTTTGTGTGTGTGTGTGTGTGTGTGTGTGTGTGTGTGTGTGTAATGTTACCGATAGACTCCTAAACGGAGAGGCTTACATGCTTGATATTTGGCATAGACATGGCCATTGAGCCTGGGACGAACATGGCCGAACTCAAAATATTTGACGATCCATATTTTTTATTCATATTTACCTCAGCGCATTTCAGCGCACGGAATCAACGGAATCAGAGCAGGTGGGCGCTGATTCGCTCAGAGCGATCACGTGATGACGCTATGAACGCTATGAATGATATGACGCTATGGCGCTATGAAAAAAAAAATCGCTATGACGCTATGATGCTATGAACGATATGACGCTATGACGCTATGAAAAAAAAAATCGCTATGACGCTATGAACGCTATGAAAAAAAAAATCGCTATGACGCTATGAACGATATGACGCTATAACGCTATGAAAAAAAAAATCGCTATGACGCTATGAAAAAATAAATCGCTATGACGCTATGAAACGCTATGACGCTATGAACGCTATGACGCTATGACGCTATGAAAAAAAAAAATCGCTCGCTTTACCAAGGGGCTCGCTCTCCCCCGTTCCCCTCCCTTCCCTTTCCCCCTCCCCCCCGTTCCCCTCCCCTCCCTTTCCCCCTCCCCCTCCCCTCCTCCGCCCGGCAATGCCGGGTACTTCTGCTAGTATATATATATATCCAAATATATCTTCAGTTCTCCAGCTTTCAATGAGCGCACGTAATGACTTCACTGCCATGTACATACTCTCTGCCTGTCAAGCTCTCAAGAGAACCCTCCGACAGAGCAGAATTTTGATCTTAGTTCAGATACTGTCATAAGTGTATGTAAAACTCACAGTTACCGACCTGGTTTCGCCCTTTTGGGGCTCATCAGGGCAACGCAGTGAGTCTAGAAATTCTGAACTAAGATCTAAGATATATATATATATATACTAGCTGAGGTACCCGGCTTCGCCCGGGTTGAATAAGAATAATACAAATATATGATGAAAAGAACATGTATATTTTAGAGCAATATCACAGCATCACAGCAATATCACGTCCTACATGACGTTTTTTCAATTTTCAATTTCTCAAAACCTCTGGGTATACAACATTTCTGGTTTTCTTACGTGGTGCCAAGACATAAAGATTGCTTGGTTTTCCAACCCTCGAGCAGCCCACATACAGCTGGCCATGGGCAAACACTTGTTCTGTGAAGTTCAGGCCTACAACCTTCATTGATTGCCCCTGCGCCCTGTTGATGGACATAGCAAAACATAGCCTGATGGGGAACTGAAGCCTCTTGAAGGAGAATGGAAGGTCAGGTGGAATAAGTGGTATCCTTGGAATGAATACTTTCTCTCCTCTGTATTGTCCTGAGAGGATGGTTGCCTCTAGGACATGCGGCATCATTTGCTGGATTGTCAATCGTGTTCCATTACACAGCTTTGGTGGATCAAGATTCCTTAGAAGCATGATTGGGGCTCCCACCTTGAGAATCAACCTGTGTGTTGGGAGTCCTTGAGGCTGATGACTGTTGAGAAACTCAGTTGGGAGGTTTACTGCCTGATCTTCATGTCACTTTGGCAAGAGAATCATAATTTCTTTCATGACCGGGCAGCGAACGTCATTATGTGCGACATTACGTCACTCCTACGGACGTGAAAACATTTGTTTTCCTTAAAAATATATTTACAATAAATAAAATAGTACATAAATTAACAATAAAAGAAGCTAAAAAAACAATTTAAAATACAATAAAAAGCACATTAAAAATATATAAATATGTACGTACAGTATACTGTACGTACGCACAACGGCTGATTCTCATTCAAAACAGAGGCGACGTACAGTATTCCTTTACTGTGTCTGTGTTAGCCATGGGTCCGAAGAAGGATAATGCTAGTGTTTCCAAGCGTAATGTGGTTACGATGGACGATAAGGTAAATCTGATTAAAAGGTATGGAAAAGGTGGAAAAGTGTCGGTGATAGCGCATATACCTTATCGCGAATTGGAACCGCAATGCGTCATGGGATTGGAAAGGGGCAATAGCGCCGCCACAAACTACACCATGGAATTGCAGCTGGCCTGGTTTTTTAAACCATTGATATTAAAATAAAAAGTAGCGGATAACCACCGGAATTTTATGCTGATTCCGAATCTGTGTCTAAAACTTTTCTCCGATGTGTAGTTCTTGAGTTGGGATGGGAGGGGGAGGGGTGGGAGGGGGGAGGGGAAGGGGGTGGGAGGGGGAGGGGGAGGGGGTGGGAGGGGAGCGGAGGGGAACGGGGGGGAGGGGAGGAGAGTGGGGTGGGGAGGGGAGAAGAGGGGGAGGGAGAGGGGAGAAGAGGGGGAGGGGGAGAGTGGAGAAGAGGGGGGAGGGGGAGGGGGAGAGGGGAAAAGAGGGGGGGTGGGGAGGGGGAGGGGGGAGGGGAGAAGAGGGGGGGATTGGGAGGGGGAGGGATGGGAGGGGGGAGGGGGAGGGAAGGGGGTGGGAGGGGGGAGGGCGAGGGGGTAGGGTGGAGGGGGAATGGTAGGGGGAGGGGAGGGGGGGAAGGGTAGGGGGAGGGGAGGGGGGAAAGGGAGGGGGAGCGGGAGGGAGGGGGAGGAGGGAAGGGGAGGGGAGGGATATAGATGGTTACTGGCAATTGATCACATCCACAAATGATGTAATCCACACAATTTATGTACTTTACATAACGTTAATAGGAATACATGGCCGTGTAGATGGGAAATACAGTTTGTTTGAAATAAATCACAAATATCAGATGAAAGTTGAAAAAAAAACCGATGTGGTGTGAATGGCAATGTTCCTCGCTGAAATGTGAAAAAACTGAATTACGTGCGAACGCATATCTGTGAGATTATGGCGGCAAAGTTGGAACATCACTTGATCGCTCTGAGCGAATCAGCGCACTGCTCTGTGACCAGCTGAGATTCCGTGTATAATGTTCCTCGCTGAAATGCGCTGAGGTAAATATGAATAAAAAATTCGATATATTTTCACTTTTACGTTTTGGCTAACTCGCTCGTGAACCTGACGAAGATCCTGAGCAAGGATAGCTACGTTATGCTAACGCTACATTAGCTACGCTACGTTACGCTACATTCGCTACATTATGGCTAAAAATATGGATCTAAAGATGAAAGAAAAAAAAACCTATGTGGTGTGAATGGCAATGTTCCTCGCTGAAATGTGAAAAAACTGAATTACGTGCGAACGCATAACTGTAAGATTATGGCGGCAAAGTTGGAACATCACGTGATCGCTCTGAGCGAATCAGCATGCTGCTCTGCCATTCCGGTCATAATATTCCTCGCTGAAATGCGCTGAGGTAAAAATATGGTTTAAAAATATTATGAAATAAATTTTTAGGTCGACCATGTTCGTACCAGGCTCAATGGCCATGTTTGTGCTAAATATCAAGTTCATGAGCCTCTCCGTTTAGGAGTCTATCGGTAACATTACACACACACACAGTGTTTTTATATATATATATATGTATATATATATATATATATATATATATATATATATATATATATATATATATATATATATATATATAGATATATATTATAATAGGCTACGGTGATTCTGTTGGACGTCTGTCCGGGGGTGTGGCTTACTCGGTTTGCAGAGTAGCTCCACCCACTCCTCCTTCTCGAATAGCTTTGAGGCCTGTTTAGTTAGGCCCATGCTGTCTTTGTCTCTCACACAGATTTATTTCAATTCTAATTCGATATATCATTTCATTTTTCGCAGTCGCTAACATAGTTTTAGACTCGGTTGAAAAAAAAACGTGAAGAAAATCCGATGAAAGTTTCCGTCTGTAACTTCAAAGCCTTCTTGAGTCTCTCGCACACCTTTATCTCCAATCTAACTCACCATCTGAGTTTCATTTTTATTGATGGTTTTAGACTCGGTGTCAGCAACACGGGAAAATGCAGAGATATATTTAAAAAAAATACACCATATCACCACCAACCGCCCAACCGCCAACAACCGCCCAACATGTATCATACACCGCCCAACATGACACAGACGGCAACATGTCGACATTATCGCTTTTTCTTTAAACCGAGTGAACCGAGCCGAACCGAATAAACCGAGTGAATTCACCGTTTACTTTTGATGACAGTCGTCACAAAACGACATATATTTCTTCGTTTTTATTTCATTCAACATTATCAGCCAGAAGTAAAATATGGTTCAGGAAATTACCGAGAGATATTTCTTCGTTTTTTTATTTATTAGTTATTTGCGCATACACTTTAAATAGGTTTATTTGAAATCTTTAATTTTCACAATGTAATTTATTTGTCATTTGATGATGACGAGACACTTCCTCTTGACTCGTGACAATTCATGCGTTGCGTGGAAACTTCCATTTCCAAAATGAATGACACAGTCGATGAAGAACGCAGACTTGAACAGGATGCAGCAAGAAAACGAATGAGAAGGGCGAACGAGTCCGTCGTCGAACGTCAATGCAGACTTGAACAGGATGCAGCAAGAAAACGAATGAGACGGGAGAACGAGACAGTTGAGGAACGTGAACACAGACTCGCACAGGATGCTGCTGCAACAACGATGAGGAGGGAGAACGAGACAGTCGAGGAACGTGAACACAGACTCGCACATGATGCTGCTGCAACAACGATGAGGAGGGAGAACGAGACAGTCGAGGAACGTGAACACAGACTCGCACAGGATGCTGCTGCAACAACGATGAGGAGGGAGAACGAGACCCTCGACGAACGTGAACACAGACTCGCACAGGATGCTGCTGCAACAACGATGAGGTGTGAGAACGAGACCGTCGATGAACGCCAACACAGACTCGCACGGCATGCTGAGCAACAAAGACGTTGGAGTGCTCAGCAAACATATACAACCGCAGCCATAATGAATCCGGCCGAAGTATCCGATAATATTGTTCAAGAGCATAATTGCGGTCCAATGACGTCACCATGTGTGTACTGTTCTGCACACCATTTCACAAATGAATCAACAGGACAAGGGGATGGATTTACACTGTGTTGTTCCAAGGGAAAAGTTAAATTGCCTCCACTATTTGCCGTACCTGCTTGACTGCAACAACTTTATCAGGGTGACGATGGAAAATGTCGCAACTTCTGAGACATTATCCGGAATTACAATTCGGCATTAGCTTTTGCATCAATGGGTGCTCAGATCTCATCTCCTCCAGGAAATGGACCGTACTGTTTCAAAAATCCACGGTCAAATTTACCATCGCTGTGGTCCATTACATCCATCACATGTACATGAACAAGCACAATTTGCACAATTATTTATTTTGGATACAGCTCAAGCTACAAAGGAACGTATGAATCGACCTGAGAATCACAGATGTTTGCAAGAATTGATGGCAGAACTGCACAACATACTATCTGACGTTAATCCTTATGTCACATGTTACAAGCTATGTTCGAGCGTGAACAGGAATAAATCAGGAAAGCTGTCCTTGAAGATCGCCTCCCTTCTACCTTGGAAATGCATTTTCGTCGACTGTGTGCAGACGACCAAAGACGTTACAACATACCAACTGCTGATGAAATTGCTGCTGTCTTCGTTAGTGGACAAGATGGTGAACCACCTGCAAACAGCGATTTCCAGGTTCATTTGCATGACCAGGGCTTACACAATCTCTCTCCACTTTCCTCTCACATTGATCCCATGACATCCCATTCTCTTTCCACATGGCGAGCCTGGATGGATGATAAACATGCCTCACCAGCGACAGACTGCGGTTCGAAACAAGGTAACTCATTGTGAATTCTATGCCTACCGACTGGCTATTCGAAATGAATTCAGCACTATCCATTCTTCGGGGAAATTGTTCCAGCAGTATGTTGTCGACGGATATTGCAAGGCAGAAGCAAATCGACTGCAATACTTCAAACAAAATCAGGAAACCCTTAGAGCCATGGAATACAGAGGACTACTGGACCACGTCCAGAACGTTGCTGATGATAACCAACGTCCTCTCGGTCGTATCGTCATTTTGCCGTCGAGTTTTGCAGGGAGTCCAAGAGCTATGCAGCAGAACTACCAAGATGCTATGGCCATTGTTCGCAAATTCGGAAAACCAGATCTTTTCATCACGTTCACGTGTAATCCAAAATGGACAGAGATACAAGAAAACATCGGACAACACCAACGAGCTGAAGGCAGACCAGATTTAGTGGCACGCGTGTTTCATCTGAAATTAAAAGAGTTAATCAACGATATAACGAAGAAGCACGTGTTGGGCAAAGTACGTGCATTTCTCTACGTCGTCGAGTATCAGAAGCGTGGCCTACCGCATGCCCACATATTACTCATGCTGTGCCAAGAAGATAAAATTTGTACCGCCGAAGACATTGACAGAATTGTTTCCGCACAAATTCCTAATTCAAATGAGTCACCAGAGATCCATTCCTTGGTGAAGTCTCACATGATACATGGTCCGTGTGGCACTTTAAATCGCCATTCGATTTGTGTGAAAGATGGAGTGTGCAGTAAAGGCTTTCCAAAAGCGTATGCTGCAGAGACACTTGCGAGCATAGATGGCTATGCCCTTTACAAGCGTCCCCCAAATGGACCCACCATAACCGTTCATGGAACCGATGTTGATTGCCAATTTGTGGTCCCATTCAATGCTTATTTACTGAAGAAGTACAGAGCACACATCAACATTGAGGTTTGTGCAAGTATAAAGAGTATAAAGTACTTATTTAAATATGTGTACAAGGGACATGACTGTGCCGGCATCGAAATTCGAGAGCGCGGGAGAGTGGAGGTGGACGAAATAAAGACCTATTTGGACTGCAGATATGTCAGTGCCCCAGAGGCAGCATGGAGATTGATGGAATTTGAAATGCACAAACAGTCCCATTCCATCACCAGACTTGCGGTACACTTACCTGAATTGCAGACTGTTGTGTTCAGGGATGGTAACGAGGAAGAAGCCATTGTACGACATAGGGGTACAACACTTGGTTTCGCTCCAACAGCTTGGTTTCAGTTAAACCAGAGAGACCCTGAGGCACGAAGTTATCTGTACCATGACATTCCAAAATATTACGTATTTGAAGATGGACGAAAGACATGGAAACTTCGACGCCGGGGCGGCAACAAGGTTATCGGACGCATGGTTTCGGCAAGCCCTATGGACATTGAGCGCTTTCATCTTCGTGTACTCCTGCTGCACTGCCCTGGTAAAACATCATTTGAAGATCTCAGAACCGTAGATGGAGCAGTTTGTGAAACATACAAGGATGCAGCCAGGAAATTACATTTAACAGAAGATGATACAGAATGGGACAGGTCCTTAGCTGATGGAGTTATCTTTGCCATGCCACAACAATTGAGATCTCTTTTTGCAACCCTATGCATATTCTGCACACCAACAGACATGTCGGCACTGTGGGAAAAATATAAAAACGACCTTTGCGAAGATTTTGTCCATATCTTGGAACAGAGTATTTTCATGGCATTGCGAGAAATACAGTCCTTCCTCCTGAGACATGGACAGACCTTGGAAGCATTTCAGTTACCAGTACCTCCAGACACTGTTGAAGATCTTTCAAGCGATGATTATCAGTATGTACCAGGAGATAAACATGAAAAAGGTGAAAACAACAGACAACTACTAAATGATGACCAAATCCAAATTGTAGATGAGGTCCTACAGGCCGTTCATTGTAGGGACCAATACACAGGCAACCGGTTGTTTTTCGTTGATGGACCGAGCGGAAGTGGCAAGACCTTTCTCTATAATATGCTTCTGCACATCTTGCGAGGCCAGTGTCGTTTGGTTCTTCCAATGGCGTACTCGGGCATTGCAGCAACATTGCTAGCAGGGGGCCGTACATCGCACCATCGATTTAAATTGCCAGTGCCCATTTTGGAAAACTCCACATGCAACATATCACCTACGAGTAAAGATGCAGATGCTCTAAGGAAGGCCAACCTATTCATATGGGATGAAGCACCTATGGCTCCAGCATATGCTTTAGCGGCTGTTGATCGATGTCTCCGGGATGTAACCAGCAACAACATTCCTTTTGGTGGAAAGGTCTTACTTCTTGGTGGGGACTTCAGGCAGGTTTTGCCCATTGTACCTCGCGCTGCACCTGCAGCAATCATCGCCACATGCATCAAGCGTAGCAAGTTGTGGCCAAAGTTCAAACAGCTGAACTTAACATCAAACATGAGAGCTAATGATGACGAAGAATTCTCAAAATGGTTACTGTCGGTTGGAAATGGGACTGTGGAAACAATTCCTGACTCAGATTTAATACGACTGCCTGATCGTATCTGTGTAGAAGACAACATTTCTTTAGCAAAGGCTGTTTTCGGTAATTTGAACGAAATCCATTCAAACTATGATGCGCTGGCACAACGAGCCGTGTTGTGTCCAAAGAATGAATCCACATTTGTGATCAACGATGAGATACTGGATGCATTTCCTGGGGAAGAAAAGACGTACTTCAGTGCTGATTCCATTGTCTGGGCTGACCCTGAAGAGGCACTAAATTATCCTATGGAATTCATAAATCAATTAACTCCTTCTGGAATGCCATTGCACAAACTTCGTCTCAAAGATGGTGCTGTCATCATGTTACTCCATAACTTTGATCCGAAACAGGGACTGTGCAATGGTGCAAGATTGGTTGTTAAAAGATTGTTGCCAAACATAATAGACGGAGAAATAATTTCTGGCAGTCACAAAGGAACACGCACATTTATACCCAGGATTAGTATTGCACCTTCCGATACAACACTACCATTCGTACTCAAACGCCATCAATTTCCAGTTCGTGTGGCATTCTCTTTCTCAATAAACAAGAGTCAAGGTCAAACATTACACAAAGTTGGGATTTACTTACCAGAACCCGTGTTCAGCCGTGGCCAATTATATGTTGCATTGTCGCGTGCTAAACGATTTGAGGATGTCAAGGTAAAGGTAGTCAGTAATGGCCAACAGGGAAAAATTGATGGCCACAGTGGAATCTTCACCCGTAATGTTGTTTACCCGGAGGTCCTGCAGTGACACCATTCAGGCAACAAAAGGAGGGCACGAAGGAAAATTGTTAATTACTCTGACACATTTAGTTGCGGTGATTGAAAAATCACCGGACCATTGTTGCTGTTTTGATGCTTTTTACTGCTGTTTTGATGCTTTTTCACTGCTGTTTTGATGCGTTTTCACTGCTGTTCTTTCACTGCTGTTCTGATGCTTTTTCACTGCTGTTTTGATGCTTTTTCACTGCTGTTTTGATGCTTTTTCACTGCTGTTTTGATGCTTTTTCACTGCTGTTTTGACGCTTTCCACTGTTGTTTTGATAGTGTTTTGATGCTTTTTCACTGCTGTTTTGATGCTTTCCACTGTTGTTTTGATGCTTTTTCACTGCTGTTTTGATGCTGTTTCACAGCTGTTCTGATGCCTTTTTGCGGTTTTTTTAAATATAAAAATCTCATTTCAAAAAAAAAAATTCCAAAAATATCTCACAATGATGACATATAATTCACCGAAAACGTTGAAGCAACCGCATAATATTACGGTGATGTTTAACTCTGAGTGAGAATAGTTGTAAATTTTAAAAACTTTCTTCTGATATTTGTGATTTATTTCAAACAAACTGTATTTCCCATCTACACGGTCATGTATTCCTATTAACGTTATGTAAAGTACATAAATTGTGTGGATTACATCATTTGTGGATGTGATCAATTGCCAGTAACCATTTTATATAACTGAATGTGCAGGTGCAGCATCTAACTCAATATGTCGAAATGTCACACACATCCATGCCCATGGGATTCCCACAGGTGACCCCGCTAGTATATATATATTCTCCATAGGTGATTCTTTCTGTGATACGTCTGTCCAGGGGAATGGCTACACCCGGTCTGGGAGGGGCTTCAAAAACAAATATCCACCATTTTGTTTCCTCACATAGCTTTGAGGCCTCATTTGTTAGGCCCGTGGTCTCTCTCTCTCTTTCTCACACACACACACACACACACACACACACACACACACACAGTTTTATGTCAGCTTTAATTCGATATCACATTTCATTTGAATTTTTTTTTCATATTAAAAAAACGGGAATAAAATTCGATGAAAGTTTCCGTTTACAGAACGAAATGCATTTTCAAAGGCCTATAACATAAAGGCCATTGAGACACTCTCACGGCTTTATCTCCACTATAACTCACCATCTGATTTCATTTTTATCGATGGTTTTAGACTCGGTTTCAGCAATAATTGAGAACATTCACGCACACACGGGAAAATGCCGAGATATATTACAAATTGGTGGCACGATATATCATACACTGCCCAAATAACAGACGGGAAATTGCTGAGATATTAAAAATTTGCGGCATGATATATCATACACCGCCCAAATAACTCAGACGGGAAAATGCCGAGATATATTAAAAATTCACTTTTTCTTTTCCGTTAAGATATATTACTTTTCCGTTTGATGACAGTCGTCACAAAAAAGTCAACAATGTGGGGAGAGGGGCAGAGCTTTGTTCAAAATTGCCGACAGATATATTTTCATTCCAATTTCATTCATCTAAAGGTAAACCTGTTTAAACACTCCATTCATTCCATCGGTTTTTTTTTTCACACGAGTTTTCAAGGCTGAATCGTGTTCACATCCAGAATTAATAAACAAACTCCATTTCACGTGTGCATGGACATGTAATTCACATGTGTAAAATAAATAAATAAACACAGATGGGAGATTGCCGAGATATTTTTTCGTTCTTATTTTATAAGTCGTTTATAAGTCTTAAAAAATGTTCGTTTCCCATGAATCGTACACTTTTCAAAATCCAATCTCACCCCTCCCCTCCAAATCCTCCCCATCACCCATCCCTTTCAAATCTCCCCCCTTGCCCCTTCCCTCCCCTCCCTCCTAAACTCCCCCCACACCCCTCCCCTCCGAGACTCTCCCTCGCTCCTCCCCTCCTAGACTCCCCTCTCACCCCTCCTCCTCAAAGCATCCTCCCTGCTTCTTCCCCCTTCCACCTTCATCTCCCCCAACCTTCTGCCTTGCTCTTCCCCCTCCTCAAATAACACCTCACTGTGCCTCACCCAATCTCCATCAAACCTTTTGTCCGCCCCATTCTTCCCTTTCTCCAAGCTATTCTGAAATCTCTGACACACCTTCAACAGCTCTCCCTACCTCTTCCTCCTCTTCCACATCTTACCCTATCCCTCCCCCCCCTGTTCTGGACCCGATGCTCCCCCTTCCTCTTCATTAACGGGATGGACCTCAAACATCCGGGGCCTTCGCTCAAACTTGACTGACCTCTCCATACAGGTTGCTTCTGACAAACCAGATGTGATCTGCTTAACAGAAACTTTCCTCCTTCATGATGTCTCTGATGCCTTGGTATCTCTCCCAGGTTACTCCCTCCTCCGGTATGATAGACCTGAGCCTCGTCCTGGAGGTGGGGTTGCTATCTTTATAAAAAACTCTCTTCCTCACTCGCCCTCCACTGCCCTCTCTCCACCTCACCCCCAGGAATACCTTTGGCTACGGCTTCCCCTTCGCTCCCACCTTTTGTTCATATGTGTGTTGTACCGTCCACCAAACAGCGATGACTCCATCTACATCTCGCTATCTGATAATATGGACCAACTTCTATCTACCCATCCCAACTCTCTCTTCCTCATATGTGGTGATTTCAATTGTCACCATGCCAGTTGGCTGGGTGTGGGTACCTCTCTCACCAGCCATGGCTCTTCAGCAAAGGACTTCTGCGACTCACTGGGACTGACACAATCTGTCAATTTCCCGACCCGGATCTCAGTCAACGGAGCATCTTCTCTTCTGGATTTGGTTATGACAAACTTCCCTGAAAATGTCTGCTGCTCTTCTTCTGCTCCAATCGGCTCATCTGATCATGTGCTTGTCAAAGTGGACATCTCTCTGACCATTCTCAGAGAGCCTCCTCAGCGTCGACGAGTCTGGCATTTCACTCAGGCCAACTGGCACGGTCTTCAAGCAGCCATCAACCATCTGGACTGGTCTCCCATCTCTACCGCCTCTGACATCAACTCATCCTGGGAATTCTTTCAAAGTAAATTGCTCTCTCTCATGCACAGATTTATCCCATCTCGTCTTCAGTTGTCATACCCTTCCTCCCGTCCATGGTACACGGAATCTTGTGGTGAGGCTGTTGCCCTGAAACAATTTGCTTTCGTCTCCTGGAAAGCAAATCCAACGGAAGGAAATCTCATTTCCTTTCACAAAGCCCGAAACAAGTGTGTGTCCACCCTCAGGAGAGCCAGGAAACAATATCTCACCGTTCTCAAGACCGAACTCTCTTATCTGTCTCCCTCTTCCAAATCCTGGTGGCGTCTGGTCAAATCTGTTTCTGGTGTTTGTTCCCCCTCCATCCCCTCCCTCACCTCAAATGGCTTAACGGCTGACTCCGCACGTGAAAAAGCTGAATGCCTCAACTCTGTGTTTGCCTCTAAATCTTGTGTCCCAAACCCATCCCTCTCTGTACCCAGTCGTACCCAGCTGCTCCTGGACTCTGTGTCCTTTCCTCCTGACAAGGTGGAAAAGTTTCTGTCAACCCTCGACTCTGATTCTGCAACTGGTCCTGACGGCATCAGCCCACGGGTCCTAAAATCATGTTCTTCTGCTCTTTCACTCCCTCTTTCTGTTCTCTTCACCCTCTCTTTTGCTGAAGGTCATCTGCCATCTGCTTGGAAATCAGCCAACATCACCGCTTTGCACAAAAAAGGTGCAAAAACAGATCCCAGCAACTACAGACCAATCAGCCTTCTCCCAATTATCAGCAAAGTCATGGAATCCATCATTGCTTCAGATATTAAATCTTTCCTCTTCTCCAATGGCTTGATCTCTGATCATCAATTTGGTTTCAGACCTGGTCACTCTACTCTGGACATGCTGCTTCTGCTTTCTCAACAATGGATGGAGGTCCTCAACGCCAAACAGGAAATTAGAGCTGTCTCCCTTGACATTTCACGTGCCTTCGATACGGTCTGGCACCCTGCTCTGCTCACCAAACTCTCCTCCTTTGGTATCCATGGAAATCTCCACGCATGGCTGGCGGACTTCCTCTCTGGTCGTAGTCAACGTGTGGCCCTGAATGGGTTTCTCTCATCTCCTCTTCCTGTTCAGGCTGGAGTTCCCCAAGGTAGTGTTCTGGGCCCTGTGCTTTTTCTGGTCTTCATCAATGATCTCTCTGACTCTCTTGAAAATCCTCTCTATCTCTTTGCTGACGACTCTATTCTCTGTCGCTCCATTCCTCATCCCTCAGATCGGCAGTCTGCAGCCTCCTCACTCTCTGCAGACCTGGACAAAATCACAGACTGGTCAAACAAGTGGAACATGTCTTTCAATCCTGACAAATCTCACACTCTTACAATGTCTCTCCGAAAGGACCGACTGGACAACCCTCCCATCTACTTTCTCAACAATCCTCTCCAAGAAGTTCTGTCGCTCAAGCTTTTGGGTCTCACTATCTGCCATGATCTTTCTTGGGAAAACCACATTTCCAAGCTGGCCTCCCAAGCCAGTCGCCGACTGGGCATCCTCCGTCGTGCGAAGTCCTTCCTTGGCACACCTGAGCTCCTCACCACATACAAGGCTTTCATCCGCAGCTCAATGGAATACTGTTCCCCCCTCTGGGCTGGTGCTCCTGCCTCACACCTTGCTCGGCTTCACGCTGTTGAGGCCAAAGCTTTCAGAATAATTGGAATCTCCTGCGATGTAGTCAACTCCGAGGGCCTTTCACTCACTCACCGCAGGCAGGTTGGTGGTCTTTCTGTCTTCTACCGACTCCTGTCCGGCCTTGCTCCCCCAGCTCTCTCTGTGCTCTGTCCCCCCAATATTCCTTCAGGTCGCACAAGATCTGCCTGCAACCCTCTTATGGTTAAACTGCCAAAGTCTAGGCTCTCTGCTCACCTTCACTCTTTCATTCCCCTTTTCTCCCGCCTCTGGAACAAACTCCCCCACTCCCTTCAATCCCACTCCTCCCTCCAGGTCTTTAAATCAGCTGTTCACCACCATCTCTTATCTTCCCCCATCGAAAACCTTGATCTTTTCTACCCCCGGTAATTCACCCCAGAGTCCTTGCAGTGTTCATATGTTTTATTCCTCTCCCACCTCCCCCCAAGTCCTCCCGATGTCCCTGCTCTCAAACGTTGTGTTTGTGTCCTTCCCCCTCTCTCCCCATCTTGTCTGCCGCTCCCCTTGTTTTTTGTGTTTTGTGTGTCGGTTTGTCTTTTTGTGTGATTAATGTTAGCTCTTTCACGAGCCTCGATCTTGTATACAAAAAAAAAAAAAAAAAAAAAAAAGTCATGTCCACGTCCACTTTAAATAAGTTTATTTGAAATCTTTATTTTACAAAAATGTCATTTTGTATGCTGTAACGAAAAGAGTAACATTGGTTTTTGTGGGACAGAAAGGTGTTAAGTGATGTTCTTATACACTGCCCAAAAGACTTTTCCCAGGGACTTTTCCATTTGAGCTGTATTCTTTATATAGTCGGAATGTTTCATTCTTTAGAGTTTAGACGTAGTCACAATAAAAAGTTGCAATTAGGTACTCTCCACGTGGGGAGAGGGGCGGAGCATCGTTTACGTGTCGCCACTCACGTTTGTAAATTAATGCTATCTCCAAAATGAATAAAAGAATGAAGGAACAGAACGAGACATTCAATGAACGTTAATCCAGACTTGCACGGGATGCTGAGCAACAAAGACATTGGAAGGTAATGTGTGCTCAGCAAACATATACAAGAGCAGCTGTAAAGAATCCGGATGAAGTATCGGATAAAATTGTTGAAGATCATCATTGCGGTGCGAGTCCGATGACGTCACCATGCGTGTTTTCGATACATTCAAGTTTTAAAATGAGGAAGAATCATGGGCTCCATACACCTACGATCGACTTCTGATGTGCATTTTAACACTGAATCAACACGACTTCGATCATAAATTAATTTTTGAAGAAAAAGACACATTTTGATTACAACTCAAGCAAAAGAAACCAGGTAATGCCTGGTTCGTTCAGAGCGATTATACACCGCGCAAAGACAATGCGTTTCAGGAAATTGCCGAGAGATATTTTTCATTTTTATTTTAGTGGTTATGTGCGCGTACACTTTGAATAAGTTTATTTGAAATCTTTAATTTTCAAAATGTCATTTATTTGCCATTTGATGATTACGAGACCCTCCCTCTTGGGGATCGTGAAAATTCATGCATTGCTTGGAAACCACTCCCAAACCCTTCCCGTGTGTGACCTACTACTTGCCCGCGTGTGACAACCCCCCGTGTGTGGCCCACTCCCCCCCGTGTGTGGCCAACTCAACCCCCAACCCCCGTGTGTGTGTGACTCACTCCCCCCTCCCTCCCCCCCGTGTGACCCACTCCCTTGTGTTTGAGCTCTTGAAGTCACGTTTAACAGCAGATGTAATGACACATTTCAAACTGTATTTCCCATGTGCATGCACATGCATTCACATGTTATCAGAAGTAAATACATTGTGTAGATGACATCATTTGTGGATCTGATAAATTGCCAGTAACCATTTTGTAAAACGGAATGTGCAGCACCTAAATGAAGATGTCCAAATGTCAGACAAGTCCATGCAAAGACATCTCAGCAACTGTCTTTGGAGGCCAACTTTGTGAAATGTAGTTTCCCTTAGAAAGACTAGCGCTATAATAATTTGAGTTCCTTTGGAAGTAACTTCAAAGCAAGAGGAGGCTATTTATTATATTAGGCCCATGAAGACTGCACAATGGTTGTCAACTTATGGTTGTTTGTGCTATATCTTTTTTAAATGCTGAGTGTCAAGCAAGAAAGCAGCACGTGCCATTTTAAAGTGTTTTCTGTGACTCAGGAGGGGTTCAAACGACCGACCTCCACGACTCTGAGTCTTCTTACAACGCTGAGTCTGGTTAAAGTTAATTTGCATGCAGACTCACACTATGAGAAAAGGGGATATAAAGGACGGAAATAATGTTTAAGACTCTGTATGTATCCAATTTCCTGTGATCATCCTTGAGATGTCTCTACAACTTGATTGGAGTCCACCTATGACAAATTAAATTAATTGGACATGATTTAGACAGAAACACTTCTGCATAAGGTTCCACAGTTGACAGTGCATGTTAGAGCAGAAACTCTACCATGAAGTCCAAGGAACTATCTGTAGAACTAAGAGACAGAATTGTGAGGAGGCATACATCTGGGGAAGGGTATAAAACAATTTATGGAGTGTTGAAAGTTCCGAAGAGCACAGTGAGCTCCATCATTAGGAAATGGAAAGAATATGGAACTACCAAGACTCTTCCTAGAACTGACCGTCCGACCAAACTGAGCAACCGGGCAAGAAGGACCTTGGTCATGGAGGTGATGAAGAACTCAATGACCATTCTGACAGAACTACAGAGTTCCTTGGCTGAGATGGGAGAACCTGCTGGAAGTTCAACAGTCTCTGCAGCACTTCAAAAATCTAGGCTTTATGGAATACGGAACCCACTCCTGAGAAAAAGGCACATGATAGCATGCCTGGAGTTTGCAAAAAGGCACGTGAAAAACTCTGTGAGCATGAGGAAAAAGATTCTGTGGTCTGATGAGAAGATGATTGAACTCTTTGGCCTGAATACAAAGTACTATGTCTGGCGGAAACTGGGCACAGCTCATCACACCTATAATTCCAGCCTCGATCTTGTATACAAAAAAAAACAAATCCCTACTGTAAAGCATGGTGGTGGCAGCATCATGCTATGGAGATGCTTTTCAGCGGCAGGGACTGGGAGACTTGTAAGGATAGAGGGAACAATGAATGGAGCCAAATATAGGCAAATCTGTGAGGAGAACCTGCTTCAGAGTGCAAAAGACCTTGGACTGCAGTGAAGACATATTTTCCAAAAGGCCAATGACTCCAAGCATACAGCCAAAGCAATGCTGGAATGGTTTCAGAATAAGAACGTGAAAGTCCTTGAGTGGGCCAGCAAAAGCACAGACTTGAATCTCATTGAGAATATGTGGAAAGACTTGAAAATTGTTGTTTAACGACGCTCCCCATCCAGCTTGACAGACCTTGAGCAAATCTGCAAGGAAGAATGGGAGAAACTCCCCCAAACCAGATGTGTTAAGCTGATACAGACATACCCAAGAAGACTCAAAGCTTTTATCGCTGCCAAAGGCACTTCTATGAATTATTGACTCAGGGGGTTGAATATTTATGTAAATTGGATATTTCTGCATTTCATTTTTAATTATTTTGTAAAAAATATTCAAATAAATATTCCACTTTGACATTATGGGGTATTATGTGTTGATCAATGACAAAAAAATTCAATTTCATCCATTTTAAATTCAGGCTGTAAAACAAGAAATTGTGAAGAAAAAACTCAGGGGGTGTGAATACTTTCTGAAGGTACTGTATAACGTATATATATATATACATATATATGCCAGACTTGTTGGCGTAATGCTTAGATCGTCCTCTCTGAGTGTGGGCAGTCGACAGTTCAAACCCCGGCCGAGTCACACCAAAGGCGTTAAAAATGGTACGTGCTGCTTCCTTGCTTGATGCTCAGCATTGAAAAGGATAGAAGACGGATAAACAACGCTGGGAAGGCAATGGCAACCTACCCAGCCAGTATAGTCCTTGCCAAGGAACTCCATTGGCAGTACCGACGCTCCGTAAAGAGTATGGTACAACCAAAAAAAAGATGTACAGTATATACTGTAAATATAGAACTATAGGCCTGTTCGTTTGACTTTAATTGTGGAGAGGATGTTAGAGACATTCATTTGAGATCCGATGGGGAACCATTTAGATCAAATCAAATGAATTAACCATAGTTAGCAAGAATTTACTAAAGGGAGGTAATGTTCAACAAATTTCTTGGATTCTACGAAGCAGTTTCTGACTGGGTGGTTGAAGGAAGTGCAGTAGATGTAGCATCTCCAGACTTCAGAAGGTATTTTATAAGCTGCCACATAGAAGGCTGTTAGCTTATGTTAGGGCTTATAGTTTGCTGGTCCAGTAACTAACTGGATTTAATATTTTCGTAGATGTCGGGGGGGAAAAGAGTGGCTCTGAGTGGGTGAATGTCGGGCTGGGAGCTCGTGGGGTACCTCCAGGGATCAGTACTGGGAGCATTATCATTTATAATTTACATTAATAATTTGGACAGTGGGATTCAACGTAGATTTTCTAAATTTGAAGATGACAAAGGGTTATCAGATTCAGGAAAGCCTAAATACTTTTAGAATTCGGGAAACATATTGGCAGATGCAATTTAACATAAGGAAATGCAAGGATCAAGATCAAGAGGTGAAAGTACGAGTAAAAATGATGAAAATAGGCTGGAATTTGAAATTTGACGTGTGTCTGCAACAACTTGCCCACTTTTCACAAAACACACAGTGTTATCTTTAACATCCACCAACGCTCACAGAAGTAGCAGAAGGGTCCTTTGGGTTAACGTTCTTCAGATGTGAGGCACGCACGTTGGTGCATCTCCCTGCACGTGAAACACCAGGGTGACCGTTTATAGCTGGGTGGAGATTCAAACTCAAGCGAGCCAGCTCAAGGGTAAGTGTATATGTTGGAACCCATCTGTGGATCGGTCCCATCGGCCGATGGGTCTGACCCATCTGTGGATGCACGAGAAATGAAAATGCAGACCCATCGGCCGATGGGTCTGCGCCATCTGCGGATGTGTTGTTCACCTTGAAGGAATGTGTTGACAGAATGGTGCTCTTCAATCAAGTACACAGTCATTGGAATTACATGTGGTAGGAATTTAACAGAGATTATTTTTAAATGTTTTATTATCTATTTCTACCCATCTATTTATACATTTTGTCAATACATTTTGTAATTAACAGATACATGGCAGTTTTAGTAAAGCTTTACATAACATACTCAACATTCATACAAAACATTAGGTGTTCTTCTGATAATGGCGGAGGGGAATGGTGGCAGGGTAGAGAGTGGCAGGTGCTGATGAAGGTGATGGCGAGGGTCACGAGGTTACAAACCACATGTCACGGACTGCTTCATAAACATTTATGACATCAATTGCTTATTTTTAGGTTCAAATAAACATACTCATCCACCATTGATGCATACACATTCCTTCAAGGTGAACAACACATCCGCAGATGGCGCAGACCCATCGGCCTATGGGTCTGCATTGTCATTTCTCGTGCATCCACAGATGGGTCAGACCCATCGGCCGATGGGACCGATCCACAGATGGGTTCCAACATATACAGTGCATTCAGAAAGTATTCAGACCCCCTCACTTTTTTCACATTTTGTTATGTTGCAGCCTTTTGCTGAAATCGTTTAAATTCAGTTTTTTCCCTCATCAATCTACACTCAATACCCCATAATGACAAAGAGAAAACAGGATTTTAGAAAGTTTTGCAAATTTATTAAAAAGAAAAAACTGAAATATCACATTTACATAAGTATTCAGACCCCTTCACTTTTTTCACATTTTGTTATGTTGCAGCCTCATGCTGAAATCGTTTAAATTCATTTTTTCCCTCATCAATCCACACTCAATACCCCATAATGACAAAGAGAAAACAGGATTTTAGAAAGTTTTGCAAATTTATTAAAAAGAAAAAACTGAAATATCACATTTACATAAGTATTCAGACCCCTTCACTTTTTTCACATTTTGTTATGTTGCAGCCTTTTGCTGAAATCGTTTAAATTCAGTTTTTTCCCTCATCAATCTACACTCAATACCCCATAATGACAAAGAGAAAACAGGATTTTAGAAAGTTTTGCAAATTTATTAAAAAGAAAAAACTGAAATATCACATTTACAGTCACGTGAAAAAGTAAGTACACCCCATGTAAAGTTTTGACTTTTTCAACATATTTCAACATACAGCTATTTCATCTTCATTTCAACAATATTGATAGATAAAGGTGATATAATATAACAAATATCATGAAACATTCACATTTTGTAGTCCATTGTATAATTTAAATAAACATAAATGCAAATTTCGCATGTGGAAAAAGTAAGTACACCCCTACATTTATCACTACTTCAAATACCTAAAATTAGAATCAGGTGCACCAGCTCAGGTGCAAATGATTAGAACATCGTTAAAGAGGATCTTGGAGGAACCTGTCTTATTTAAACCTCAGACATTTAGTTTGGTTTGCTCTTTGTTGTTGAAGTTTGCTCTTCTTTATCAATGATCTCTCCGACTCTCTGGAAAATCCTCTGTATCTCTTTGCTGATGACTCCACTCACTGCCGCTCCATTCCTCTTCCCTCAGATCGGCAGTCTGCAGCCTCCTCACTCTCTGAAGACCTGGACAAAATCACAGACTGGTCAAACATGTGGAACATGTCTTTCAATCCTGACAAATCTCACACTCTTACTATGTCTCTCCGAAAAGATCGACTGGACAACCCTCCCATCTACTTTCTCAACAATCCTCTCCAAGAAGTTCTGTCGCTCAAGCTTTTGGGTCTCACCATCTGCCATGATCTTTCTTGGGAAAACCACATTTCCAAGCTGGCCTCCAAAGCCAGTCGCCAACTGGGCATCCTCCGTCGTGCGAAGTCCTTCCTAGGCACACCTGAGCTCCTCACCACATACAAGGCTTTCATCCGCAGCTCAATGGAATACTGTTCTCCCCTATGGGCTGGTGCTCCTGCCTCACACCTGGCTTGGCTTCACGCTGTTGAATCCAAAGCTTTCAGAATCATTGGAATCTCCCGCGATGAAGCTATCTCTGAGGGCCTTTCACTCATTCACCGCAGGCAGGTAGGTGGTCTTTCCGTCTTCTACCGACTCCTCTCCGGCCTTGCTCCCCCAGCTCTCTCTGTGCTCTGTCCCCCAAATAATCCTACAGGTCGCACAAGATCTGCCAGCCACCCTCTAATGGTTAAACTGCCGAAATCTCAGCTCTCTGCTCACCTTCACTCTTTCATTCCTCTTTTCTCCCACCTCTGGAACAAACTCCCACACTCACTTCAATCACACTCCTCCCTCCAGGTCTTCAAAACAGCTGTTCACCACCATCTCTTATCTTCCCCCATCCAAAACCTTGATCTTTTCTACCCCCACTAATTCACCCCAGATCCACCTTGTTTGAAATTCCAACTTCTTTCCTGGAAGTCTTGGCAGTGTCCATATGTTTTATACCTCTCCCACCCCCCCCCCCTTCCCATGCCTCCCCCCCAAAGCCCTCTCCCTCCCACAGTTCTCTCGATGTCTCCATGTCTCTCGGTCCCTGCTCTCAAATGTTGTGTTTGTGTCCTTCCCCCTCTCTCCCCATCTTGTCTACCACTCCCGATGTTATTTGTTTTGTGTGTCTGTTTGTCTTTCTGTGTGATTAATGTTCGCTCTTTCACGAGCCTCGATCTTGTATACAAAAAAAAAAGAAAAAAAAAAGTGTGCGGCGTCACCATGCCTAGATCAAAAGAGCTCACTGAGGCCTTCAGAAAGAAGGTTATAGATGCCTACGAGTCTGGGAAGGGATTTAAAAAGATCTCCAAACAATTTGAAATCAATCATTCGACTGTCCGGAAGATCATCTACAAGTGGAGAAGATTCCAAACAACTGCCAACTTGTTCAGGCTAGGCCGCCCCAGCAATTTCAGCCCGAGAGCAGACCGCAAGATGCTGAAAGAAGTCTCTAAGAACCCCAGAATGTCATCACGGGACCTACAGGTAGCTCTTGCCACTGTTGATGTCAAAGTGCACGAGTCTACCATTAGAAAAAGGCTGCACAAATTTGATCTACATGGGAGGTGTGCCAGGAGGAAACCTTTGCTGTCCAGAAAGAACATCAGGGCAAGACTGAAGTTTGCCAATGAACACCGAGGCAAAGACCAGCACTTCTGGAACAATGTGCTCTGGACAGATGAGTCAAAGGTAGAGCTATTTGGCCACAGCACCAGAAGACATGTTTAGCGAAAACCAAAGACAGCATTTGACCACAAGAACCTGATACCAACTGTAAAGCATGCTGGTGGAAATATTAGTGTTTGGGGCAGCTTTGCTGCATCAGGGCCTGGGCAGCTCACCATCATATAATCCACTATGAATTCTTCATTGTACCAGAGGGTGCTTGAGGATAATGTGAGGCCATCTGTCGGATAGTTGAAGCTCAACCGATGGTGGACCTTGCAACATGACAATGACCCTAAACATACCAGTAAATCCACCAAGGAATGGCTGAAAAGAAAGAAATGGCGGGTTCTGGAATGGCCAAGTCAAAGCCCGGATCTAAATCCCATCGAGATGTTGTGGGGGATTTGAAACGAGCTGTGCATGCAAGAAACCCCTCAAACATCGCACAGCTGAAAGAATTCTGCATGGAGGAGTTGGCAAAAATTTCTCCCTGTCAATGTCAGAGACTGGTAGACAGTTATAAGAAACGCCTACTTGAGGTTGTTTCTGCCAAAGAGGGCAATTTCACCTATTAGAGCCAAGGGTGTACTTACTTTTTCCACATGCGAAATTTGCATTTGTATTTATTTAAATTATACAATGGACTACAAAATGTAAATGTTTCATGATATTTGTTATATTACATCACCTTCATCTATCAATATTGTTGAAATTAAGATAAAATAGCTGTATGTTGAAATATGTTGAAAAAGTCAAAACTTTCCATGGGGTGTACTTACTTTTTCACGTGACTGTACATAAGTATTCAGACCCTTTGCTATGACACTTGAAATTTAGCTCAGGTGCCTCCCATTTCTCTTGATCATCTTTGAGATGTTTCTACACCTTGATTGGAGTCCACCTGTGGTAAATTCAATTGATTGGACATGATTTGGAAAAGCACACACCTGTCTATATAAGGTCTCACAGCTGACAATGCATATCAGAGCAAAAACCAAGCCATGAGGTCGAAGGAACTGCCTGCAGAGCTCAGAGACAGGATTGTGTCGAGGCACAGATTTGGGGAAGCCTACAAAAAAAATTCTGCTGCATTGAAGGTTCCCAAGAGCACAGTGGCCTCCATAATTCTTAAATGGAAGAAGTTTGGAACAACCAGGACTCTTCCGAGAACTGGCCACCCGGCCAAACTGAGCGATCGGTGGAGAAGGGCCTTGGTAAGAGAGGTGACCAAGAACCCGATGGTCACTCTGGCTGAGCTCCAGAGATCCTGTGTGGAGATGGGAGAAACTTCCAGAAGGACAACCATCACTGCAACACTCCACCGATCTGGGCTTTATGGCAGAGTGGCCAGACGGAAGCCTCTCCTCAGGAGACACACGAAATCCCACTTGGAGTTTGCAAAAAAGCACCTAAAGGACTCTCAGACTGTGAGAAGAAAGATTCCGTGGGATTTTGTTGCTGTACTAACTTGTGAACCAGTGATGGGATTTTGACCAAATTATATATTACGATACAAAGATGAACAGATTATATTTTGGCTTGAAGAGGTCAAAGGTCAGAGGTCATGTCAGGTAAAAATGTGGTACTTGCTGAAGAGATTAAAATAAAACTTGGAACAATTTGAAATTTGAAATAATTTGAAAGAAATAATCAATTTGAAACTTCTTCTTCTTTCAAAACTTCTTTCAAATTTGAAACCGACTTCTTTCCTGGAAGTCCTAGCAGTGCCTATATGTTTTTTTACCTCTCCCACCCTCCACCCCCTTCTCGTGCCTCCCCCCCTCCAAAGCCCTCTCCCTCCCACAGATCTCCCAATGTCCCTGCTCTCCATCTTGTCTCCCACTCCATTTATCATATGTTTGATGTTTTATGTGTCAGTTTGTCTTTTTGTGATCAATGTCAGCTCTTACACGAGCCTCGATCTTGCACACAAATTTTTTTTTTAAAGTATGTTTAATGATGTAATAATGTGACCTCGAAGATACCGTTCTAGTTCCCCAAGGGTCCAGACTTCTGAGACACACTGCACCATAAATGTGTTCAACAGGTAATTACGAAGAGTCGCTGAATTATTATATGCAAGAGTAGAGAATTATTGGATGTCAGTGTTGAAAGTAATGAAATAATCATTCATTTTGACTTGAAATATCTGGATAAGTTCAAACTGGGATTAGATAGATAAGATTAGACACTGGGGATCGAGGAATACTTAGATATTGGCAGAAATGCACTGGCATGGTGGAACTATTGGACTCCCCCTGCATGAAATTCCTTGTATTTCCTTGGTAATTCAATATAGTTAGTGCAATGTTTGCACCAAAGGAGCTCGACTCTACGAGACCTCAAAGGTTGAGTTATACTCAGAGACGGGTTCGGAAATTCAGAATTTTACAGTCCAGACTGGTCAACTTTGATTTTTTTTTTTTTATCTCAAAAACAAAAAACAACAAAAAAAACACCTTGAGAGGCCATTTTTTGGCCTTTTTCGAGCACCGTGGTTGTTGTTTTTTTGGTCCCCTTTTTGAAGCAATGTTTTACGGCCGGATGCCCTTCCTGCCGCCAACCCTGTTTGTCACCTTTTACGACAAACAGGGAATTACCAGTGAACTTGTACTCAATTACCGACCTCGGAAGGATGACAGGCTGAGTCAACCCCCCTGGCGTTAATTCAGCGATCGACCGGGATTCGAACCCAGGATCCTAGGATCCTAAGCTGGCACCCTAGCCGCTAAGCCAACACCAGGCTATCACCAGGCTTTAATCTCAGTGGACCTCAAAAAGGGAACCATGACAATTACAATTACACATGGGCAGTGTACAGCCCGAAATACCCAGAGGGGGTCCTCACCACCTCTCGTCAAAAATCAAGGTGGGGAACCCAATCGAAGCAAGGGTGGAGATCACTCCATTTATGACGACGAAACGTCTGATGCCCCACATGGAGATCGGTTTCTGAGGTTTGGGACATGGAATGTAGGGCCAATGACAGGGAGATCAGGAGAGATGGTGGAAGTATTGGTCAGAAGAAGAGTGGACATATGTTGTGTGCAGGAGACGAGATGGAAGGGAAGTGGTGTGAGAATAGTGAAGGGTAGGCAAGGACAGAAATGCAAGTTTGTGTGGCAAGGGTGCCCGGAAGGCGTGCATGGTGTTGGTGTCCTGTTTTCTGAGGAGTTTGTAGATAGTGTGGTGAGCGTAACTAGAGTGAGTGAAAGGTTGATGATGGTGAGAATGATGATTGGAAAGCTCTTGGTGAACGTCATCTCGGGATATGCTCCGCAGGTCGGTCGGAGCAATGAAGAGAAGGCCAAGTTCTGGTGTGCGATAGAGAAGCTGATGGAAAACGTGAAAGATGAGGAAGTTGTTGTGGTAGGAGAAGACCTAAATGGACATGTGGGAAGGAGTATGGACGGTTTTGAGGGAGTTCATGGGGGTTATGGATATGGTGTGAGGAATGGAGAAGGTGAAAGGAATTTGGAGTTTGCTGATGGAGCTGGTTTGTTGATTTGTAATACTTAGTTCCAGAAAGAGGATAGTAAGCTTGTCACATACACGTCAGGTGGGTCGACGACAACCGTTGACTACCTGATGGTGCGTAGGCGAGATAGGGGGCACCTCTGGGACACAAAGGTGATCCCGGTGGAGGAGGCTGTTTCACAGCATCACTTGGTTGTCTGTGACATAAGGGTGAAAGGTGCGAGGAGAGCTCGGCGGGTGAAGTACCAACCGAGATTAAAGGTGTGGAGGTTGAAAGAGGTGACAGCGAGGGAGGCATTAAAAGAGAGGCTGAGTATGGTAGAGGATGATGAAGTTGAGCTTGAAAGTGGTTGGATGTCAATGAAAGGTAGTCTGTTGGGAGCCGTTGGTGAGGTATGTGGATGGACAAAAGGACCACCGAGGTACTCAGAAACAAAGATAGTCTGTTGGTGGGATGATGACGTTGGAAAGAGGATTGATGAGAAGAGGAAGAAGTTCAAGGAGTGGCAGAAGGCGAAGGGTACAGGGGCAGAAAAAGCAGAGCATGATAGTTATAAGGCAGCCAAGAAGGCTGCCAAGAAAGAGATAGCAAAGGCACAGGAGGCATACAGGAAAATGTTCAGAGAACGCTTGGATTCGGAAGAGGGTCAGAGAGCGATATTCAGGATTGCAAAGCAGATCACGAAAGAAAGGTGCGATGTGATGGGGTGAGTTGCTTGAAGGATGAAGTGGGACAAATCGTTGTGGACCCAGATTGAATTAAAGGAAGATGGAAGAGATATATGGAAATGCTGTTGAATGCAGAGAATGAATGGGACGGCAACATCGAGAGTAACCCAGTTTTAGGACCGGCAGAGAAGATAACTGAGAAGGAAGTTGACATAGCGACAAAAGCAATGAAGAGTAGAAAAGCGGGAGGGCCGATGGGAGTTGTAGGAGATATGTTGAAGGCAGCGGGAAATTGGGGTGTGAAGAGAATGGCAGAGATCTGTAATCTGGTGGTGAAAGAAGGCCACATTCCAGTGGATTGGGAACTGAGTACCATCGTCCCTCGATACAAGGGGAAAGGTGACCCTCTGGACTGTGGCTCGTATAGAGCGATAAAGTTATTAGAGCATGGAATGAAGGTATTCAAAAGGGTGTTGGAGAAAAGGATAGGAAGAAAGTGAAGATCGACGAAATGCAGTTTGGATTTATACCAGGAAGAGGAACGACAGACGTGCTTTTTATTATAAGGCAGTTGCAGGAGAAGTACATGGAGAAGAGGAAGAAGTTGTTTCTTGGGTTTGTTGATCTGGAGAAAGTATTCGAGAGGGTTCCACGCAAAGTAGTGACATGGGCATTGAGGAAGTTAGGCGTGGAGGAATGGTTGATCAGAGTCGTGATGGCATTGTACGAGAGAGCATGCGCAGCTGTAAGGACAAAAGAGAGGAACAGTGATGCATTTGAGGTGAAGGTGGGAGTGCATCAGGGGTCGGTACTAAGTCCACTACTATTTGTAGCTGTGAAGGAGGTGCTGGCTCGGAATGTAAAGGAGGATTTGCCGTGGGAGTTGTTGTATGCAGATGATCTGGTGTTGATTGGGGAGAGTACGGATGGACCTAAGGAGAAGATGAACAAGTGGCAGGAATGCATGGAGGCAAAAGGTCTGAAGTTGAATGTCGGAAAGATGAAGGTGATGGCAAGTGGTAAAGCATGTGGTGAGGTGGAAAGAACTGGGAAGTGGCCATGTGCTGTGTGCAGGAAGGGTGTTGGAGCTGAGTGGGTTCATCAAAAATGTAGTGGTTGAGAGGGTCATTAACCAGTGTGGCAGCTACATTCAAGTGTAAGGTTTGCACAGAGGGAGCTGCAGATGGAGGAAATGTTGAGTTGGATCTTGCTGACGGCGTGAAGCTAGAAGGTGTGAAAACATTTTGCTTCCTAGGAGACATGCTGAATGGAGAAGGTGGATCAGACTCAGCAGCGGTTGCTGGAGTGATATGTGCTTGGAAGAAGTTTTGGGAACTGAGTGGCGTGCTGACGAGGAGGGGAGTGTCGTTGAAGCTGAAGGGAAAGGTGTATGCTGCATGTGTGAGAAGTGTTATGATTTATGGGAGTGAGACATGGGTAATGAACATAGAGCAGCAACGAAGACTGGAAAGGGTGGAAATGTGAATGGTTCGGTGGATGTGTGGAGTATCGTTGAGAGAGCGGAAGACGAATGATGAATTGCGAAAGATGATGGGAATAGAGCCTGTGATGGATGCTGTGAAGAGAAACAGTTTGAGATGGTTTGGTCATGTGTTGAGGAAGGATGAAAGTGACTAGTTGAGAAGAGTGATGGAAATGAATGTAGAAGGAAGTAGAGGACAGGGAAGACCGAGAAAGACTTGGCTAAAGGTGGTGGAAGAAGAAATGCGGGCAAGGGGGTTAACAAGGGGTGATGTAGAAAATAGGGCAAAATGGAGAAGATTTTCATGGGGCCCGCAAGGCGGATGCCTGTTGTTGTTGTTGTTGTTTGTTGTCAGTAGACCACTCAAATAATATTTAGGATTTCCCAAAGGTTTTTCCCCAGATGGCATCGCGGCGTGTTCCGTATCAATGGCACAAGTGGGAAAGTGCAGCAGGGGAACACCTTGAAAACCAGAGGGATTTTCATCAACATCCTTGTATTAAAAAAAAAAAATGGTCGATATCCACCTATGATATATCTATGTATATATGTGTATATATGTATATGTATATGTATGTATGTATATATATATATATATATATATATATATATATATATATATATATATATATATATATATATATATATATATATTGTTACGGACCGCGGATAAGATGTTAATTTGCCGAGCGGATGGCGCCGCGGCCCGAACCGTTAACAATGACTAGACCCGATTCCGAACGTTGGCCAAATCGTGCCACAGATATTCAATTGGGAAGAGACAACGACGACGCGATGTGAAGAAGAAGAAAGACAAAAAAAAGGTTTTAAATACCATTATTATTTATTACTATTTACAGGACCAAAGAAACCAAGGAAGAAGGAAGGATAACAAAATAAAGATAGAAAGAGGGACGGACCAGAAAGACACAGTGAAAATTCTAGCTTACCTATTACAGTCTTAATTAATACCCTGGACAGAACAAACAAAGACGGACTCACACGAATGGGGAATTTGTAGGCAGGAATGGAAGGACTGGAATGGTTTGGGACGGCAGAGAAGGGGAGGAAGGCACGGAGCTGGCTGGAGCTTGACGGCCACCGATGCCACTGCAATCTGGTTCCCGTGGGGTAACGGGTCGAAGCTCCTGGTGGAGTCAAAACGGCTGGTGGAGCCGAACTGCTGGTGGAGCCGAACTGCTGGTGGAGCCAAACTGCTGGTGGAGCCAAACTGCTGGTGGAGCCAAACTGCTGGTGGAGCCAACCTGCTGGTGGAGCGCAACTCTTTCTTGACACTTGTCTCTTTAACGCAACCCTCCTTCGACTCTTTCTCATCACTCTCGTGCACTTCTGTCCACCGACAACACTCCGTTCTGACGCATGCGCCCGCGTTTTATAGCGCGCCTCGCCCTCTCGGCACACCTACCGGGTCGCTTACTGCCGTGCCGGTTGGTTCGCACGGCCTCCTTTGGCTCCGCCCTTGATGACGATGGGCGGGCACGCCCAGGATCCGGCGGCTCCTCCCCCTTCTTCTCCAAGCCTACCTCGTGGCTCATGGAGTCGCGGTGAAAACAACAACCCACAGCTGCAGCAAATGTGGTTGGCAGGAAAGGCTTTGGGAATGGGAATTGAAAGGGGATCTATTTATTTGAATTCGGTGCAATGGAGTATCGATTAATGGAAAACAAATCCTTAGCCTACTACACAGAATAAGGAAATAACTGTCAACAAGGAGGAAATCTATTATTGGCTACGTGGGTGCTTATGAAATAACTACGGAACGACCTTTGACCTTTATACACAACTGGAGGCAGAAGGGTCCACAATAAAGCAATAAAAAAAACACAATCCTCATATCCACAACAATATATATACAGTATATATATATATATATATATATATATATATATATATATATATATATATATATATATATATATATATATATATATTGTTACAGACACGACTTTGATGTTATGGTGGGCCGAGCGGAATGGCCGCCGTGTCCGCACAAGTTACCCGATTATACTCGAACCTTGTCCGAGTCGCGCTATGCTAGGTCAATGAAGGAAAAGGACACAACGGCTGGGATTCAAATGACACGACACCAAGGGTTCAGTTCTCAAGACCTCCGGAGGAGGTTATATTAGGGCGGAAGGTCAGATTACAACGACAAGAGGGACAGCATAGAAAGGCAGGCACTTAGACACACTCTTATAATAGCCCCGACAGACGACAGATAAACAGGACAAAAACTGACTCACACGGGGATTGATGGCAAGGAAAGCGGGTATCGATGGCTCAAGGTGCACTCTTGGCTCAAGGACAAATCGACCCGGTCCGGTCCAATGATGCGGGGAGGTCGCTCTCAGCGCTGGAAGGTCGCGACTTGTCTTCTTCAGTCGGGGGCGCATCTCTCGTCACGTCCGGTAAGTGGCCGCGTATATCCGGCGGGGAGTGACACGCCCTCGGCTCGTTAGCTCCGCCCCAGATGGAATCGGCCCGTTGCTTCTCATTGGGTGCGTGCGGGGGGGGGGGTTACCTGCTCCGCCCTTGACGAGGGGCTGACAGGGAGCCCCTTCGTGGTAACCCCGTCGGAGCGCATGGTCAATGGCGGCTAACCGAGCCGGTGTGAGGACGCACACTCCCCCGCGCCGCGCCGTTGTTGTAGTTGTTGTAGTTGTTGTTGTAGTTGTTGTTGTAGTTGTTGTTGTAGTTGTTGTTTTGGGAAGAAGATGGGAGGAGGTATGGGAAGGTCCTAAACTCACTACTGGTGCCATATAATCACATTCTGGTGCAACGAAGAGTCAGAATTAATGGAAACGAGTCCTTAACTGACATAGACTAAGAATAACTAGCAAGATGTCCGAAAGTTGTCTACGTGAGATGCGGTGGACCTGGGCACGACATTTAATGGGGGAAAAAGGGGAAGGTCGGTTCTACAGAGTGTTATTTACAGGCAATGGGACTAGGGAATGGGGGATTGGGGATAGTTGGGGAGTATTGGGGAAATAGGGGAATATTTACAAGCGGATATGGAGGCCAAATGCCATATCCGCAACATTGCACCCTTCTCTACCCTCGGGGCGTCCCGACCCGATAAATTTTTACCTATTTTAGTGTGGCACTCAGATGTAGTTCCCTCTACTATTAACTCTACCCTGAGTGCGACAGTTTTACAGATGTTCACAAATGAGTAAATATGTCCCCCTGCGACGTTGCACCCTTCTCCTCTCAGAAACACACCCACAGGATAACCGAATCCGGAAAGAATTCGCAAACTAAACATACAGCCGGTAGGGAGCATTATTTACAAGACTACGCTGATATTTACACTACGATCCAGGACCTGTTTTTGGAGGAACACATGCAGATGTTATGCATAGAGAGAGCACGCATGCCAGCATCGATACACCAACCCACGAGTGCTCTGTGGCCTTACGGCCTTTAATAACGTGCAGAGCACCCCTTCCCAGCACCAAAAGCACCACCCCATCACACAGTCAGCACCATCCGGTGCAGTCACCATTGTTCAATGAATAAAAATAAATTCAACAACCCCTAACCCTGCAGGTGTCTCTTGCTCTTCGTGTGGTGCACGTGGCCTTCTGGCTTCTTTCAAAAAAATAAAGAAAGGCGCCAACCGCGTCCATTTCCTTATTGTGGCCGTCAGGGTGCCAACTATTAGTGGTTCACCTGTTTGGCATAGGTGCCACGTTGACCCAGAGGTCCATCAATGGGTGGTGCTTGGCCGCAAAAAAACTGCGGTCCATTGTGGGTGGCCACCAACATTGCGGTCCATATGGTGTATCGATCCAGGCAGCAAGCAGCGAAAGTGCAGGCCCACAACTGCGTAGCCAGCACCTCTCTCTCCTCTCTCTCTACCCCAAAGCCAGATCCTCGGAGGTGGGAGACAAAAGAAGAAGACAAGTGAGTAAGGTGGTAAGGGCGCAAAAGTGCACGCAATATAAGATGATGCACACTGGGGGCACATGGGAACCAGGTGAGACAGGTACGTTCCTACCGTACGCTCCCCCCCCCCCCCCACCAGGTAACCTACATGGCCCCTCCCTTACCCCTTACTGTATCCACAAAACACAACACTACCCATAAACATCTACTTTACAAATCAACAAACATCCCTACTGTCTTCCCCGTTCCTCCCATATACCAAATTCGTCTTCTCTCCCTCCTAACCAATCAAATTTGCCATTTTCAATTCATCATCAGTCCCTCCTAAGGAGGGAGAGATGGAATCACCCCAATGTCTCATCCACGTCGTGATGCGTCTCACAAATCCTCACAGCAATTCTCATTTCCTGCACACAGAACAAAGAAAACACAGGTGTGGAGTCATCATCATCACCACAGGTAAGTGGCTGCGTATGGTGCGACAGGTTCATCAATCCTAACTATTTCTTAAATGACTTTAACAACTTTACACTACCCGGGGTCTTTCTCCGGCCAAACCATTGGCCCTCTTACACTATGGGTTCTAAAAACCAATTCCCATTGGCCAAACTGTGGTGCTTTTCAATTTGGGGTCTCACTCCCCCGATTCATCTCCCGGTGCCCTCGCACAATTTCTGGGCTGTGGCGTGTACCTCTCCCAGCGGGTCTACCCACCTGCACACCTCCACCACTGCAGTTGCCTCCGAGCTTACCTGCTCCTTACCCTAACCTAACTACCTGGGGAAGGCCCTCTGGCGCTCTCCCCACTCGGTGCCCTCTCTGGCACTGGGCTGCCCGATCCACACCCGGGATCCTCAGGCACCCACTCACAACTACCGGCTCCCAGAGCCCACCTGCGGCCTCACCTGGCCGACATCCTCACAGTGGTGGAGTGCCCAACCAACTACACACACTAACAGGCTACACGCCCAGCCATTTCCACAACACTAATGCACCCATCCGCAATACCATTCTGCAACCGCACCACAAATGCCAATATCCAACCACAATTTACCTATACCCTCTACCTAACACTTACACTACCCGCCCCGGGTACTCGTGAAAGGGGTCCACTCTTCCCCCATCCACACCTTCGCACCATGCACACCACTCCGTACCACTTACTCCAACTCTCTCCACACACCTGTCCTTGCACACCTGTGCTCTCACACCTGGTGCCACCTGCACCCTTCTCTCCCCAAGCGCCTTCGCGCTGATCCACCACACTCACTACTCATCCATTGCTCCACACACCTGTCCAGTTGCACACCTGTGCAATCACACCTGTTCAATTCTCACACACACGGCATCATCTCAGCTAACTACTCCCTTCTAAAACGTGCGCTTCCCAGTCGTCCCTTTAAACTATTGCGCTCCCACGTCATTATCATCCATACTAATCTACCTGCGTCCCCACTACAGGTATCAGTCACTAACTAAACTTAACGTTACCTAATGTCAATCTCTTCTAGATCCCTACAATATAACCTAACCCACCCGGGCTAGTTTTCACTGCCATACACCCCATAAGCTATTGCTCCTTTGCCCCCACTTATATGGGAAGGGTGGCAGGGATGCCAGCCTTACCCACCGGGCCCATCGCTCCCTACCAATTTTGCCCATCAAATTTCAACAAATTAAAAATTTGCCAATCACTACCCATCATCTGCCAATCACTACTGCCAATCCCTTGCCAATCATCAAATTTTGTTTTTCTCTAATTTTGGGTCCAAAACACTAACCTCATCACCCAGTCTACTCACTAATGCCTCTCGGTGCGCCAATTCCTGTCCAAAGCCCGGCTTCGTAAAGCCAAGCCATGAATGCGGGTTGTTCTGTGCCAGCGGCTGGATGCGTCCGGCACTCGGTGCAGGGACGGGGGCTTACCCGGGCCGAGATCCCACGCACCATCTCGGCGTGGAGCCATCCAATGTCCCGATCTCGACCTGCCGGACTGCCTCAACAAAAAGTGGTCGCCATGACGACCCTTTCTATCGGGCTGCCCGCTCCGCCTAGTGGAGCACGGACGCGGCCGTTCAAAGCGAGGCCCAGCACGCACCGAGGGCCCGATTCGGCTAAAAGTCGACCTAACCTCTAAACCGGTTACCGTCGATGCTTCACCTGGACGCTTACACCCCGCAGCCCGTTCCTTGCTCACACATCCAGCCGTGCCCATGCTCCTCGTACCTTTCCTTACACACCTCGGTACACTCATTCCACTCACAGCCTTGGTCACACACCTGACCACCGAACACTTTGGCACACATTCGTTGGTCGCACACCTCACCAACACACCTCTTCACGCCCCCTCCTCTGTGACAATCACAGGTGTGCTCTCATTCGCACACCCAACCACGTGCCTCACCACCAACTCCAGCGTGCATTCCCACTCACGCTCTACCATTCCAGGTGTGCTTCCTTTCTCACCTGTCACCACCAACTCACGCTCCGTGTCACTCTCACTACTCTCACCTCCATTCTTGACAGCGCACTCACCCTTACTCTTGACAGCGCACTCTTTCCTCATGCACCTGTCCGTCACACACCTTTCTCGCGCACACTCTCCCGTTACACCCTCTGTAACACTTACCACACCGCGCTTCCATGTGCCCCCTCGCACACGCGCTACGACCGACTCACTCTCGCCAGCACCCTCACTCCTTGGCACGCACTTTTTCCTCACACACCCCAGAGTCGGACTTTCTCGCACACCTCCTTTTTCGCACACCAGACCTGTCGCACACTTCACCAACGGCCTCTCACGAACACCCGGGTCCATCTCGACCCCCAAGCTTCTTAAATCCCCTGGCGCATCATACGCACGACCATATTGGTCACCACTTACACCGGGTCCTCTTCCTCTTCGCTTCTCCTCCATCACCTGCGAATCCCTCATCCGGTTAATGAGCACTTCATCACGATCCGAACACAGACTTTGGACCAATTCTTTTACTTCCTCCTTTATCTCCTTCTTATCCCCTCTCCGTCGCTTCTTAATTTCGCTCATCCCTTCTTCCACTTCTTCTAATTTCTGCTTCACCTCTTTTATTCCCCGGTACGTCTCCTCAAGCTCGTCCTCCAAGGCTACCTTGACCGTTTCCATGTGCGTCCTCACCTGCCGGTCCTTCGTCTCCATTACCTCTATCACCTCGTCCAGCCTCGTTGTCAGTCCCTCACGTACCATCTGACATTCCCTCTTCGTCGCTACCAAGTCATCTTTTAGTTCTTTCTGTGTCGCTTTTAAACCTCCTAATACCGCAGTGTTCCTTTGAACCTGCTCCACTAACTCCGTCTGTCCCACCGTCAGCTGCTCCACCTCCTGCGTCAGGTCCTCTATGCCCCCTTGTAACTTTACAGTCCCCTTTCTCACCTCCTTCTCCATGCGCTCCTTACAGTGCCTCACCTCCTCGCGCACTCCTCCGACCTCCTCACTCACTCCTCTTCTGATCTCCTCTCCCATCACTTGCATCTCCTGCCCAGATGCCACCCTCACCTGCTCCATTTCCTCCCTGTGAGCATCCAGTTTGGTTTCTACCCCCATTCTGACCCCCTCTATCTGCTGCCCCATTTGGTTAACTTCCCTTTCCGCTTGGTCCCTCATGTCCCTCAATTTGCCTTCCATCCTGTTTTCTAACCCCTCTAACCCATTTTTCACTCCTTCTATCTGATTCTCCTGGGCAGCCATTCTATTTTCTACCCCCATTAACCCATTTTTCACCTCTTTTATCCCGTTGTCTAACCCCTCAAAATTATTGTCTAACTTCCCAAATTTCTTGTCTAACTCCTTAAAATTATTGTCTAACTTCCCTAATTTCTTGTCTAACTCCTTAAAATTATTGTCTAACCCCTCACTGGTACCCCTCGCTTCGTCCCTCATTACCCCCATTTGGTTTCCCATTACCCCCATTTGGCCCTCCAATCGCTCACTCTGAGCATCCATCCGGTTCCCCATTTGTTCCATAAGGGCCCTCATTTGCAGGAGGAAAAGGTTCGAATCCACCAGGGGCGCTGCCACGGTCGCGGTCGCCGTGACCAGCGAGGCGCCATTTTGTGCGTCTGCTACCCTCGCTGCTTCGCTCTCCTCACGTCCCTCAAGTTGGTCCTGGACCGACCCTGCCTCACTCTCCTCTAACGGAACCCAGCCGACTTGGTCTGCCATAGCGCGACTTTCAAAATTCGGGTTTTTATTTTCGTAAAACAAATTCAAATTTCGCCGTTATAATTTCGAGCGGGAAACGCGCTCCGGATCGAATTCTACCTCCCCAACACCAATTGTTACCCTGGTGGTACAATTGGTGTTCCAAAATTTGGGCCTAATAAATTTAGTCCCAGGTCCGAATCCGACACTCCTGACACCAATTGTTACAGACACGACTTTGATGTTATGGTGGGCCGAGCGGAATGGCCGCCGTGTCCGCACAAGTTACCCGATTATACTCGAACCTTGTCCGAGTCGCGCTATGCTAGGTCAATGAAGGAAAAGGACACAACGGCTGGGATTCAAATGACACGACACCAAGGGTTCAGTTCTCAAGACCTCCGGAGGAGGTTATATTAGGGCGGAAGGTCAGATTACAACGACAAGAGGGACAGCATAGAAAGGCAGGCACTTAGACACACTCTTATAATAGCCCCGACAGACGACAGATAAACAGGACAAAAACTGACTCACACGGGGATTGATGGCAAGGAAAGCGGGTATCGATGGCTCAAGGTGCACTCTTGGCTCAAGGACAAATCGACCCGGTCCGGTCCAATGATGCGGGGAGGTCGCTCTCAGCGCTGGAAGGTCGCGACTTGTCTTCTTCAGTCGGGGGCGCATCTCTCGTCACGTCCGGTAAGTGGCCGCGTATATCCGGCGGGGAGTGACACGCCCTCGGCTCGTTAGCTCCGCCCCAGATGGAATCGGCCCGTTGCTTCTCATTGGGTGCGTGCGGGGGGGGGGTTACCTGCTCCGCCCTTGACGAGGGGCTGACAGGGAGCCCCTTCGTGGTAACCCCGTCGGAGCGCATGGTCAATGGCGGCTAACCGAGCCGGTGTGAGGACGCACACTCCCCCGCGCCGCGCCGTTGTTGTAGTTGTTGTAGTTGTTGTTGTAGTTGTTGTTGTAGTTGTTGTTGTAGTTGTTGTTGTAGTTGTTGTTTGGGGAAGAAGATGGGAGGAGGTATGGGAAGGTCCTAAACTCACTACTGGTGCCATATAATCACATTCTGGTGCAACGAAGAGTCAGAATTAATGGAAACGAGTCCTTAACTGACATAGACTAAGAATAACTAGCAAGATGTCCGAAAGTTGTCTACGTGAGATGCGGTGGACCTGGGCACGACATTTAATGGGGGGAAAAGGGGAAGGTCGGTTCTACAGAGTGTTATTTACAGGCAATGGGACTAGGGAATGGGGGATTGGGGATAGTTGGGGAGTATTGGGGAAATAGGGGAATATTTACAAGCGGATATGGAGGCCAAATGCCATATCCGCAACAATATATATATATATATATATATATATATATATATATATATATATATATATATATATATATATATATATATATATATACAGTATACATATATATATACATACATACTACTCAAAAGAATTTAAGGGTCAAAGGAAATTCTTTGATCATTTTTGTAAGTATGTCTTTTTAAGCCAGATAGGGTTAGAGTTATTTGGGTTGTCATTTGGACTATAGACATCACGTTATTATGGGACATGCAATCATTGCACTTATCTTTAGAAACTTTTTAAGTTAACCCAGATTTCCTTTTCATGGATTTGAAGCACGAACTTAGTCAGACTAAACTGACAAACTGCCTCGAAACACCCATTGTGACACCTCATGCACCATTTGCACGTGTTTTGCATGTGTCATGCCATGCATGCCAATTTTAGCAATAAAATGGCTGAGCATTTTCCATTCATCATCACTTGAAATTTGAAGATGATTCGACGACAACTCAGCATCCAAGACAGGGGAAGGGCCATTGGCTGGCTACAAGATGACCAAACTCAGAGAACTGTGGCTCAGTGCCTAAATGTAAGCCAAGGCGTTATCGGCAGACTCTGGCAGAGGTTCAGGACACCTAATGCTGTTCAGAATTGCCCCCGTTCTGGAAGACCCCGTTCAACAACAGCAGGAGAAGACCGCTTCCTGATAACGGCGTTGCGACAGCGCTTTGTGACCGCATGGCATCTTCAGGATCAACTCAGAGCTGCCAGAGGCACCAATGTGTCCGACCAGACCATTAGGAATCGTCTGCGAGACCGAGGTTTGCGATGCCGGCGTCCTGCAGTCCGACCACCGCTACTTGACCGTCACAGAAGGGCTCGCCAAGATTGGTGCAGACGTAATATCCGGTGGAACCGAGGTCAGTGGGCAGAGACAATGTTCACAGATGAGTCCCGCTTCTCGCTCCAGTTCAATGATGGCCGGGCTCGTGTTTATCATCGTCAAGGAGAGAGATTTGCTGATCTCAATGTTGCTCAACGTCTACCATTTGGAGGAGGAAGTGTGATGGTGTGGCCATGTGGGCGGGGATATCCATGAACCACAGAACCCCTCTGTACGTCGTCAACGGAAATTTGACTGGTCAGCGTTATCTCAACGAGATTGTTCAACCTCTGGTAATTCCACTTCTGCAACGGATTGGACCAGGAGCTTGGTTCCAGGACGACAACGCAAGACCTCATCGTGCCAGGGTGGTGACCGACTTCCTGCAGCAGCAGAACGTTCAGCACATGGATTGGCCTGCATATTCACCCGACTTGTCACCCATTGAGCATGCGTGGGATGAACTAGGGCGGCGAGTTCGATCACATCACCTCCCTGCCGTCAACCTCCGGCAACTGGCTCAGTGATTCGTCGCAGAATGTCAAGCGATCCCTCAACGTTATTTCCAACGCCTGATGAACAGCATGCACCAACGTTGTCAAGAATGTGTGAATGCTAACGGTGGCTACACCAGTTACTGCAGCTTCTGCGACTTGTGTGAACATCATTTTGGGGGCTGCATGACTCTTTTTCATCAGGGTAATAAACTAGTGTCTCATCAAAAGTTTTTGTTTTGTGTTTTCTGTTCTTGAGCCATCAAATAATTATTTTGTCATTAGTCGTCACCATTTTAGCTCATTAGCTTATATTTATGTGCACAAATATTTTTGACCCTTAACTTCTTTTGAGTAGTATATATACATACAGTCACATGAAAAAGTAAGTACACCCCATGTACAGTTTTGACTTTTTCAACATACTTCAACATATAGCTAATTGATCTTAATTTCAACAATATTAATAGATAAAGGTGATATAATATAATAAATATCATGAAGCATTTACATTTTGTAGTCCATTGTATAATTTAAATAAACATAAATGCAAATTTTGCATGTGGAAAAAGTAAGTACACCCCAACATTTATCACCAATTCAAATACCTAAAATTAGAATCAGGTGCACCAGCTCAGGTGCAAATGATTAGAACATCCTTAGAGAGGATCTTGGTGGAACCTGTCTTATTTAAACCTCAGACATTTGGTTTGGTTTGGTCTTTGTTGTTGAAGTGTGCGGCATCACCATGCCTACATCAAAAGAGCTCTCTGAGGCCTTCAGAAAGAAGGTTATAGATGCCTACCAGTCTGGGAAGGGATTTTAAAAGATCTCCAAACAATTTGAAATCAATCATTCGACTGTCCGGAAGATCATCTACAAGTGGAGAAGATTCCAAACAACTGCCAACTTGTTCAGGCCATGCCGCCCCAGCAAGTTCAGCCCGAGAGCAGACCGCAAGATGCTGAAAGAAGTCTCTAAGAATCCCAGAATGTCATCACGGGACCTACAGGTAGCTCTTGCCACTGCTGATGTCAAAGTGCACGAGTCTACCATTAGAAAGAGGCTGCACAAATTTGATCTACATGGGAGGTGTGCCAGGAGGAAACCTTTGCTGTCCAGAAAGAACATCAGGGCAAGACTAAAGTTTGCCAATGAACACCGAGGCAAAGAGCAGCACTTCTGGAACAATGTGCTCTGGACAGATGAGTCAAAGGTAGAGCTATTTGGCCACAGTCCCAAAAGACATGTTTGGCGAAAACCAAAGACAGCATTTGACCACAAGAACCTGATACCAACTGTAAAGCATGCTGGTGGAAATATTATGGTTTGGGGCAGCTTTGCTGCATCAGGGCCTGGGCAGCTCACCATCATAGAATCCACTATGAATTCTTCATTGTACCAGAGGGTGCTTGAGGATAATGTGAGGCCATCTGTCGGAAAGTTGAAGCTCAACCGAAGGTGGACCTTGCAACATGACAATGACCCTAAACATACCAGTAAATCCACCAAGGAATGGCTGAAAAGAAAGAAATGGAGGGTTCTGGAATGGCCAAGTCAAAGCCCGGATCTAAATCCCATCGAGATGTTGTGGGGGATTTGAAACGAGCTGTGCATGCAAGAAACCCCTCAAACATCGCACAGCTGAAAGAATTCTGCATGGAGGAGTGGGCAAAAATTTCTCCCAGTCGATGTCAGAGACTGGTAGACAGTTATAAGAAACGCCTACTTGAGGTTGTTTCTGCCAAAGGGGGCAATACCACATGTTAGTGCCAAGGGTGTACTTACTTTTTCCACATGCGAAATTTGCATTTATGTTTATTTAAATTATACAATGGACTACAAAATGTAAATGTTTCATGATATTTGTTATATTATATCACCTTTATCTATCAATATTGTTGAAATGAAGATCAAATAGCTGTATGTTGAAATATGTTGAAAAAGTCAAAACTTTACATGGGGTGTACTTACTTTTTCACGTGACTGTATATTTATATATATATATATATATATATATATATATATATAATTTTATACATGGGCTAAGGCTCATAATAGAATGGACATACACAAACACACAGACATACTGAGACAAACATTTAACACAGCCACTGAGCTCGGGGGAAGTGCAGTCAGTAACGTCACATCCCGGGATACTCTGGGTACCAACAACGTCATAGCAATGGCGCCGCTTTTCTCATTGTACTCAGCGGGGAATTTCCTCCTTCCCATGGATGCCAACCAAAGGGGATTGTCCGTGCTCTATTCTATTCAAGCAAGGAAGCAGCACGTACCATCTTAAAGTCTTCGGTATGACTTGAACCGGTCCAAACCAGATGGATGTTTTTTTAGGAGACACCATCTCCTTACTGGATGGCTGTTGGCTCCCTACGGGAGCTCATCGGCCCTTTGCCAGGTGTTGTTTTTGGTCCTTGCAGGGTGTCAGACTGTCAGAGTCACCCTCCCTCCGAGCAAAGCCAGTAAGGGGTGTCGGTTTAGTCACCGACAACACGACCATGCTGCAGGTGGCACTGGGTTACATGTTACCAGTGGCAATCCCAAAAGACTGACCTGAAAAATCTACCTTTAACTACCATCATAAAATGTTATATTTCTACCATCATAAATGGCATCATAAAGTCAGTGGCGGTTAAAATACAATGTTCCCAAATTATATACTTTCATGAAATACATCACAAATTAGTTTGTCTTCCTTTTTGGATCGGACCTCTTTCTTTTGGTCCACCTTGCAGTCTTCCTGGAAAATCATTTAGCAATCATATGAAACGTGCATGCATCAGATTCTCACTTTCAGGTCAATAAGGGTTGTAAATCCCTATATTTCAAAGCAATTATAAGGAGAGCGATTATATTAATGTTGTTGGTTTCACCAGCGAAGAAGCCATCCTTATTGATCGATAAATAGACACATAATTGTTGTATTAGAGTGTAACTTGTTATACCTCTTCCAACTGGGAAAAGTGTTATGCCATACATATTAATATTAAGAATGAATTGGGGTTCTCCCCCCAACCTGTACCCCCGAGTAAAACCAGCTGTTTCTACCTCACTGCGTCCAGTGGTTCAGGAGCGCATGCGTACAACCACAGTCTTCTCAAAATTTAGAATGATGATCTTTTTCTTCTTTGTACGCAGCACAAGGCTGCAAGGTGGCATCATTGGTTGAGGGTGATGCTGTGCCGCTCATGCAGTACATCCTGTGGGTTAGAGCAGGAATTTGGAATTTGGCCAGGATTTCGGCAATACCTCGACTACTCTTCGCGAAGGACACCGTGGAAGTTGTAACGTCCACCAACTAAGGCCAGCAGATGGGACGCCCAGTTTAACGTCCATCCGAGGGATGGCATACAAATTGATGAATCACCCTGCCTGTGATGGGCTGACGGGCCCATGTTTATAGTTAGGTCGGAATTTGAACCCAGACTAGACAGCTTAGAGATGAGGGTGTGCACCTCTAGGCCACCCCGTCAGCCCATTATGATGATGATTCATTTATGGATGCAATTATTTTTGTTGGTGGTTCACTTCCTTATGGGACCACCGAGTCAAGGGTCCTAATACGGAGGAAGGGGATAGAGAAGAAAATGGGTCAGGGTGGGGTGGGATTTGTTTGAACATCGTTGCTGTGCTGGACTCGATTTACTTAAGCTGGATGAAAATATACCATGTAGACTTCTCCGCAATAGGGTTGCATATCGGAACACAGCGTTGTTTTGGTAGTCAGGGACACAAAGCCATTTCACCCACTTGAATGAGCCATGGGCTGATAGAATCCTCACAAGGAAAGAGACCAGCTGTGCACCTGTACACACTCTGGGCCGATTTCTAAAATCACGACGAAGATGCTTAACACATGGAGAAGTTCATGAATCCGCCAAACTCACTCACCCACGGCTGGGCTAGGATGATGGGAGGTTCGGGTCTTGCTTGAGGCTGTCGCTCCGAATGGAGATGAATTGGAGGCTCCAGGTCCTGCTGCAGCTGCTGCGCACAAGGTGAGTTGGTCCGGATCTCGTGCTCTGCGCGCACCTGAGGTTCTTTGTCCTGCGCTCCAAGCTCCCGATCGCCGTCCAGCAAGAGAGAACTCATGTTAAAAAAGGTATCGCTCATGGTCCCATGGACATGCGTCTCTGCAATCCCTTCCCACTGCTTATCCTCTCTGCCTGCACGTCTGCGTCTGTCTGTAGCCTGTCTCTCTGTTTTGTTTAAAGTTCTCGATTTTCCGCACATGTAGCTCATCCGTAGTACGGACATTTACCTGACCTCGAGTGCGGAGATGCCTTGCTCGGTCTACGGTCCTGGCCTCAATTTTCTGAAAAATAGCACAAAGTCTCGCTTTATGTAGATTGGACGCGAAGAAGTGGCAGAAAAACCTCGCGGACAAAAATCTAACAGAAAATAACGTCACAAAAGTGAGTGTGAAGTTTAAGCGGTCGGTACATTTTCTACATTTATATCTCCTGTAACCGACTATCTGTCTGTTGTTCTGTCTTTCTGCTCCCTCAGTCTTCTCAATCCCACCACCCCCTTCCCTCCCATTCCTCCCCCACTCCCCAACTCTCCTTTAATTGCTCCCCGTGTCCAATCAGCTCAAATTCGAACATGACTGCTCGTATAATATATATATATATATATATATATATATATATATATATATATATAAATAAATAAATAATTATAATGGCATTTATATAACATCACAATATTGAAAATGTTGATATTGTAACTGCACAATTAAACCATTTTAAATAGATAATCCGTCTGTCGAATATGTCAACACAGTATTTGTGCTAAATTAATAAGTGCATGTATTATTCATCTTTTATCATTTATAATACAATGACTATGTATTATAAAAGTGTACGACATATAAAATATACATACATCGAAACCATAATGGAGAAACAATCTTTTTGATGGTAAACCGATTATTCGATCGATTCTGATATCATAACATCATTATGGACTGACTACATTGTGCAATGTATTATTATTATTATCAATTATTATTATCAGCATTGCATGCAATACTTAATATTGCATTTCAAATGATATAATGGATAAATGAACAAAACACGCACTGAAGGTTTTTGGATTCAACAGCGATGTACGAATCCACACGTACATACTCGTATCATTATAAAATTCAAACCTTTAATTGGAGGTTAATTGGTAATCATTATCAGAATTAATTAATATTTTCTTAAATTCAATTTGTTTGAGGGGGGGGGGGGGGATGTTATTACTTTGTATATAATGCATGATACACAGTATTAAATAACATCGTTCATTTAATTGTTGCTCAAACTCATTACAATGTTATACAGGGCTATTCGTTTTGCTTATTTTGAAAATCATAGTTCGAACTGTGGTGGAAACGTACAAGCACACACACACGCAAACACACTCTCACATTTGATATTTCATCACATGCAGGGAAAATTATTTACTTATTTATTTATTCAAATATTTATGAGTGTTAAAAATAAATCTAAAATAAGTGGCTATGTATTGAAAAAAAAAAAGTTTCTTTTTTTGAAATAAATCGAGAATTTTTGTTCTTCAATGCATTTTTGCCATTCGGACAGAATCCTGATAACTAATTTCAACTTTTCACCTTAATAACTGCTTTTTTCTCTATAAGAGCATGGCTCATGGAAGATCAAGGTTAAATTGACAGTGGGGTGGCAGGGAAACAATTGGGCACAACCAACAAGGGGATAAATGGACAACAAAGAGAGAGAGAGAGAGAGAGTGAGAGTGAGAGTGAGAGAGTGAGAGTGAGAGAGTGAGAGTGAGAGAGTGAGAGTGAGAGTGAGAGTGAGAGTGAGAGTGAGAGTGAGAGTGAGAGAGAGAGAGAGAGAGAGAGAGAGAGAGAGAGAGAGAGAGAGAGAGAGAGAGAGAGAGAAAGAGAAAGAGAAAGGAGAGAGAGAAAAAACGAGAGAGAAAACACCGAAATCAGCAAGTAAGAGAGGTTGGCTTAGGAAGGGTTAATGGGTGTAATAAAGATTATGAGTCAGGATAGGGGATGACAAAAATTGGGAGTGCACTGTTTGCTTGACAGCCTAGAGGGGAGAGTGAGCCCTGGAGGGAAGCCTCTAGAAGTCGACCCCATAGATGGGAGAAGAGAGGAATAAAATAGTGTGCTGTCAGCCTTGATTTTGGAAGTTTAACTAAATAGGTTTACTGAAAGAATATGTGCATGCCGGAGTTGCTGGGGATGGTCGGAGGACAGACAGAGAGAGAGAGAGAGAGAGAGAGAGAGAGAGAGAGAGAGAGAGAGAGAGAGAGAAAGAGAAAGAGAAAGAGAAAGAGAAAGAGAAAGAGAAAGAGAAAGAGAAAGAGAAAGGGAAAAAAAGAGAGAATAAATGTTTGGAGATAGACGGAAAAAGAAAAACCTTAATCATACATATGCGTTAGAGTCTTCGAGGCATATGTACCATGAAGGCTGTTTGATTTTCTCGACAAGTGCGAGGCTCATGAAGATCACGGTTAAATTGACAGTCAGGTAGCGCGGCAACAATTGAGCACAGCGATCTAGGGAATATACAAACGGGAAAGGAGGAGGAAGAGAGAAGAGTGAGTCTTCTGTACAAAAGAAGTGATATAAGCCTCAGGTCAAAACGTCCCTGGTTGTAAAATTTTAATCGTAAAATTTTGGGCAACGTTCACAGTCCCTAAACATGTCATAAAACAGCCATGTGAAGCTATGCAACAGAATGACAAATTTTTTTCTCAACTCATGTGACATGTGACATCGGCTAGAGAAAGGCAAATTGAGCTATTAGTCAGGTTCACTATGTTTTTTCGTTCAAAATTTTGGTAGATTAGCAAAACTATACATTTTTGGAATATTCAGAGCATGAGGAATCCAAAAATTAATGTTTACATTTGTGTGGACACCTTTGCGAAAATGACACTCAGGACAGTGATGAAGATCTGTAAAAGCATATTCCTGAACGGTGTAGACCTCGTAGATCCTGTGTATAGGACTTATAGTTCAATCTGATACTACCTATAACTTCCTATAACAACCTATAACTTCAAAGGACTTGCAATATCATGTATTATGTAATACAGTTATATCACAAATATAAAGACAATGGTTTTCAATTACCTTTGTTTGTTGCTTTTCTATAATCCTGAGCACTATTTTGAGGCCTTTATTGGATTCCTTGACCCAGAAAACATAGGATTAGCATATTTAATTAAGTCTCTAGGTTGACTAGAAGCCGAGATCGCGCAAAATATGTATTTTATGGCGGCCATTTTGAAAATCCAAAATGGCGGCTATGCAGGTGTCTGTGCAAATGCCAACATTGATTTTCAGATTCTCCATGCTCTGAAGATTCCAAAAATGTACAGGTTTGCTAATCCCAAAATTTTGAAAGAAATTATATTTGTTAACATCGTGAACCTGACTATCTTCATCACTGTCCTGAGTGTCATTTTCGCGAAGGTGTCTACGCAAATGTAAACATTAATTTTTGGATTCCTCATGCTCTGAATATTCCAAAAATGTATAGTTTTGCTAATCTACCAAAATTTTGAACGAAATTATATTTGTTAACATAGTGAACCTGACTATATATGGTGAAAGTTTGAGCTAAATACTTGATAAACTCAGTTGTAAAATTCATAAAGCATCTTAAAGTTGTACAAAATGATACCTTCTGTTTGAATGATGTCTGTTTGAGCAATGTCTGTGATTCAATTTTGCACACGGCGTGGACCCCATGACCCTCCTTGGGTGGTACTCCTGATGTGGACCCCATGTTGATATCACGTGAGTAAAAACACATTGTATTATTTGCAGTATTATAACGATTGTATTGATAGAATACTCATCCCACACAGTCAACTTGTTTGGAGCCAACTATTCTGTTTTTTTTAATGGCTTTAAAAAAAAATCTATATGGCTGCCATACCACTTGACCGTATTTACATTTTCTAATATAATTGTTTCGTAGATCACGCTCAATAAATTTCAAACGAATCGGACTATATGTTGTACTTGTCGAATTATGACGTCATAATTAAGGCACCAATGACGTCATCGTTAGCAACACTTATTCCCATGCGGAGTTCTTTACAATGCGCCATGTTTCACTTTTTTTCCATGGCGTGGTTTCGGAGATATAGAGGTGCAATGTTTTTCAGTTTTACCAAGATGGTGCCTGTACCACGTGCCCTATGACGTCATAATTTGGTGCTCCTTTGGTGCAAAATTTTGTGTCAATCGGACCAACGCTTGCTAAGAAAATGAATTTTTAAAATGCAGACACATACTCGTACGTACGCCATACATAAGGCATATGTACGTACGTACGCCATATGTACGCATGCAATCGATCGTTTAACCCTGCTTTTCGCTTCGTGAGCGCAGGGTAATTAGTCCGTCAGCCTAGGAAGAGGGAGTTGGGGTTTTACAATCACTTCAAAAAACCTTTATTGTGAGAATATGGAGAAAACAAATTAATAACTGTGTCAAAGGGCAAGGTTACAGTAGGTAAAACTATGCCTTATTATTCCGTCCGCGACGTGTCAGCGTGAGACGGCTGGGTTTTGTAATCACTTCCGTCTTTATTTATTTATTTCCCATTGAGCTTCAATGTGTCTGTCCAGGCCATAACCTTTTTACTATTTGAGCTTTTGTCCTGCAATTTTCAACAAACCTATATGTATTATGAGAATATGGAGAACACTAATTAATACATTCAACATTTGTTTTTTTTTAGCTGTTGTTTTCGTCAATTTTAGTTTGAGCGGATGCTGTTTGATGCAGATGAGTACAGAGTGGAGGCTTTGTATTTTGAGATGCTTTTGAGTTGTTGTTTTAGTATCCTTGGTACTCCCTCTTCCCCTGTCTTCCCTTTTAGTCAGGGCCCTTAGGGATATTTTGGTTCAAATTCTTCCAAAAGCATCAAATTTGGCGCAGATGTTGCCCATGCCATACTCTTTCGATTTTTGACGGGCGCCAAGGGCGGTATGATCCGGGGACCATACCGGTCCATCCCGCCATGTCACCTGACCTATGACGTCATAATTAGGATATGCATCCAATCACATGGCGTACTATAAGTGGTCAAAGTTCAAAATGAATCGATCGAAAAATGAAGGCAGGGATCCATTTTTAAGGTTTTCATAAAATCCAATATGGCCGCCAGGTCACATGACCTATGACGTCATATTTATGACATGTATACAATCATGTATACATGAACCCGGATCATGATCGCACAAAAATTAAACACAAGGATATGGCATACAGTTCATAAAACATCAAAATCCGTACCTTTGTAATTAGACTGATGAACTGCATATGCCTGAAAATTAGGAAATAGACATGTAAATATTTCCTCTAATTGTCAAAAATAAGGTCAGAGTTCGATTACCCAACCCAGAAACATAAAATGGTGAACCTCGCGTAAATCTTGACAAAAAACTTAAAAACCGACATGTTTGACTCAAAAATGACCTTTAAGATGACCTTGAGGGTTGACCTTGACCTCGAATCATCAAAATAACATCATAATTGGATTCCTCGACCTCGAAAACCCCTGAAAAGTGGTATCATACATGATTCCGACCCTTTTGGTTATTTAACTGATTTTCCTCTAATCCGGGTGGCGGCCATTTAGTATTTCGCCAATATGGTCCCCCCGGGGCCGGCGCCCGTCTTGGCGCCCGTCAAAAATCGACGAAAGAGTATGGCATGGGCAACATTGGGCCAAATTTGGTGCTTTTGGAAGAATTTGAACCAAACGGCCCCAAAATATCCCTAAGCGCCCTGACTATTTCCCCAGATACAGGCTTTATGGAAATGTCCATGGACTGGAACGGGCGATCAAGCACATGGTTTGCTTTTCCCCAAGGTAACCAAATGGTAATAGGGTAAATTGAATCATAGGTGTATACAATCATGTGACCGTGTTCACACTTAAATTGAATGGTTCCTACTACGTGACTGTTTTTCCCACCCGAATGGCAGACAAAGATCCATCCTCACACTTGGTTAATAATTTAATTTTAACAATGACAATATAAATTAACAGGAAAGCAATAATCACAATTCTATTCAATGATTTACCATGAGAGCTGTGGCCATGGATCCAAATACAATACAGGCTTTGGTCAGGAATATCAAGTGAAAGCAAAGCAACATATAAAAAAATTTTGGGGGTGAGAATAAAGGGAGGATAATGAAAGTGACCACGTAGTGGGCCTTCCCACCTGTAGCATGGTGATCTCCCGTGCTCTGGGTAACAAGCCCCATCGTAAGTTCCAATGATGCCCGCACCTCCCCTTGCTCGCACTCCATTGCACCGCACCAAGCTGTGCACATGCTGGTTTGCTCTGGAATTCGGTACATCACCTCATTGAACTGTAGGATTCTCCAACTCCATTTACAACTTAGCTTCCATCAAATTAAACTTTATTCTAAACTTAGGAACGTCGGTAACTTAGCTAGGTTGTGAGTCAAACCCCACTCCCAGCGCCATCATTTCATGGTTCATATCGTACAAGAGATTTTAATCTTGTCTGAGGTCATTATGTTTGATGGCATTTTCTGACAGGGCTATCAGTGGAGTTTACAAAAAGTGAATTCTAATGAAAAAAGTCACCATCCCTGCCGAATTCCCATATCATGAGGTCGAAGTTCACGAGTACTTTCTGTTTTCAGTATAAAACTAGAACGGGCACTCGGTAGAGCGCATACCTTCGCCGCAGCTACTGTTCTGTACTTGGCATGGGAGTGTAGGGAACAGAACAGTGAACAGTTTGGTGCTGATTTCATGCAAATCGGATAAGAATTGACCGAGTTATGACAAAAAACGCACATTTTGCAAGGTCGTGACCCCCCTGACCTTTGACCCCCAACCGCTAACAAGGGTAATGTCTTCACTGGGTCATGTCGTATATCACAAGATCGGGCATTGAATTCTGAACATTTTGGCATTAGTTGCATGCCAATTGGATAAAAATTGACCGCGCTATGGTAAAAATACGATTTTGACCTTTTCGTGACCTTGACCTTGACCTTTGACCCGATTGCTCCCAAAATCTAATCAAATGTGTCCCGTATAATAACCAATCATCCCACCAAATTTCATGCAATTCGGTTGAATACTTTTTGAGTTATGCGAATAACATACACACACACACACAGACATACAAATAAATACACAGCGATCAAAACATAACCTTCCGCTTTTGCGAAGGTAAAAAACAGCAGACCGTCAATGTAGTCAGGTTCACGATATTTTTTCGTTAAAATTTTTTGGAGATTAGCAAAACTATACATTTTTGGAATATTCAGAGCATGAGGAATCCAAAAATTAATGTTGGCATTTGCGTAGACACCTTTGCGAAAATGACACTCAGGACAGTGATGAAGATCTGTATAAGCATATTCCTGAACGGTATAGACCTAGTAGATCCTGTGTATAGGACTTATAGTTCAATCTGATACTAACAAGGTTGCTTTCTTGCTTTATAAACCCATACCTATAACTTCAAAGGACTTGCAATATCATGTATTATGTAATACAGTTATATCACAAATATAAAGACAATGGTTTTCAATTACCTTTGTTTGTTGCTTTTCTATAATCCTGAGCACTATTTTGAGGCCTTTATTGGATTCCTTGACCCAGAAAACATAGGATTGGCATATTTAATTAAGTGTCTAGGTTGACTAGAAGCCGAGATAGCGCAAAATATGTATTTTAAGGTGGCCATTTTGAAAATCTAAAATGGCGGCCATGCAGGTGTCTGTGCAAATGCCAACATTGATTTTCGGATTCTCCATGCTCTGATGATTCCAAAAATGTACAGGTTTGCTAATCTCCCAAAATTTTGAACGAAATTATATTTGTTAACATAGTGAACCTGACTAATTGTAGCAAACACCTAATAAACACATACGAAAAATAAAATAAATCATATTACATTCTGTTGTTACATATTGTTACGCAACCGTGATTAACACCACAGTTACGGATGGCCGATTTGCGAGACTTTACACTCCCGAGGCGAAAACTCAATGGCGGATTAAAGCTCAACACAAAGTTAAACGCGCGGAATGGCGGACACAGCAAAGCTCCGCCCGCCGCCTTATCTACTAAAATGAAACACCCAGGAAAACTGCGTTCAGATATATACAGAAAATAATATAAGGATTTATTATTTTTAAGTAAAGACAGTGAAAAAGCCCGCGCCGGTAATACTAATAAATCGAATAAGCCTAAATTGGGATCCCAGACACAACAGATATCAAACACGATACGAGGGAGGTGAATACGAAAATAACACGTCTTTTTGGTTTATGCACAGTGTATTCGCGGGTACGGCCTTATCTCGTCCTTGTCGTCTTGGTGACCGCCGTCCAACACCCGGCTCCTTTCGGCCCCGATGTACCCACGAGGCCTCGCTCCAAGTTCCACAAGCCCCGATCGCACACCACGAGGTCCCTCGCTCCAAGTTCCACAAGGCCTCGCTCCAAGCACCACGCGTCCGACGCAGGCCAGCGGCTCCACACGAGGTCGATCTCCACAAGGTCCGTGCACCAAAGGTTCAACGTAAGCTGCACAAAGCAAGCGAACTCCACTTGACTCGACTCTCTTTTGGGAGTGCTGGCAGCCAAGTGCCAACTGTTCGGTGCCAACTGCCAACTCCGACGAACTGCTCCGAACTGCTCACGAACTGTTGGGAACTGCCCACGAACTGTTGCGAACTGCCACGAAATGGCGTCCGACCGTCGCTAATATTGGTGGCCGATGACGTCACATTGGCGCACTCCTCAGCCAATAATAGCCTCCCAACTCGCCGGCTCGCCCAGGTCACGCCCTCTCCGGCATCGCTCCACTCTTGACATCTCCCGTCCCCGACCCCGCGGTCCTTGTGTTATAACACGTGCCAGGCGAGGTTTGTAGGCCTTGGAGGTGTAAACGGTGGCGGCCAATTGTGGCGGTGTTTTTGGCCTGGTTTCCTGTCCATTTATTCCGAAGTCATTGTCAGGGAAAGGAATTATTTAATGTTGCGCTAAGGACCTAACTAATGTTTATGTGGTTTGCAGTGCCATAATGGACAAAGGTTTGACTACTAGGTGAGACTCACAGGGGCGTTACCTTTAATCCCTCACTATTTAACACTCGAACCTCCAGGTAGGTCCACAATCATACATCTTCCCCCGACAAACGCCTAAACATCAAGAACTTATTACATGTAGAGTCCCTGTCATGACAGCCGAATACCTACCTATTCAGATCTACCTAGCTCTAGATGTTGCTCTACCAAATTCATAACACAGCCCCCCCCCCTGGAACCGTAGCTCCTGCAAGGTTCACCGCAGGCTCTACCATTCCAGCCTTAACACTTACTGTCACACACTTAATTAACCTATGAAATAAATCAGGAAGGGCTGTGGGAAGTGAGTCGGACTACCTACCTACACTTCCTTAACATGCTGAACCCCTTAACCATCATGCAAGTATGTACATTTTCTTCGTTGTTCCTGTGGAGGGAGGAAACAAACAACACACAACACTAACTTAACCACAAAACTTAACCATCTTTCCAAAACTCAAAACTCTAACCTTTGTACATACCCCGGTCTACAGACCGCGTCCCCCGGTGGATGCCACAAGACACAACCTTACCTGCGGGGCCATCCCCAATGCATCCCCCTAAATTTCCACGGGCCCTGTCCAGATGTTACAGGTGAGTGACACGGCTCGGTGGATTTCGCCCACATTCATGCAACACAGACCCCTTAACCACTCATTCTCATTCCATAGGTCATCAAGGCATTTCAAAAATCAACAAAGCACTTATTTCAATACACCCCCTGCAGGACCATGGCATTGATGTCATTCATGTGTGTGTGCATTCCTCAACTAGGCAGCGGGGAGGTACCGCACAAAAAGATGGTGGGGGCGCATCAGGCTGTGGTGCCCGCAGTCCCAAAAACAAGTCAACCGACTTACAAGTTCATTGCCCCCCCCCCCCCTTTACCTCTTGGCCCCGTGACAGCCCAACAGCCCCTTTCCGCCGTTACCTCGTCGGTGAGGGTCTCCACACACACCAGGCTCCTTTGCCTCCTGCTTTCGCGCAGCAACACGGGTCACCGGGGGACTTCCTCACCCCGCGGCGCCCAACCAGGCCCTCCACCGACGAGCTCCAATTTCCAGTTACCACCGGCTGCCAGGGGTAATTGCCGCAGAGGGGGGCCCGCAGGCATCGCTCCTCAGAGCTTGCTCTGTACCTGCGGACACACACACCTTCCCCACCCACAAGACCCCAAAACACACTTCCTCCCCCGCTGCCATTCAATTCTCCACACAACTCAGCACAATTCAGTACAATTCTTGGTGTAAAAGGTGTTACAAGGCTTGCCATGGCCTGCCACATGTGAAATCCCCCAGTTCACATTTAAACCATCACACATTTCCAAAAGCACATTTCCAAAAGCACAAGTATCGCCCCTCATTATCTCCAATAATCATCACCCACTCTCCAGGTTCCACTCTCACGACCACATCAAAACACCTAACCACAATACAAAAACATACGCCACCCACAAGACACTGTGGCTCCCATTCCATCCCCTCACCGGCCATGTCATCACTCTCACCCGCCTCCCAACTCCAAATTACATGTCCCCAATTTCCCAAAGCAAATCCTGAAGCCTGGGACAGTACTCCTCAAAACACTCACCTCAAGTGCAGGTAGTTGCAGGTTGGTCAGGTCCAAAGTGCAATCCACCCATACAATTCCCAAAATTTCACATTGGGCCTACCAAATACTTCCAAATTTCTCTTTTGTCCCCACTACACTGGCAGGTATGTGGATCCGCATCCAACGTGATCCTCGCTACACAACTACCCGTGGCCACGACAGCTCTGCACCTCTACCGTGCAAGGGTCACCGGGACAAGGTGAGCAGTCAAAACGCCAACATGGCCCATGAGTGTCCATAAGGGTGCGACCCACCATCCATCCTTCGGCCCCCCTGCGAGGAACACAGCTGCAGCAGCCCCAGCTGGCCAATGTGGTGAGCACTTGCTGCCACAACACACACTACCGCACACACAACCTCGGCCCTGGGGGGCACGGTCGCAGTGCGTGGCATCCCTACAGCCACGTCCCCTGCACCTCCCCATCATCCCCCAGTCCGACTACAGAACTGCAGCCCCCCAGTGCTCACCCACACTTGACCACACCAAGGTTCAGTCAACAGCCATGCTCCACCAGGAGACCCACCCAGAAGACATGGTCCACACACCTCGGACACGCACAGCACCACGTTGACCCTCAGGCTACACAACTACATCCCCATCATCCCGCGTCCCAAATATCAGCACAGTTGCCCCCGCAACCAGATGAAAGCTGTGCCTTGCTACCCTATTAATTTCATCACAGCCTCCAACACTTTGGTCTACACACCTGGATCAATAATGGCGTCACTGTACAGTGTCCACCATGGCATTTCAAAATCCACCCTTAAATTTCCATCTAACCCACAGATTACCCATGCCAACCATTTGTCACATTTCACTAACCTCACCAAAGAAGGATGCTTTGCCATACACATGCCAGCCGAGCATGGCCCATATGCTCGGCTCGTTACACATCTCCCGATTCACATCCCCATGGCTCTCTTCCCAACCCGAGAGTCCATAAATCATAACGGAGCATCTGTGGAAGGTCACTCACACCATCACGTTCCACAGATGCCCCAATAGTTGTCCGGCAGGCTATCTCCATCCCTGTCCATTCGGTTTGACCCGCGTCCATCGACCAACACGGCATGGCAGGTCATCACATGCCGGCTGTCCGAGTCCCTGGAGGAGAGTGCCAGGCCGCATGCCCGGGTGGTCACCACATCAGTCCCAAGTTGGCCGTCCGCAGTGCCACCACCAAAGCGCGACCCACAACACCTCCCCCTAGTGGTCCTCAATATTTGCCATCCCAGGCTTGAGAAACCACCTCGGACCCCTCTGGAGGTCTTAACCCCCACCAGGGTCCGGTGACCCTGCCGGCCCGAGCCGCCGGCTCGGATGGCGCCCCGACGGACAAGGGACGCCACACTCCACCAGACCCCCCGTGGGACCCAGGTCGTACCTCGACACCCAAGGCTGGACCCCACGTCCAAATCTCGCCATCACAGCCCCCCAGCTGGCCGGCATACCCAAATTTTGAAAGGGGCAACTTTTGCCCGAGGCCATCACCCATGACCTCTCCATGTCCAAATCCCGCAGCCCGGGGACCAATCCCCACCATGGCTGCTCCAAATCAATTTCCCATTGTAATTTAATTTTACAAATTTTCATTCCCTCTGCCAAACCGCAGCTGCAGGGAACAACCTCTACCACCGGTTGTTCTGCCCCTCCCTGCAGTTGATCCAAATTCCCTACAGGGACCAAATCTCCAGAAGCTCTATCTCCCGATCCTCCAAGATCCAAATCCAGCCCGGAGCCAACACACTCCCCCAACTGGTTGTCCAATTTTGGAGCCTCTGTTTCCAAATAGCAGTGTACAATGAGCGTCCCCTCGGTCATTCCAACCACCTCCTCGGACCAACTCACCTCATCACCCAGGCTCCTTTGGGCCTGAACAAGCTCTACCTCCATGGGACTGTCACAGGTCTCCAGCCGCTGGATCAAATCATCCTCATCCTCATCATTTCCACAAATCATTCCTGGCCCCGCCAGGCTTTGATCAATATCCCCAATAAATACCTGGTCCGGCTCCATTGCACGGACCCCCAAAAACTCTACCCCCTCTTGCTCCGCACCACCGCCCTGGTGCTGCACAATTCCAAATTCATCCCCCGGTTGGGGTGTTGTGACATCCACACGGTCCCGATAAACAACCAGGCCAGAATGTGGGAAACATTCCCCATTACAACTCTCACATTCCAAATTTCCTTCCCCGCTCACCTGTGGACACTCCACGTTTACCTGCAGGCATTCCCCATCTACCTGTACACATTCCCCATCGAACTGTGGACATTCTCCGCTCACCTGTACACTTACCACAATTGCCATTTCCCTTTTTAATCCATTAATTTGGTCACTCATGTCCTTCAGTCCTTCCCTCCATTCCTTCCCCTGCGACTCCATTTTATTTTTCATCCCTTCAATTTTATCATTTATTCCCCGAATTTCTGCAAGGTTTCGCTCACCCTGTGCGTTCATGTCTCCCATCTGCTTTCCCATTTTGTTTTCCAGCCCATCAATTTTAATACTCTGAGCATCCATTAATTCCTTCAAAAATTTCATTAAAGCCTGGTCGTCTCTAGGGGCCGTCCCACTTGTTCCCGGCTCCCCGGTGGGGGAGGGGGATAAGTTGGTGCTCGGGACGGGGGAGGTTCCAAGGCTCACCTCGACATCTAATTCCCCTATTTCCGGCTCACTCCCGACGCTGACGGAGGCCTCGCTGCGTACTTCCATTTCGTCGACCTCCGACATCCGCTTTTCGGAAGGTCGTTCCCCGCGCGCGTATTTATTTCAATTCCAAAAACACAATTTAAATTTGACGAAGACGCGATATCGCGCTCCGTTTGCCCAATTGATTACTAAATTTCTCCGCCTCGCCTATAAAAATTTTGCGTTCGAACGTCGGGCGCAATGCACGCCCGACCGTGTCGATGTCTCGCCGCGGACAAAAAAAATTTGTCCGACGGATTCGAATCCTACACTCCTGACACCACTTGTTACGCAACCGTGATTAACACCACAGTTACGGATGGCCGATTTGCGAGACTTTACACTCCCGAGGCGAAAACTCAATGGCGGATTAAAGCTCAACACAAAGTTAAACGCGCGGAATGGCGGACACAGCAAAGCTCCGCCCGCCGCCTTATCTACTAAAATGAAACACCCAGGAAAACTGCGTTCAGATATATACAGAAAATAATATAAGGATTTATTATTTTTAAGTAAAGACAGTGAAAAAGCCCGCGCCGGTAATACTAATAAATCGAATAAGCCTAAATTGGGATCCCAGACACAACAGATATCAAACACGATACGAGGGAGGTGAATACGAAAATAACACGTCTTTTTGGTTTATGCACAGTGTATTCGCGGGTACGGCCTTATCTCGTCCTTGTCGTCTTGGTGACCGCCGTCCAACACCCGGCTCCTTTCGGCCCCGATGTACCCACGAGGCCTCGCTCCAAGTTCCACAAGCCCCGATCGCACACCACGAGGTCCCTCGCTCCAAGTTCCACAAGGCCTCGCTCCAAGCACCACGCGTCCGACGCAGGCCAGCGGCTCCACACGAGGTCGATCTCCACAAGGTCCGTGCACCAAAGGTTCAACGTAAGCTGCACAAAGCAAGCGAACTCCACTTGACTCGACTCTCTTTTGGGAGTGCTGGCAGCCAAGTGCCAACTGTTCGGTGCCAACTGCCAACTCCGACGAACTGCTCCGAACTGCTCACGAACTGTTGGGAACTGCCCACGAACTGTTGCGAACTGCCACGAAATGGCGTTGGCGTCCGACCGTCGCTAATATTGGTGGCCGATGACGTCACATTGGCGCACTCCTCAGCCAATAATAGCCTCCCAACTCGCCGGCTCGCCCAGGTCACGCCCTCTCCGGCATCGCTCCACTCTTGACATCTCCCGTCCCCGACCCCGCGGTCCTTGTGTTATAACACGTGCCAGGCGAGGTTTGTAGGCCTTGGAGGTGTAAACGGTGGCGGCCAATTGTGGCGGTGTTTTTGGCCTGGTTTCCTGTCCATTTATTCCGAAGTCATTGTCAGGGAAAGGAATTATTTAATGTTGCGCTAAGGACCTAACTAATGTTTATGTGGTTTGCAGTGCCATAATGGACAAAGGTTTGACTACTAGGTGAGACTCACAGGGGCGTTACCTTTAATCCCTCACTATTTAACACTCGAACCTCCAGGTAGGTCCACAATCATACATCTTCCCCCGACAAACGCCTAAACATCAAGAACTTATTACATGTAGAGTCCCTGTCACGACAGCCGAATACCTACCTATTCAGATCTACCTAGCTCTAGATGTTGCTCTACCAAATTCATAACAATATTATACAGTATTCTTGAGTATTTATATAATATCATATCATGCATGATAAAAAAAATACCTCGTGGTATCTATTATTGGAAAAAAACAATATATATTTTTATATACACAATTATTAATACTATATTTTACATATACTTGGTAGTTATTGTCACCTTTTCACATATATTTTAATTTATATTTTGGTGGACAGGTTTGGTGTGTGACAAAGACGAATCGATTCCATTTCGGTCAAGATCTGGATACTAGAATTTTTAAGTGATTCTTCACCATTGAGAGATAGGGCCAAAAACTTTATATATATTGTTGCGGATTTGAGGATTGTGTATTTTTATTGTGTTTTTATTGTATAGTAAATTGTTGTAAAATATCGCCTTCCTGCCTCCAGTCTGTTGTATAAAGGTCAAAGGGCGTTCCGGTAGTTAATTCCATAAAGCATACATTGAAGGACACTATAATACCCTTGTTCAGTAGCTTATATCCTTATTATGTGTGTTAGGGTAAGGCTGTGTCTCCCATTAATTTAAATACTCCATTGCACCAAGTGAAATAAGAGTAGATCCCCTTTCATTTCATTTCAATGGCCAACTGCATTTTGGGCGGTTTTCTTCAACCACCATTGGCCACGAGGCAAGGTTGGGGAAGAAGGGCGGGTCTGGACCTCGTCATCAAGGGCGGAGCCAGAGGGCTGTGCCCACCAATCAGGGCCGAAGGAGCCCACCGATGGGCGTGTCCGGGAGGCCGGCGGCTTGATTTGCCGGCGGCGATATAAAAGAGCGCGCGCGGAAGCCGTGAGGGAGGTCCATGACAAGAGTTGCGGCGAAGAGATCACCGAGAAGAGAGTTGAGTAAGGGATCCCTGAAGAGAGCAGCTTGAGCCACCGCGGCTGCATCAACAGCAGCTTGAGCCACCAAAACTGCAGCCACAGCAGCTTGGGGCCTGGACGGACGTTTTGAGCAGGACCGAAAAGGAACGGCGGCTGCCAAACGCGCCGATCGTGCTGCGGTATCCGTGGACCGTCCTCTCCCCCTCCAAGCCATCCACCTCCGCCATTCCTATCATCATTCCCCGTGTGAGTCGTCTTCGTTTGTTCTGTCCTGGGTATTAATTAAGTCTGTTTAGATAAGCTAGCGATTTTCACTGTGTCTCTAAAATCTTCTGTATATTATTTTCTTATCTTTCCTTCTCCTTGGTTATTTTGAGCCTGTAAATAGTAAATAAATTAGATTCGTATTTCCAACCTTTTTGTCTGCTTCTTCTTCACATCCGTGTCGCCTTAGTCTTTTCCCTATTGAATATCTGTGGCGCGATCCGGCCAACGTTCGGGAATCGGGTTAGTCGGGGTAACTGTACGACCGCGTGGCCATCCGCTCGGCAAACACAACATCTTATCCGCGGGCCGTAACAATTGGTGTCGGGAGCGGGAACGGACCTGAAGCGCGCTTAACGCGCTCAAAATTACGAGCTACTGAAATTTGTTTTGTTTTACAAAACCTGAATTTTGAAATCCCGCCATGGATAGTCAAGGCGATCGGATGCCGGTGGGGGAACTAGGAGAGGGGTTAGGGGTAACCCAGGATCAGAGGGAAGAAATAGAGGCGAGCAATGAGGAGGTGGTTGAGGAGGTTTCAGGCACGCAAAATGACGTCCGCGCGCAAAATGGCGTCCTCGCGCACGAGGCTTCAGGCGCGCAAGAAGGCGCCTCGCACGAGCGCGTGGTAGCTGAGCCCGCTGTACCAGCGGGCTTTAACATGCAGCCGTTTGACATGCAGCAGTTCATGGCACGGTTCAGCGAATACATGGCAGAGTCAAAGTGCGACAACGAAAAAAGAGGCAGGGAAACGGAAAAAAGGGAAAACAGAATGGGGGAGAGGCTAGAAGCCAAAATGGGAGAAATGAGGGACGAAGCGAGGGCTGATAGTGAGCGAATAAGGGACGAAGCGAGGGCTGATAGTGAGCGATTAGAGGGCCAAATGGGGGCAATGAGGGACGAAGCGAGGGGTACCGGTGAGGGGTTAGACAAGAAATTTGAGGGGTTAGACAAGAAATTTGAGGGGTTAGACAACGGGATAAAAGAGGTGAAAAATGGGTTAAGGGGGCTAGAAGATAGGATGGAAGGCAAATTGCGGGAAGTAGGGGAGCAATCCGCCCGGGAAATCAAACGGATGGGGAACGAGATAGAGGAGGTGAAAATCGGGGTAGAAACCAAATTGGATGCTCAGAGGATGAATTGGGACAGATGAGGGTGGCATCTACAAAAGAGAAGGAGGAGATACGACGAGGTGTAAGCGAGGAGGTCTTGGGGGTACGCGAGGAGGTAAAGCGAGGCGAGAAGCGTATGGAAAAAGAGGTGAGAAATGGGACGGCAAAGTTACAAGGGGGCATAGAGGACCTGACGGAGGAGGTGGAACAGCTGACTGTGGGACAGACGGAGTTAGTGGAGCAGGTTCAAAGGAACACTGCGGTACTAGGAGGGTTAAAAGCGACACAAAACGACATTAAAAATGACTTAATAGCGACACAGAGGCAATGTCAGATGGTACGTGAGGGACTAACAACGAGGTTGGACGAGGTGACAGAAGTAATGGAGACGAAGGACCGGGAGGTGAGGACGCACATAGAGACGGTCAAGGTAACCTTAGAGGACGGGATTGAGGAGACGCACCGGGAGATAAAAGAGGTGAAGCAAAAGTTAAAGGAGGTGGAAGAGGGGGTGAGTGAAATTAAGAAGAGACGGACAGAAACTAAGAGAGAAATACAGGAGGAGGTGATGGAATATGTACAAGGTCGGTGCTCAAATCGTGATGATGTGCTCGCTAACCAAATAAAGAGTTTGCAGGTGGCGAAGGAGGTGCGGAGACGAGGTGCCAAGGTGAGTGGCGATATACGAGGAAATGTATATGATGTGAGGGGAGCTTCAGTCGGCTTGGGGGTTGATTTGGATCCGGGTGTTCGTGAGAGGCCGTTGGTGAAGTGTGCGACAGGTACGGTGTGCGAAAGAGGAGGTGTGCGAGAATGTCCGACTCTGGGGTGTGTGAGGAAAAAGTGCGCGCCGAGGAGTGAGTGTGCTGTCGAGAGTGAGTCGGTCGTAGCGCGTGTGCGAGGGAGCACATGGAAGCGCGTAGTGGGGAGTGTTACAGAGGATGTAACGAGAGAGTGTACACCTGTGGTGAGTCTTACGGAGGGAGTAACGAGAGAGTGTGCGCAAGAGGATGCGCGAGAAAGCTGTGTAACGGACAGGTGCATGAGGAAAGAGTGCGCTGTCAAAAGTAAGGAAGAATGCACACCTGTGGTGAGTGTTACGGAGGGAGTAACGAGAGAGTGTGCGCAAGAGGATGCACGAGAAAGGTGTGTAACGGATGGGTGCATGAGTACAGAGTACGCTGTCGAGAGTAATGGCGAGAGCGCGACCGAGTGTGGAGGTATGAGTAGTAAGAGTGACACGGAGCGTGAGTTGGTTGTGGCAGGTGAGAGAGGATGTACACCTGGAATGGAAGGATGCACACCTGGAATGGTAGAGCGGGTGTGGGAATGCACACTTGAGTTAGTAGTGAGGCACGTGGTTGGGTGTGCAAGTGACAGCACACCTGTGGTTGTCACAGAGGAGGTGACCGAGAAGGGGGCGCGAAGACGTGTGTTGGTGAGGTGTGCGAACGACGAGTGTGTGCAAAGGTGTGCGGTGGTCAGGTGTGTGACCAAGTCTGTGAGCGAAAGAACGAGTGCAATGACAAAGTATGCGGGGTGTACGGGCGGCGTTGGAGCACCGAGCTCGGTGAGGGTGAAAGGGGTAGCGTATGCGTGTGAGCATGCAGGTGAAGCATCGACGGTAACCGGGTTAGCGGTTAGAGCGACTTATAGCCGAATCGGGCCCTCGGTGCGCACCGGGCAGCTTCGCGTGCCGCGAGGACCAGCGGGGATCCGAACCACGGCGGTTTCGAAAGAACCGCCGTACGCGATCCACGCTGGGCCTCGCTCGGAACGGCCGCGTCCGTGCTCCACTAGGCGGAGTGGGCAGCCCGATAGGGAGGGTCGTCATGGCGACCCCTTTTTGTTGAGGCGTTCCGGCAGGTCGAGATCGGGCCATTGCATGGCTCCGTGCCGAGGTGGTGCGTGGGATCTCGGCCCGGGTAAACCTCCTTCCCTGCACCGAATGCTGGACGTATCCAGCCGCTGGCACCAAGCAACCCGCATTCATTGCTCGGCTTTACGAAGCCGAGCTTTAGAAGTGAATTGGCGCACCGAGAGGCACGAGTGAGAAGACTGATGACGAGGATAGTGGTTTGGACCCGAAATTGCAAAGCAAAATTTGATGATTGGTAGAATGATTGGCAGTAAGGATTGGCAGATGATGGGTAGTGATTGGCAAATTTTTGATTGGTTGAAATTTGGTGAGCAAAATTGATAGTAGAAGATACCCGATGTGATGGGATGGCAACTCTGTCATCCCTCACAGCGGGGGCAAAGGAGCACTAGTTATGGGGTTTATGGCAGTGAAAACTAGCCCGGGAGGGTTAGGATATAATGTAGGGATCTAGAGAAGATGACAATAGGTAACGTTAAGATTAGTTAGTGACAATGATACCTGTAGTGGGGACGCAGGTAGGTTAGTGTGGATGATAATGACGTGGTATGTGCTTAGTTTAAAGGGAAGACGGGGAGCACTAAGTTAGCAGGGCACCAGGTAGTTCAGATGATGTCGTGTGAGTGTTGGAGGTGTATTCAGAAGTGTATTGTGAAAAGTGTGTGAGGAACAGGTTTGATGGGTTTGAATTGGTTTGAAAGTTGAGGATGGGTTTGAATGAAA
>NC_136264.1:128537053-128584553 GCF_964187855.1 Myxine glutinosa | reverse complement strand
GGCGCTCTCGCGCACGAGGTTTCAGGCGCGCAAAAAGGCGCCTCGGACGAGCGCGCGGTAGCCGAGCCCGCTGTATCAACGGGCTTTAACATGCAGCCGATTGACATGCAGGCCCTCATTGCGCAGCTACAGGCAGCTGTACAGATGAGTATGGGGAGCCAAATTGAGCGATTGGGTGAGCGATTGGAGGGCCAAATGGGGGTAATGAGGGACGAAGCGAGGGCTCAGAGTGAGCAATTGGGGGTAATGAGGGACGAAGCGAGGGGTACCGGTGAGGGGTTAGATAATAATTTTAAGGGATTAGAAAAAAAATTTGAGGGGTTAGACAACGGGATAAAAGAGGTAAAGAATGGGTTAATGGGGTTAGAAAATAGGATGGAAGCCAAATTGCGGGAAATAGGGGAGCAATCCGCCCGGGAAATCGAACAGATGGGGAACCAGATAGAGGAGGTGAAAATCGGGTTAGAAAGTAAATTGGATGCTCAGAGGGATGAATTGGGACAGATGAGGGTAGCATCTACAAAAGAGAGGGAGGAGATGAAAGAGGAGATACGACGAGGTGTAAGTGAGGAGGTCTCGGGGGTACGCGAGGAGGTAAAGCGAGGTGAAAAGCGTATAGAGAAAGAGGTGAGGAATAATACGGCTAGGTTACAGGGGGGAATAGAGGGTCTGACGAAGGGAGTAGAACAGCTGACAGTGGGACAAAAGGAACTAGTGGACCAAGTGGAAAAGAACACGGCAATAATCGGGGGGTTAAAAGCGACACAAAAAGACATTAAGAACGAATTAATAGCGACACAGAAGGAATGTCAGATGGTACATGAGGGGTTGACGAAGAAGTTGGAAGAGGTGACAGAAGTAATGGAGACGAAGGACCGAGAGGTGAGGATGCACATAGAGACGGTCACGGTAGCCTTAGAGGACGAACTTGAGGAGACGCACCGGGAAATAAAAGAGGTGAAGCAAAAATTAGAGGAAGTGGAAGAAGAGGTGAGTGAAATTAAGAAGAGACGAACAGAAACTAAAAGAGAAATCCAGGAGGAGGTGATGGAATATGTACAAGGTCGGTGCTCAACTCATAATGGTGTGCTCACTAACCAAATAAAGAGTTTGCAGGTGGCAAAGGAGGTGCGGAGACGAGGTGCCAAGGTGAGTGGCGATATAATCGGAAATGTACATGATGTGAGGGGAGCTTCAGTCGGCTTGGGGGTCGAGATGGACCCGGGTGTTCGTGAGAGGCCGTTGGTGAAGTGTGCGACAGGTCTGGTGTGCGAAAAAGGAGGTGGGCGAGAAAGTCCGACCATGGGGTGTGTGAGGAAAAAGTGCGCGCCGAGGAATGAGTGTGCTGTCGAGAGTGAGTCGGTCGTAGCGCGTGTGCGAGGGAGCACATGGAAGCGCGTAGTGAGAAGTGTTACAGAGGATGTGACGGAAGCATGCACGCCTGTGGTGAGTGTTACGGAGGAAGTAACGAAAGAGTGTGCGCAAGAGGATGCGTGAGAAAGGTGTGTAACGGACGTGTGCATGGGGAAAGAGTGCGCTGTCAAGAGTAGGGGAGAATGCATGCCTGTGGTGAGTGTTACAGAGGGTGTAACGGGAGAGTGTGCGCAAGAGTGTGCGCGAGAAAGGTGTGTAACAGACAGGGGCATGAGGAAAGAGTGCGCTGGCGAGAGTAAGGGTGAGTGCGCGACCGAGAGTGGAGGTGAAAGTAGTGAGAATGACACGGAGCGTGAGTTGGTTGTGACAGGTGAGCGAGGATGTACACCTGGAATGGAAGGATGCACACCTGGAATGGTAGAGCGTGTGTGGGAATGCACACTTGAGTTGGTCGTGAGGCACGTGGTTGGGTGTGCGAGTGAGAGCACACCTGTGATTGTCACAGAGGATGTGACCGAGGAGGGGGCGCGAAGAGGTGTGTTGGTGAGGTGTGCGAGCGACGAATGTGTGCCAAGGTGTTCCGTGGTCAGGTGTGTGACCAAGTCTGTGAGCGGAATGAGTGTACCGAGGTGTGTAAGAGAAGGTATGACGAGGAGCATGGGAACAGCTGGAGGTATGAGCAAGAAAGGGGTAGCGTATGCGTGTAACCATCCAGGTGAGGCATCGACGGTAACCGGGTTAGAGGTTAGAGCGACTTATAGCCGAATCGGGCCCTCGGTGCGCGTCGGGCAGCTTCGCGTGCCGCGAGAACCAGCGGGGATCCGAACCACGGCGGCTTCGAAAGGACCGCCGTACGCGATCCACGCTGGGCCTCGCTTTGAACTGCCGCGTCCGTGCTCCACGAGGCGGAGCGGGCAGCCCGATAGGAAGGGTCGTCATGGCGACCACTTTTTATTGACACGTTCCGGCAGGTCGAGATCGGGCAATTGGATGGCTCGGTGCCGAGATGGTGCGTGGGATCTCGGCCCGGGTAAGCCTCCTTCCCTGCACCGAATGTCGGACGCATCCAACCGCCGGTACCAAAGAACCCGCATTCATTGCTCGGCTGTACGAAGCCGGGCTGTAGACGTGAATTGGCGCACCGAGAGGATCTAATAAGTAGACGGGTGATGAGGCTAGTGTTTTGGACCCAAAATTAGAAAAAGGCAAAATTTGAAAAGTGAATAGAATTGGCAGTAATTGGAAAATTTTGGATTGGGTGGAATTTGGACGAGCAAAATTGATAGTGGGACCTCCCCGATGTGGTGGGATGGCAACTCTGGCATCCCTCACAAAGGGGGGGGCAAAGGAGCACTAGCTTATGGGGTTGATTGCAGTGAAAACTAGCCCGGGTGGGTTAGGATATTGTGTGTAGGGACCTAGAAGATGACATTAGGTAACGTTAAGATAAGTTAGTGACAAGGATACCTGTAGTGGGGACGCAGGTAGATTAGTGTGGATGATAATGACGTGGTATGTGCTTAGTTTAAAGGGAAGACGGGGAGCACTAAGTTAGCAGGGCAACAGGTAGTTGAGATGATGCCGTGTGAGTGTTGGAGGTGTAGTGAGAAGTGCATTGTGAAAAGTGTATGGCGAACAGGTGTGATTGCACAGGTGTGCAACTGGACAGGTGAATGGAGCAGTGTTTGAGTGATGGTAATGTTGAGGTGTGTTGTGTTGACCAACTGGTCCAGGAAGAGGAGGAAGGTGCAGGGGGCACCAGGTGTGAGTGCACAGGTGTGCAACAACAGGTATGGAGAATGGTTGTGTGGAATAAATGGTAGTGTGGAATATCTGGAGTATTGGAATGGATGGTCGTGGAGTGAGTATGGTGGAAACTATGGAGTAAGTGGTACGGAGTGGTGTGCATGGTGTGAAGGTGTGGATGGGGGAAGAGTGGACCCCCATCACGGATACCCGGGGCGGGTAGTGTAAGTGTTAGGTAGAGGGTATAGGTAAATTGTGGTTGGATATTGGCATCTGTGGTGCGAGGTGAAAGAATGGTAATTGGATGGGTGCATTAGTGTTGTGGAAATGGCTGGGCGTGTAGCCTGTTAGTGTGTGTAGTTGGTTTGGGCACTCCACCACTGTGAGGATGTCGGCCAGGTGAGGCCGCAGGTGGGCTCTGGGAGCCGGTAGTAGTTGTTGTGGATGGGGCCCGAAGATCCGGAGGACGGACCCGGGTAGCCCAGTGCCAGAGGGCACCAAGGGGTGACAGAGCCAGGAGGGGCCTTCCCCAGTTAGTTAGGTTAGGGTGAGGAGCTAGGTAAGCTCGGGTGGCAACTACAGTGGTGGAGGTGTGCAGGTGGGTAGACCTGCTGGGAGAGCTACACGTCACAGCCCAGAAATTGTGCAAGGGCACCGGGGGATGAATCGGGGAGTGAGACCCCAAATTGAGAAGCACCACAGTTTGGTCAATGGGAATTGGTTTTTAGAACCCATAGTGTAAGTTGGCCAATGGATTGGCAGGGAGAGACCCCGGGTAGTGTAACGTGTGTTAATGTCATTTAGAAAGTAGTTAGGATGAAGGATCTCCTCGCACCATCTGCATCCACTCACCTGAGGTTACAGGTACTCCACACCATGCCATGTTTTGATTATTTTTTATGATGCAAATGTTTGGATTGTGAGACGCATCATGACGTGGGTGTGACATTGTGCTTTGATGTTCCATCTCTTCCTCCTTATGAGGATTGATGATGAATTGGGTGATGGCAAATTTTGAAGTAGAGGGATTGTGGAGACGAATTTGGTATAAGGGAAATATGGGGAGATGTGACAGTAGCGACGAATTTGTAAATGTGTAGATTTTTGTACATATGGGGTAAGGGCAAGGGTAGTGTAGGTGACAGGGGGGTGACGTACGGTAGGGACGAGCTTTCTCATTTCGCTCTCCGTACGCATTTCGCCTTACATTGCCTTATTGATGTGTACCCTTGTGACCTTACCCCTCGCTCATTTGTCTTGTCCCCCTTTTGTCTCCCACATGACCTGTGCGCCATTGGGCGCCGAGGGGAGCGTGCGTGAGTCCTCCATTGTGCGCCCGGAATTCCCAGAACCAGCTGTCTGCATCGATGCACCACATTATGGACCACATGTCTGTGGCCGAGCACCACTTATGGACCCCATGGGTTGGGGCATGGCCCCTCTGCTGGAACCGGCCATGAGGGCCCGAAATCTTGCTAGCGGACCTTGGCCACAGGGCACCGATGCCCCACAGGTGAACCACACTATTCGGCCCTGTGGGCCATAAATTAAAAAAAATGGACACCTTGGGTGCATTTCATTTTATGCTCAAATAGGCCGCCAGTAAGAAAATGAAAGGAAATGACAACATCTGGAAGAAAGTAAATAGCCAGCAGAGGGAGCCGAAGAGCAAGAGACCACCTGCAGGGTTAGGGGTTGTTGGTTTATTTTTATTATTGAACATTGACGAACTATGATGACTGGGCACCGATTGGTGCCTGAGGGTGTATTGGTGCGTTTTGGGTGCTTTCATGGTGCATTGATGCAGAGCAGACTGTCTCCCCCCCCAGAAAGAACAATCACAGGTCCTGGGTTAGTCTTGTAAATAAAAGTAGCGTCAACTGTAAATGAAGCTCCCTACCGGCTGTATGTTTAGTTTGACGACCATTCCGCAATTCGGTTAACTGTGGGCGTAAGTCTGTTAGGCAGGGTGCAATGGAGTAGCGGGACACATTTATTTATGTTTTAAAACTGTCGCACTCAGGGTCAGGTTAAAAGTAGAGGGAACTACACCTACGTGTCACACTAAATAAAAGTTGTAGGCCCGGGACGTGCCTAAGAGGAGGAGGGTGCAGTGTTGCGGATATGAGGACTGTATTTTTTTTGATTGTGTGTATTATTATTATTGTTATTATTATTCTGCGCCTCCTGCCTCCGGAGCTGTGTAAAGGTAAAAGGGCGTCCCATAATTAGTCCACAAGCATACACGTCAGCCAATCATAGAATACCCCTGTTCGATAGTTATATCTTATTCTGTGTTTTAGGGTAAGGCTGTGTCTCCCATTAATAGAAGTACTCCATTGCACCAAGTGAAAGAGATAGATTCCCTTCATTCCCATTCCCAAAACCTCCATTCCCCCTTTTCGTCGATTGGAAACTACCTCCGCTCCAATTGCCGCCATTGACCACGAGGCAGGGTTGGGGAAGCAAGGCGGGTCCCCACCTCGTCATAGAGGGGAGGAGTGAGTCAGCCCCACTCAACCAACCACGAACAAGGGGTTGGACTTGGAGAGGGTGTGGAAAGAAACATCGAGGAGGTTCGCGAAGGTTGAGGGGTGGGGCCTATATAACCCACAGCAGGGCGTTTCCCAAGTAGCAGAGAAGGGAGATGAGCTTTGACGACAGAGAAACTGCGAAAGAAGTCCAGGGTTGAACTGCAGCTCGAGCCACCGAAACTGCACTCACTGCAGCTCGAGCCACCGAAACTGCACTCACTGCAGCTCGAGCCACCGAAACTGCACTTGCTGCAGCGCGAGCCACTGAAACTGCATTTGCTGCAGCTGGAGCCACCGAAACTGCAGCCACAGCAGCGTGAGGCCTGGACGGCAGTTTGGAGCAGGGCCGCGAAGGAGCGGCGGCTGCCCACGAGTCGATCAGCTGCAGAACTAGTTGGACCTCCCTATCCCGCCAGCCATCCACAAGCCACCCACCTGCCATCCCTATCATCATTCCCTGTGTAAGTGTGCTCGTAGTCTGTCTTTTGTCTTGTCCCTGGGTAGTAACCATAAGTCTGTAAAAGCTAGTATTTTCACTGTGTCACCTGCGTCTCATGTGCTTGTAAATAAACGTGACTGCTGTCTTTTTGCTTATGTGTGTGAATAGTAAATAAATTTAGTAGTATTTCCAAACCTTTCTTTGCCTTCGTTTTCCTCTTTGCATTCGGTCGCTTTAGAGTTTTCCCGATTGAATAGCGGTGGCGCGATCCGGCCAAAGTTTGGGGCAAATCGGGTATTAGTCGGGGAATAACTGTTCGGCCGCGGTTACACCACCGCTCGGTCAAAATAACATCTTTAACCGCGTCCGTAACAATATTATATATATATATATATATATATATATATATATATATATATATATATATATATATATACATACATACATACATACATACATACATACATACATACATACATACACTACCTGACCAAAAGTATGGGGACACCCATTCTAATTAATGGATGAGGCTGTTTCAGCCACACCCATTGCTGACAGGTATATATAATGAAGCACACAGCCATGCAATCTCCGAAGAGAAACATTGGCAATAGAATGGGCCGTACTGAAGAGCTCAGTGACTTTCAACATGGCACCGTCATAGGATGCCACCTTTCCAACAAGTCAATTCGTCAAATTTCTGCCCTGCTAGAGCTGCCCTGGTCAACTGTAAGTGCTGTTATTGTGAAGTGGACACGTCTAGGAGTAACAACAGCCCAGCCGCAAAGTGGTCGGCCACACAAGCTCACAGAACGGGACCGCCGAGTGCTGAAACATGTAAAAATCGTTGCAACATTCACAACTGAGTTCCAAACTGCCTCTGGAAGCAATGTCAGCACAACAACTGTTCATCGGGAGCTTCATAAAATGGGTGTCCATGGCTGAGCAGCCGAACAAAAGCCTAAGATCACCATGTGCAATGCCAAGCGTCGGCTGCAGTGGTGTAAAGCTCGCCGCCATTGGACTCTGGAGCAGTGGAAACGCATTCCCTGGAGTGATCAATTGCGCTTCACCATCTGGCAGTCCGACGGACGAATCTGGGTTTGGCGGACGCCAGGAGAACGCTACCTGCCTGAATGCATAGTGCCAACTGCAATGTTTGGTGGAGGAGGAATAATGGTCTGGGGCTGTTTTGTCATGGTTCAGGCTTGGCCCCTTAGTTCCAGTGAAGGGAAATCTTGACGCAACAACATACAATGACATTCTATATGATTGTGTGCTTCCAACTTTGTGGCAACATTTTGGGATAAGACCCTTTCCTGTTTCCGCATGACAATGCCCCCGTGCACAAAGCGAGGTCCATACAGAAATGGTTTGCCGAGATCGGTGTGGAAGAACTTGACTGGCCTGCACAGAGCCCTGACCTCAACCCCATTGAACACCTTTGGGATGAATTGTAACGCCGACTGCGAGCCAGGCCTAATCGCCCAACATCAGTGCCTGACCTCACTAATGCTCTTGTGACTGAATGGAAGCAAATCCCAGCAGCAATGTTCCAACATCTAGTGGAAAGCCTTCACAGAAGAGTGGAGACTGTTATAGCAGCATTGGGGGGACCAGGATCAACTCCGTATTAATGCCCATGATTTTGGAATGAGATGTGTGATGTTTGGGTGTCCACATACTTTTGGTCATGTCATGTATATACATACATAATACATATATATCTATATATCTATCTATATATATATATATATATATATATATATATATATATATATATATATATATATATATATGTATATATATGTGTATACACAGTGCGTATCAAAAAAAGGTAATCCGAATTCAAGGGGTTAATATGCAAAGGTTATTTATTTTGACAATTTACATGTGGTTTACTAATTAAGAGGAGATCCTCAGCTTTCCATTGATACCTTCCATGCATCATTGCTGTCACACATGACCGAGTACATGTTCATTTAAAATGACAAGTTCAAATCACATTTTTACAAGTTTGGCTAATCGATGCAAGTCAGGATAATTGGTGCAAAATGAACGTCAAATGTGAACTTTTCTCAGGAATGATTGGCCTTTATGCACCCACACCCTCAACATTTCCACCTCCCCTTTCAACCCAAAGCTCACAGCGGCGGAGCATGCCCTTAACTGCTCGTCTCACCATAGCCGGGTCATTGCGCAAAGCATCCACTTCATGTCGAATACGGCCCTGCATTTCGTCAAGATCACCGGGAGGAGTTACGAACATCTTGTTCTTTAAATGTCCCCAAAGGAAATAATCACATGGTGTGAGGTCAGGTGATCTTGGCGGCCATTCCACTGCATGATTGAGGGTGATGACTCGGTCTCCAAATAGTTCCCTCAGTCGATCTCGGACAGCGAAAAGACGATGTGCTGGGGTGCCGCCTTGGGCCCAGCAGAGATATCTGAAGACACCACGAACCTGTTACTCAAAGTTCTCCTCCAGCTGCTGTAAAATTTCATCAGTGATCATCTGCAGGTACCTGTTACCATTGACATTCCTTTGAAAGAAAAATGGTCCGATCACCTGACCACTTCCACAAAGTCCCAACCAAACAGTCCACTTTTGTCGATTCATGTTGGTGTCAAAATTAAATTCCGGGGGTTGTGCTGTCAGTGCATATTCAAGAACATTATGGGTATTGACCTTGCCGTCCATGGCGAAAGCAGCTTCGTCACCGATAACGAGATACTGCAGGAAATTGACATCTGCTTCGCAACGTGCTATCAAGCATCTGGCAAGCACCAGCCTCCTGGCAAAATCCCCTGGCGTAAGTTGATGCCGGATGTGAATCCGATATGGTTGTTGGTGGAGGTCCAGTCTTGTGATTTGGTTGAATGTTGCCGAAGGCAATCCTGTCCCATTTCGTCTTGCGCTGGTATCCCGAGGTTGCTCCAAAACTTGCTGCCTTACTGCTGCAATGTTCATTTCCGATCGTCCAGTGCGCCTCCTACCAGAATTCCCCTTGATGCGGTTAAGGCTAGTGCCATGCTCTTGGTATTTTCTAACATTCGCCCAGATGGTTTTGGCTGCTGGAGGCTCCCGTTCTGGGAAACGCTCCCTGAACGCATGACGAGTTCGTTGCAAACTTCCAGTTTGGTGAAAGGTTGTAACCACGAAGGTCCGCTGTTCAGTCGTAAGTTAAACCATCTTTTGAAAGACTCAGACTGTCTCTAAACCCATACACTGTCGACCCATCTTAAATACCCATCTTAAACAAAGGATGACGCAACCGACGATTACCAGACCAGCTTAATAATTTTACATAATCAACTTGGCAGTCGACAAGTAATGCGTCCATTTAAAACTGTCTTGCACCGATTAGCCAAACTTGTAAAAATGCGATTTGAACTTGTCATTTTCAAGGAACATGTACTCGGTCATGTGTGACAGCAATGATGCATGAAAGGCATCAATGGAAAGCTGAGGATCTCCTCACAAATGGTAAACCACATGTAAATTGCCAAACTAAATAACCTTTGCATATTAACCCCTTGAATTCGGATTACCCTTTTTTGATACACACTGCATAATGTTATGTCTGGGAGTAGAGCAAAATCTAGAGCCAGGTAGATCTGTATAGGTAGGTATTCAACTGTCGCGATAGGGAATCTACCTGTGATAAGTTCTGTGTTTTAGTCCAGTTTGTCGGGTTAAGATGTCTGCTTGTGAGCATACCAGGATGTTTGAGTGTTAGATCGTGTCGGGATTAAGATAAACCCCTGTGTGTCACACCTGGTAATCAAACCTTTGTCCCTTATGGCAATGCACACCAACATAGACAATTAGATAGGCCCTTAGTACAACATTAAATAATTCCCTTCCCTGACAAGGACTTCGGAAGAATACAGGCAAGAGGCCAGTTCAGGGCACCGCCGCATGGGCCGCAGCCAGCTACACCTCCGGCAGGCCTAGCCACATCGAGTAGCACGAGCTATGACCACGCCACAGGGAAAGTGTGATTCGGTGGAGGGCACTGATTGGGTGGCGCGCCAAGGCTGACGTCACCGCCGCAAGGTTATATCAAGGAGCGCCGAGCGACATTTGCCCTCTTGCACATCCAGTTCTCTCTTGTGCAGCACGTCCCTCTGGCCCTCTTGCATGTCCAGCTCGAACCCTTGTGCTTTCTGGCCAGCTCAGTGTGTTTGAAGCTCTTGCGGTCCTTCTTGGTCTTGAGAGGTCCTGGTGGTCGTTGGCCCGCCATCTGTGTGGTGCTTGGAGCGGTGCTCGGTGCTCCTGGAGCCCAGAGTGGTGCACGGACCTCGTGGGCGGTCGACGAGGAGCCTGGGGTGGGCGTTGGCTCAGGCCTTCATGGTGCGGTGGTGCTGGAGCGAGGGACCTCGTGGTGTGTAATGGAGCTTGGAGACGCAAGACGACAAGACAGATAAGGACGCACCACATTCTCAATTACATAACGAACGTTTTTTCTTTTGGTAATTCCTTCCTGTGTCTCGTTTCTGAAGTGAGGTGTGTGGGATCCCAATTTAGGAGCATTATTTGATTACCGTCGCGTTTCATTGTTTCGGGTTCCGTGAATAAATCTTTATTTTTGTACCTTCTAATACTTAGGCAGTTAAGACTGAAAAATAGGGTGTATCGTTCATTTTTCAGGAAAGCACCAAATTTGGCACAGATGTAGTATGGACCTATACAATTGTTTTCCTGAGGGGCGCCCAAAAATTCAGAACCCCTGGTGGCCGCCATATTGAATTTCAACATGACCGCCCTCTGTGACCTATTTCCCTCAATAACTTCTATACTATGAGCGATAACACCACAGTTCCAGTGTCTTACCCCATGTTTTCATGGTCTCTGAATCCAATGGGATCAATTGCATAAAGATTGACATCCATCATCTTTAATTTCAAGATGGCCGCCATGGTGTTTCCATTTTCCTTGAATCTCTCATAGTATTTTAGGTAAAATTTCAATTCCAAGTGATACACATTGTTTTATTGGTCTCTGATAACAATGGAATGGTATTAATTAATCAAAGTTACACACAGTTGCAGTTTTAACTTAAAATATTGTGGGCACTTGAAAGGTGGAGGCTCTCGCACAGATGCATAGTACTACAAGCACTGTCCATCGCAGTCACACAGTGATGTGCAGGGCAGATTTGCCCTGGAGCATTTAGTTGCCTTTACAGGCCGACTTACAATGGCAGCTTGTAAGCTCTGAACATGCCTCCTGTATCAGTGGTATTGTGGTCCAAATTGGTGTCCAAGAAGTCCCTGTTTTCATCCAGCCCCAATCAGCTGGTGATGGAAGTTCTGGGTAGGGCACAAGTGCCTGACTCCATACGTGTCCAGCCTGAAAACATGCACGTTTTAGGTGTTGTTCGAAGGCGTCTGCTGTTGGGGGAATGTGATCAATTGTTCTTGCCTTCTTCGTGAACAAGTGTCGGCGCATGTCATTCACTGTCTTTATCTCGGTAGTCCGGTCATAGAGGATGGCAACATATCTTTCTATGCTCTGTAGTTCCATAGTAATAGCGTCCACAGATGGCCTATAAGCGAGAGCATGAAAGGTCTGCGTAATCCTGGGGTATGCCTCCCAAGCCTTCCAGGCTGTCTTTTTCCCAATTTGGGCAAAAAATGACACTGTGTCGCAGCCAGTGAAGGCATGAAATAATGGCAAAGACTCGGACTTCCTGCGGCCAAGGCCGGTGCCAATTTTATGGATGGCAAGGTAGCGGTAGCTTTTACCAGTGCCAATGGCAATCCAGAGTTCCTCCACACCGTGTGACTGGTCGGTAAAGTAGTGTGCTATTGCCAAGACCACAATATCAGAATCTACAGTTTGAATCAATACCCGTTTTCTCCCCTTTTTCACGGCATCCAGGACATTTTTGGGGATTTTTTGAATTTTCTGAATTTTTGGGCGCCCCTCAGGCAAACAATGGTATAGGTCCATACTACATCTGTGCCAAATTTGGTGCTTTCCTGAAAAAATGAACGATGCTTCCTCTTAACTCCCTAACTATAATCTTGTCGCTCGTGAGTTCATTAATTTCCCTGCAGGATCGAAGCTGCCGTCGGTTCGCCTTCCACAGGTACGCGCTTTTACCGCAGCTTTCCACTTCCCTTCCTCTTCCCGCGCTACATAAGTAGAATCCGTGTTTGGTCGTCGCCTCAAGTAAATCCGTTCTGGTCCATCCGCGGTCCCTGGTGTTAACCGAAGGGTCCGCGTGACAACTGATGTCAGGAGTGAGGATCTGGGCCCGTCGGAGAAATTTTTTTGGTCCGCGGCGAGACATCGACACGGTCGGGCGTACATCATGCCCAGCATTTGGACAAAATCTTTTCGTAGTCCGAGGTGATAAATTTGCATAGTCGATTGGGCTTACGGGACGCGAACGGCACGTCATTAAATTTAATTTTATTCCTGTTGTAAGAGCCGTGCGGGAAAGCGACCTCCTTTACGGATGGAGGAGGTGGGCAATATAGAGGAAGGAAGGATGGAAGATGTGGGAAGCATTGGGAGTGAGTCGGAAGTAGTGGGGTAGAGAGTAGTGCTTCCCCCACCATAGGTACAGCCCCGATACCCGACCAGATGTGGGATCGATTCTTCAGGGAAATGAGGGCTCAGAGGGAGCACAGTGAGCAAACCAGTGCAGAAATACGGGAAATGAAGGATGGATTGGAAAATAAAATGGATGCCTATTATGAATGACTGAATAACAGCATTGATGCCCGGGGTGAACTGATCAAAATAATGAGGGATAGTTTGGAAGGAAAGGTAGAGGGAATGAACGAACGAAGGAGTGAACCGGGGAAGGAAACACAGGAGAAGCCAAGGGTGGCAGAAATTTAATCGGAACGGGGGGAAGCCAAATTGGGAATTGCACCGGGAATGGCAATGGAAGTAAATGGGGAGGGCCCACAGGTGAACGTGGAGTGCCAAGAGGTGAATGGGGAATGTGAAAATTGTAATGGAGGATGTTTCCCACATGCTGGCCTGGAGGTTTATCGGGACCGGGTGGATGTCACAACACCCCAACCGGGGGATGGATTTGAATCCTTGCAGCACCAGGGCGGTGGTGCAGAGCAAGAGGGGATAACATTATTGGGGGCCCAGGTAGTGGAGCCGGACCGGGTATTTATTGGGGAAGGCCTGTCGTGGCCAGAAATAATTTGTGATGATGACGGGGATGATGAGAATGATGTGATTCAGCGGCTGGGGACCTGGGACAGTCCCATGGAGGTAGAGGTTGATCAGATCCAATGGAGCTTGGGGGATGAGGTGAGTCGGTCCGAGGAGGAGGGTGTGGTGACCGAGGGAACCCTCACCATGCACTGCGGTTTGGCAACAGAGGCTCCAAAATTGAATGACCAGTTGGGGGAGTGTGTTGGCTCCGGGCTGGATTGTGACACTGGGGAGTCGGGAGATCGAACCTCAGATGATTTGGTTCCTGTAGGGCATTTGGACCAGTTGCAGGGAGGGGCAGAATAACCTGTGATAGAGGTTGTTACCTGCAGCTGCGGTGATTGGACACCTGGGGCCAAAATTTAAAAAATAAAATCTAAAATAAAATTAAAATGGGAGTTGGATTTGGAGCAGCCTTGGTTGGAGTTGGTCCCTGGGCTGCGGGATTTGGACCAGGAGAGGTCATTGAGGATGGCCTCGGGGAAAAGTTGCCCCTTTCGAAATTTGGGGACGCCAGCCAGCTGGGGGGCTGTGCTGGTGAGATTTGGACGTGGGGTCCAGCCATGGGTGTCGTGGTACGACCTGGGCCCCATGGGGGGTCTGGTGGAGTGTGGGGTCCTTTGTCCGTCGGGGCACCGCCCGAGCTGTTGGCTCGGGCTGGCAGGGTCACTAGACCCTGGTAGAGGTTAAGACCTCCAGGGGGTCCGAGGTGGTTTCTCAAGCCTGGGATGGCATATATTGAGGACCACTAGGGGGAGGTGTTGTGGGTCATGCTTTGGTGGTGGCACTGTGGACGGCCAACTTGGGCCTGATGTGGTGACCACCCGGGCATGCGGCCTGACACCCTCCTCCTGAGACTCTGGGACAGCCAGCATGTGGTTACCTGCCATGCTGTGTTGGTCTATGGATGCGGGTCGAACCGAATGGACAGGGATCGACATAGCCTGCCGGACAACCATTGGGGGCATCTGTGGAATGTGATGGTGTGAGAGTGACCTTCCACAGATGTTCCGTTATGATTTATGGACTCTCGGTTTGGGAAGAGAGCCATGGGAATGTGAATCGGGAATGTGTAACGAGCCGAGCATATGGGCCATGTTCGGCTGGCATGTGTATGGCAAAGCATCTTTCTTTGGTGAAATGAGTGAATTGTGACAAATGTTTGGCATGGGTAATCTGTGGGTTAGATGCAAATTTAAGGGTGAATTTTGAAATGTTATGGTGGTCACTGCACAGTGACACCATTATTGATCCAGGTGTGCTAGACCAGAGTGTTGGAGGCTGGAAAAAAATTCATAGGGTAGCAGGACACAGCTTTCAACTGGTTGTGGGGGCGACTGTGCCGATATTTGGGACGCGGGATCATGGGGATGGAGTTGGGGGTCTGGGGGTCAACGTGGTGCTATGGGTTTCCGAGGTGTGTGGACCATGTCTTCTGGGTGGGTCTCCTGGTGGAGCATGGCTGTCGACTGGACCTTGGTGTGGTCAAGTGTGGGTGAGCACTGGGGGGCTGTAGTTCTGTGGACTGGGCCGAGGTTGTGCGTGCGGTAGTGTGTGTTGGCAGCAGGTGCTCACCTCATTGGCCAGCTGGGGCTGGTGCAGCTGTGTTCCTCGCAGGATGGATGGTGGGTCGCACCCTTATGGACACTCATGGGCCATGTTGGCGTTTTGACTGCTCACCTTGTCCCGACGACCCTTGCACGGTAGAGGTGCGGAGCTGTCGTGGCCACAGGTAGTTGGGTAGTGATAATCACCGTTGGATGCGGATTCACATGCCTGCCAGTGTAGTGGGGAGAAAAGAGAAATTTGGAAGAATTTGATTGGTCCAATGAGAAATTTTGGGATTTTGTGGGTGGATGGCACTTTGGACCTGACCAACCGTAGTTACCTGTATGTCAAGGTAGAGGTAAGGCCTTGCTGGTTACTGTCCCAGGCGTCAGGACTTGCTTGTGAAATTTTGGGGACATGTAATTTGGAGTTGGGGGCGGGTGAGAGTGACGACATGGTCGGTGAGGGGGATGGAATGTGTGCCACACAGAGTCTTGTGGGTGGCGTTTGTTTATGTATGGAGGTGATGTGGTTCTATGTGGTCGTGAGGTTGGAGAAAATGAATGAGTGGCGATTATTGTGTTTTGAGATGTAATGGTAAACTGTGAATGGGGATTTCACATGAGGCAGGCCATGGCAAAGCTTTTGTAACACCATCTATGGAAATGTGTGAGAATTGAATGGCAGCAGGGAAGGAAATGTGTTTTGGGATCTTGTGGGTGGGGAAGGTGTGTATGTCCGCAGGTACAGATCAGGCTCTAAGGAGCAATGCCTGCGCCTCCCACCCCCCTCTGCGGCAATTACCCCTGGCAGCCAGTGATATCTGGAAATTGGAGCTCGTCGGTGGAGGGTCTGGTTGGGCACCCTGGGGTAAAGGAGACCCCCGGCGACCCGTGGAGCTGCCCAGCAGCAGGAGGCAATGGAGCCTGGTGTGTGGAGACCCTCACTGGCGGGGTAACGGTGGAAAGGACTGTTGGGCTGTCACGGGGCCAAGAGGTAAGGGGGGGGGGGGGGGGCAATTAACTTGTAAGTCCGTTGACTTGTTTTGGGACTGCGGGCACCACAGCCTGAAGCACCCCCACCATCTTAGTTGTGCGGTACCTCCCCGCTGCCTAGAGAGAAATGCACACACATATATGACATCAATGCCATGGTCCTGCCGGGGGGTGAAATAAGTGCTTGAAATGATTTTGTGTAGTGATGAGTTGTGGAATGAGAATGAGTGGATAAGGGGTTTGTGTTGAATGAATGAGGGCGAAATCCACCGAGCCGTCACTCACCTGTAACACCTGGACAACAACAACATGCATTTTAAAGGCCATTTTCCCTGCTAGAGCAGGGGTTAGCCTTGCGGTCCCCAGGACAATCTTCTCCATTTTGCCCTAATTTCTGCATCTCTCCTTGTTAACCCCCTTGCCCGCATTTCTTCTTCCACCATCTTTAGCCAAGTCTTTCTCGGTCTTCCCCGTCCTCTACTTCCTTCTACATTCATTTCCATCACTCTTCTCAACCAGTCACTTTCATCCTTCATCAACACATGACCAAACCATCTCAACCTGTTCCTCTTCACAGCATCAATCACAGGCTCTATTCCCATCATCTTTCGCAATTCATCATTTGTCTTCCTCTTTCTCAACGAAACTCCGCACATCCACCGAACCATTCGCATTTCCACCCTTTCCAGCCTTCGTTGCTGCTCTACGTTCATGACCCATGTCTCGCTCCCATAAATCATAACACTTCTCACACATGCAGTATAAACCTTTCCCTTCAGCTTCAACGACACTCCCCTCCTCATCAGCACGCCACTCAGTTCCCAAAACTTCTTCCATGCACATCTCACTCTAGCAACCGTTGCCGAGTCTGATCCACCTTCTCCATTCAGCATGTCGCCGAGGTAGCAAAATGTTTTCACACCTTCCAGCTTCACGCCGTCTCCAAGATCCAACTCAACATTTCAACAACATGGACAGGGCCCGCAGAAATTTAGGGGTACATCAGGATGGCCCCACAGGTAAGGTTGTGTCTTGTGGCATCCACCGGGGGACGCGGTCTGTAGACTGGCTTTGTACAAATGTTTAATAGAGTTGGAATTTTTGTAAGTTTGGTTAAGTTTTGTGGTTAAGTTAGATTTTTGCGTGTTGTTTGTTCCTCCCACCACAGGAGCGATGAAATGAAGACCAATGTACATATTTGATTGCGTGATTGTTAAGGGGATTAGCATGTTAAGGAGAGTAGGTAGGAAGTCCGACTCACTTCCCATAGCCCTCCTGCTTTATTTCGTAGGTTAATTAAGTGTGAGACAGTAAGTGTTAAGACTGGAATGGTAGCGCCTGCAGTGAACCTAGCAGGAGCTACGGTTCCAGGGGGGTGGGGGCGGCTGTGTTATGTCTGGGGGTAGAGCAAAATCTAGAGCCAGGTAGATCTGTATAGGTAGGTATTTGACTGTCACGATAGGGAATCGACCTGTAATAAGTTCTGTATTTTAGTCCGGTTTGTCGGGTTAAGATGTCTGCTTGTGAACATACCAGGATGTTCAAGTGTTAGATAGTGTAGGGATTAAGATAAACCCCTGTGTGTCACACCTGGTAATCAAACCTTTGTCCCTTATGGCAATGCACACCAACATCGACAATTAGATAGGCCCTTAGTACAACATTAAATAATTCCCTTCCCTGACAAGGACTTCGGAAGAATACAGGCAAGAGGCCAGTTCGGGGCACCGCCGCATGGCCCGCAGCCAGCTACACCTCCGGCAGGCCGAGCCACATCGAGTAGCACGAGCTATGACCATGCCACAGGGAACGTGTGATTCGGTGGAGGGCACTGATTGGGTGGTGTGCCAAGGCTGACGTCACCGCCGCAAGGTTATATCTGGGCACGCCGAGCGACATTTGTCCTCTTGCACATCCAGTTCTCTCTTGCGCAGCATGTCCCTCTGGCCCTCTTGCATGTCCAGCTCGAACCCTTGTGCTTTCTGGCTGTCTCGGTGTGTTTGAAGCTCTTGCGGTCCTTCTTGATCTTGAGAGGTCCTGGTGGTCGTTGGCTCGTCATCTGCGTGGTGCTTGGAGCGGTGCTCGGTGCTCCTGGAGCCCAGAGTGGTGCACGGACCTCGTGGGCGGTCGACGAGGAGCCTGGGGTGGGCGTTGGCTCGGGCCTTCGCGGTGCGGTGGTGCTGGAGCGAGGGACCTCGTGGTGTGTAGTGGAGCTTGGAGACGCAAGACGACAAGACAGATAAGGACGCACCACATTCACAATTACATAACAAACGTTTTTCTTTTGGTAATTCCTTCCTGTGTCTCGTTTCTGAAGTGAGGTGTGTGGGATCCCAATTTAGGAGCATTATTTGATTACCGTCGCGTTTTATTGTTTCGGGTTCCGTGAATAAATCTTTATTTTTGTACCTTCTAATCTTGTCGCTCGTGAGTTCATTAATTTCCCTGCAGGATCGAAGCTGCCGTCGGTTCGCCTTCCACAGGTACGCGCTTTTACCACAGCTTTCCACTTCCCTTCCTCTTCCCGCGCTACATAAGTAGATCCGTGTTTGGTCGTCGCCTCAAGTAAATCCGTTCTGGTCCATCCGCGGTCCCTGGTGTTAACCGAAGAGTCCACGTGACAATATGTATATGGCACTATTTCAATTTTTCAGCAGAGCATGTCATGCAAATTCTATTAATCTCTGTGTTCTGCTTAGAATAAAATTTCCCATGTGTTCTTTGCAGCAAGTCATTAAAATTATGCCTGATGGATGCTGAGATGCTTCTTAAATTTACTGAACATTTATTACAAGAATCCTTGGTTTTGTCAAGTGATGGAAAGCGTTGTTCTTAGCATACGTAGAACTGACCAAACATTCGCAAAGGCTGCAGTTGATTTAACGCTAAAGGAGGATCAATGCAGATGCTGGGTCCCGATTGGCTGAAACCGTAGCATCCCTCAGAACGTGTCAGCAGAAAAATAATGGAGGATGACTCGGGCAATGTGAAGTGCAATTATTGGGCATATGTTCAACATGGCAGGAGTAAAATAACAAGAACATGTTGCTCAGGAGGTGAAGCCACTCAGAATCTAGAGAGATAATTTAGATAGAAGCTAATCCCTGGCATCCATTCAACACTTTATCTTTTTGATGAGGCTGAAAGGGATGAATATCTCTATGACATATCCCCTGGTTGATCTTTGTCATCAGAGGTTGCAGATTATGTAATGAACATCGAGGACATTGGACAGAAATGTTGGGATGAGTTTACCAATGGATGTTTTGAGGACTCTAAGCAGTTTGAAAAACCATTAGCGAGGTAGCAAATCAGGAACTTTGGCTGCAAAGCAATACAGCTCACCAGAAAAGGTAAAGATATGGAAATTGAAGAATTCAATGGAACACGAGATCTGTTTGGCAGACTACTCCTTCTTGGAACCTTGTTAGCTATTGACTTGTCAATGGTGTTCAGCTACCCCATAACTCCTGTGCCATTGTCACTGGCACATGTTGATGGATCACCCTCTAAAACAGACATCTCCTAACTCATGAAAAAGCTTGAGAGTTAAGTAGTCAGTGCGTCACCTGATGTGATTGACGTTGTTGTTGTTGTTGATGCAATGTTTTTTATTCAGACGTTAGCAAATTCTCAATAGTACGTTTGGTGGGATTGCCCTGGTGATCCTCACAAAATTGTGCATATTTGCTCCATGGGTAGACTTTGTGTGTGTGATACATAAAACAGTCCATCAACAAAGGATGTTGAGAGATCAAGTTGTGCATCTACTGATTCGGAATTTGTGATTGCAGGACCAGAGCAAAAGTGCCCTCAAACCATTATACAAGGACTGACATCGAGGAAATTCAAGACTGTGCTGTTGAAATTTTTGTTAAATGAATGGCAGAGTGAAAGTTATGTGTAAGTGCTAAAGAAGAAGCAGATTGTCATGGGTTTGGAGCAAGATCGCCATCGTTTCGAAGTAAAAGAGGGGATCTGACGAGAGGCATGCCATTCCTGTCCTGGCATCCCCACATGAAGAGACTGACACACAAATTAACCGGCATATTAGACATATTTGTGAGTCACAAAAATATTCAAATGCTGACATTATTGGAAGATCATCTGACAATGACATCATGATATTCACATGTTATTCATATGTTATTCACATGACTTTGGCTGATGATGAGGAGGAAGAGGAACCAATATACAGCTCTTCATCTGACGATTCAGAGTGGGACTCTGAATTTATTGAATATCGTGTCCTTGAACTATCGATATAAATTTATGAGGAATATGGACAATGACAAGAAGTACATGTAATACTAGTGGGGTATGCTTACATATTGTAAGCAATAACGAACCGTGCTTCGTACGTAGGTACATAATAAATAGAAGCTTTATGATTAGAGGTAAGCATCACTGACCTGCTGCTAGATATCAATTTAGGTTTTTATTTCACAGTTTACAGTTATAGAAATTACAATTTCCAAATGCTCGATATCGATTGACGTTGTTTTTTTTTACGGACACGTTTACGGTTATTTAGGTAAACTTTCATTTACGGACGCTTTTTCTTTTTTTCATTTACGGACATTATTGTCACGTTTATTTCACAATTTACAATTATATAAATTACAATTTTCAAATACTAGATATCGATTGAGGTTTTTCAAATTGTTATTTTATGGACGCATTTACGGTTATTTATGTAAAGTTTAATTTACGGACGCTTTTGCTTTTTTCATTTATGGACATTATTGTCATGTTTATTTCACAATTTACAATTATATAAATTACAATTTTCAAATACTAGATATCGATTGAGGTTTTTCAAATTGTTATTTTATGGACGCATTTACGGTTATTTATGTAAAGTTTAATTTACGGACGCTTTTGCTTTTTTCATTTATGGACATTATTGTCATGTTTATTTCACAATTTACAATTATATAAATTACAATTTTCAAATACTAGATATCGATTGAGGTTTTTCAAATTGTTATTTTATGGACGCATTTACGGTTATTTATGTAAAGTTTAATTTACGGACGCTTTTGCTTTTTTCATTTATGGACATTATTGTCATGTTTATTTCACAGGTGACAGTTATAGACGTTACAATATTCAAATGCTAGACATCAATTGATGTTTTTTTTACAGACAGGTTTATGGGTTTTTTTAACGTAGATTTTCATTTACGGACGCTTTTTCTTTTTTTCATTTACAGATATTATTGTCATGTTTTTTCACAGTTTACAGTTATACAAATTACAATTTTCAAATTCTAGATATCGATTGAGGTTTTTTTTGAGGAAGCGTTTATGGTCGTGCCGACTTCGATGTCCATCGGCACGGCAAATTTCAGCTTTCTACGACACACGGAAGGTACCAAACATTAATATCAGTCAGTCAGTAGTTAGAAAGAGTTTTATATACGTATTAGAAGATAACCATTTTAAATACCTTCCATTTCAATAACTACTGTGTATGAAAACGTTTGACATATTAAAATTATTACTTTATTCAATGCCGATGATGTGGGAACTATGTGAAAGATGCTGATTTTGATAGATTTCCGCTCCCTTTGGTGTGTTCTGCTTTTCACCCAAAAATGTGAGGCGGACATCAACTTTGACCCCGTGTTGTGGGTCTCTACCCTGTAGGATGCCAAAAATAAATGGTGCACTGCCCATGGAGTTTACTTTTTGTGAACTCCATTGATAGACCAATCTGAAAATATCCTCAAACCTAGTGGCCTCAGACACAACATTAAACCTCCCCTAAGCTCTTGCTCTAATAGCGCTCCACACTCATAGCACATCACATCAGCCTGCGGAACGACGAGTTAGTTAATCTTACAGAGTGGGAAATAACCACAGGGAATCCTATATGTACACACTTGCAATATATACATATACAATGATACATACAGTGCATTCAGAAAGTATTCAGACCCCTTCACTTTTTTCACATTTTGTTATGTTGCAGCCTTTTGCTGAAATCGTTTAAATTCATTTTTTCCCTCATCAATCCACACTCAATACCCCATAATGACAAAGAGAAAACAGGATTTTAGAAAGTTTTGCAAATTTATTAAAAAGAAAAAACTTCTGAAATATCATATTTACATAAGTATTTAGACCCTTTGCTATGACACTTGAAATTTAGCTCAGTGCCTCCCATTTCTCTTGATCATCTTTGAGATGTTTCTACACCTTCATTGGAATCCACCTGTGGTAAATTCAATTGTTTGGACATGATTTGAAAAGGCACACACCTGTCTATATAAGGTCACACAACTGACAATAGTCAGGGCCCTTAGGGAAATTTTGGGGCCGTTTAGTTCAAATTCTTCCAAAAGCAACAAATTTGACCCAGATGTTGCCCATGCCATACTCTTTCGATTTTTGACGGGCGCCAAGACGGGCGCCCCCCCCCCCCGGGGGCCCCATATTGGCGAAATACTAAATGGCCGCCACCCGGATTAGAGGAACATCAGTTAAATAACCAAAAGGGTTGGAATCATGTATGATACCACTTTTCAGGGGTTTTCGAGGTCGAGGAATCCAATTATGATGTTATTTTGATGATTCGAGGTCAAGGTCAACCCTCAAGGTCATCTTAAAGGTCATTTTTGAGTCAAACATGTCGGTGTTTGAGTTTTTTGCCAAGATTTACGCGAGGTTCACCATTTTATGTTTCTGGGTTGGGTAATCGAACTCTGGCCTTATTTTTGACAATTAGAGGAAATATTTACATGTCTATTTCCTAATTTTCAGGCATATGCAGTTCATCAGTCTAATTACAAAGGTACGGATTTTGATGTTTTATGAACTGTATGCCATATCCTTGTGTTTAATATTTGTGCGATCATGATCCGGGTTCATGTATACATGATTGTATACATGTCATAAATATGACGTCATAGGTCATGTGACCTGGCGGCCATATTGGATTTTATGAAAACCTTAAAAATGGATCCCTGCCTTCATTTTTCGATCGATTCATTTTGAACTTTGACCACTTATAGTACGCCATGTGATTGGATGCATATCCTAATTATGACGTCATAGGTCAGGTGACATGGCGGGATGGACCGGTATGGTCCCCGGATCATACCGCCCTTGGCGCCCGTCAAAAATCGAAAGAGTATGGCATGGGCAACATCTGCGCCAGATTTGATGCTTTTGGAAGAATTTGAACCAAAATATCCCTAAGGGCCCTGACTACAATGCATATCAGAGTAAAAACCAAGCCATGAGGTCGAAAGAACTGCCTGCAGAGCTCACAGACAGGATGTCACTGTTCTCTGCTGTTGTACTTCTGTGCTTCCCTCTCTCTCTCCATCTTGTCTGCCGCTCCCTTTATTGTTTGTTTTGTGTCCGTTTTTTTTTGTGATTGATGTTAGCTCTTACACGAGCCTCGATCTTGTATACAAAAAAAGAAAAAAGAAAAAGGAAAAAGACCTTCAACTTTGAAAAGTCAAAAAATATGGACCAACCTACGGAAGCAACAGACGGAAGCCAAACAGACGGAAGCCAAACAGTTCAATCTTGGTTTCATCAGACCACAGAATCTTGTTTCTCACAGTCTGAGAGTCCTTTAGGTGTTTTTTTGCAAATTCCAAGCGGGCTTTCATGTGTCTTTCACTGAGGAGAGGCTTCCGTCTGGCCACTCTGCCATAAAGCCCAGATCGGTGGAGTGTTGCAGTGATGGTTGTCCTTCTGGAAGTTTCTCCCATCTCCACACAGGATCTCTGGAGCTCAGCCAGAGTGACCATCGGGTTCTTGGTCACCTCTCTTACCAAGGCCCTTCTCCCCCGATTGCTCAGTTTGGCCGTGCGGCCAGCTCTAGGAAGAGTCCTGGTTGTTCCAAACTTCTTCCATTTGAGAATTATGGAGGCCACTGTGCTCTTGGGAACCTTCAATGCAGCAGAAATTTTTCTTGTAGGCTTCCCCAGATCTGTGCCTCGACACAATCCTGTCTCTGAGCTCCGCAGGCAGTTCCTTCGACCTCATGGCTTGGTTTTTGCTCTGATATTCATTGTCAGCTGTGAGACCTTATATAGACAGGTGTGTGCCTTTCCAAATCATGTCCAATCAATTGAATTTACCACAGGTTGACTCCAATCAAGGTGTAGAAACATCTCAAAGATGATCAAGAGAAATGGGAGGCACCTGAGCTAAATTTCAAGTGTCATTGCAAAGGGTATGAATACTTATGTCAATGTGATATTTCAGTTTTTTCTTTTTATAAATGTGCAAAACTTTCTAAAATCCTGTTTTCTCTTTGTCATTATGCGGTATTGAGTGTAGATTGATGAGGGAAAAAATGAATTTAAACGATTTCAGCATAAGGCTGCAACATAACAAAATGTGAAAAAGTGAAAGGGTCTGAATACTTTCTGAATGCACTGCATACATATATATATATATATATATATATATATATATATATATATATATATATATATATATATATATATATATATATATATATATATATATATATATATATATATATATATATATATATATATATATATATATAACACTTCCATAACATTTATAGGAGGAGCTTTGTATACTAAAATAATAGAAGCCCAGCACATCTCGTCATGCAAAGCATGCTTTGGGGACCAGCAAATAATGTCCGACCATGAGAAATGAATATTGCGAGATCCTCAAACCATACAAATGAATGCAAAATTCGTTGATTTGAAATTTCAAACACTGATATTCACCTCAGCCATATGAAAGAAGAAGAAAATGCAAGCAATTGGCAAGCTACGGCCAGATTACCTTCCTTCTAGAGGTTTTGATATCCTTTGCTTTGTCTAAGTTCACTCTGGGAAGGACTCCAAGAGATGTTGGAGATTGAGCTGTCAAGTAGCCCTTTGTAATTGCCCTCATGCATCTGCTCCAGAAAAATCTTTCGGATTGGTTGAAGCACAAAGTGATAACAGGAGCACCGTCCATCTCTATACGTTTGTTTGTATTATTCTCCACTGTAGGGAAGTTTGGTTTGAACAATCCCAGTCGCTTTGACTAATCCCATGTGCTGAGAGGATAGCCGAGAGTTATGTACACTCACCACTGGGTTACAAATCCTGGGTTTGAATCTTGGTGCAGCTATAAAATATCAACCTGGTGTTTCGCATGCAGGGTGTCCCGTAAGCGAGCATTAGTGGATGTTAAAAATCCCACAGTGTCTTTCGTGAAGAGTGAACGAATTATCGCCAGCACCATGAACAAATTACAAATTCCTGTTCTGACTTTTCGGGGGCACTGACTGCATCAGTGCATCAGTGCATCAGCAACGCAGCCACACTCTCAATGGTGTGCGGCCGCAATGGTGCGAAGTAGGAAACCCGTATGACGAGTGAAATGAAATGATGAGGAATTCCACATGCTGAACAAGGGTTCACATGAGGTTGTGTCACCCAAAAAAATTAAAAAGAATTGTCACCTTCTTTACCAAGTGTCTGTTCTGATAAATCAAGCTATTCTCCATATAAGAGAACTCTTGGTGATTTGTCATTGTTTTCCCAACGAAAGGCCAGGAAATAGGCGTTTTGGCATTGCAAATGTGCAAATAATGCTCAATCCATTACGAATGGCACAATGCGAGTGCTCACAAATGGGACAGACGGCTTAACGCAATTTTGTGTTTGTCTGCAACTCAGAATTCAAATCGCGGACAACCGGCACCGGTCGTGAGCAAGACAGCACTTTTCTAAAATAAAAATATACAAACACAAAGACAGAGACAGAAACAGGCGGGCATACATTCAGCCAGACACGGAGGCAAACAGACACACACAGGCACGTTGTCTCACATTTGGGGAAGCGAAAATTGAATATAGCAAAGTGTCGAAGATAGACGTGCTCGGGCAGATCTTTAAAGTCAGGTTTCATGGTTACTCCCACCTGATGTGCTGGGTTGTCTGGTGTAAACCTGAAGTGAATGGTTCCAATTATAACGACAATACACATGGGAAATAGTAATTGTAAACGTCTTCACAAACTTTATCTGCAAAAATTCTCAATATGAACTTCATATATAGTTACAATCCCTTTGCACACACCAGTAGCTTTTGTTCTCCACCTGCAAGCCATCCATTTTTTTTTTTTTTTGTTGTATACATAATCGAGGCTCGTGAAAGAGCTAACATTTATCACACAAACAAATAAAACAGACAAACAAACAAAGTATATAAAAAGGGGAGTGGTAGACAAGATGGGGAGAGAAGGGGAAGCACATAAACACAACATTTGAGAGCAGGGACATCGGGAATGTGTGGGAGGGAGAGGGCTTGGGGGGAGGCAGCGTGGCACATCCAGCACACCCAGATTTCCAGCACATCTTCTTGTTTAAGGGTTAATAAAATGTCATGACCTATAAAAGTAAAACAAATAAAAGGAAAATAAATCTTGCAGGTAACTTGAGTAATGAGTATGGATGGGTGATTGTGTACATCTTTGCTGAGTGTGATGTCTATGAGAGGGTCTCGTCGATGGATAATGTGTGGTCGGTGTTGTATATTCTTCGTTCTAAAAGCCCCTTCGCCCAATCCCCCTCTTCTTCCCCAAAAAACATTTTCCCCATTTTAATTACCACTCTTGCGATCCCTGAGCCTGCCACACTTTTCACATCTCCACTCCCTCCCATTCCTTCAATGAAGTGAAGTCGTTTTGATGGATTTATTTAATTTGATGTTTGTGTGTCACAGGCATGATAGGCCGAATCTCCTCATCCTGCTTCTAATTTCCTTGTTATTCCTTGTAATTTTACGAACGCATCCAAACCTGACCTCGTATCCATAATTTTAAACAGTTTTACACTTTACATGCAAGGAAGAGGATTTGTTGGTGTTGCATCCAACATTCGTGAGTTTGAATGTATGACTTGAAATAAGGCAAAAGACCGGGTACGACCACCAAACAAAATATATCGGTTTAGGTTTCGGTGACATAGACGTAATGAACCCTATAAAAAAAAAAAAACACCTTTAGAGGCCATTTTTCCCCGCAAGCGGGGGTTGGCCTTTTTCGGGGACCGTGGTTGTTGTTGTTTTTTGGTCCCCTTTTTGAAGCAATGTTTTACGGCCGGATGCCCTTCCTGCCGCCAACCCTTTTTGTCGCCTTTTTACGACAAACAGGGAATTACCAGTGAACTGGAACTGAACATAGACGTAATGAACCCTTTAAAGTTCCTTAATTGGAACATTTGTTGAATAACATCTGTATTTATGGAATGTGTAGGCACTGACAAGGGATACCGAATGATAACAGAGAGCATACCTCCGCCAGGCTGAACAGTTTAAGTTTTGTATCCCACTGATAGGCCAGATCTGGATTCGGGCCTGAATCAAAATATAATCGGCTTGTTCTTGTCACCTAACTATGTCATCCACCAAGTTTTGTCATAAGTCATGCACAACTTTTTGAACTATCGTGCTACATATCGTTTTTGGACAGATCACTCAATGGTGAAGAATCAGTTTGAAAAAAATTTAAAAATCATATCCGGATCTGGATTCGAATCTACACCAAAATTGAATCAATTCGTCCTTGTCAAGCACCCAACCTGTCCACAAAGTTTCGTCCGAGTCCATCCATAACATTTTGAGATATCGTGCTATATATCGATTTTCTCCTATCTCTCAATGGTGAAGAATCACTGAAGAAAATTCTCAGATCCAGATTCGAATCTTCATCAAAATCTAAACGTTTCGTCCTTGTCACATACCCAACCTGTCCACTAAGTTTCGTCCAAATCCATCAATAACTTTTTGAGATATTGCGTTCACAAACAAACAGACAGACAGACAGAGGTGAAAAAACAGACAGACAGAGGTGAAAACACAACCTCCATCCATCTTCGGTGGTGGAATATCGAATGTACATGACTTACGGATGCCAATCTTTTCACCATGTGGAAGGGCTATGTTTGGGGTTACCTTGCATACTAGGATGTGATAACAAGCCTGTGATTTCTTCTCGGCCAAATATGAAGAACGTTCTGTACGAATTGAGGCCGGTCATGTCCAGTCACGTGGAAATCCCCCCGAGTACCTCTTCCGATAATTAATTGCAATGTGCGATGGAGGGAAAGACGAATGGAGTGTTTTCGAATGACAAAGTAATACCTGGACATGAAAGACAGAAAGGGACTATTTAAAAGACAGAATGGAAGACACATTGGAAGGCAATCATAAGGACGGATGCACATGGACACACGTTCCTGATTCAGACGTAGGAGCAAATGCAGTACTTCCAGACTTTGAACAAGAGCCTTAAGCTGTCCGTGAGTGTAATGTATAGAGACAGATGAAGGGTAAAGGGAGGAGGGAGGAAGGGTTGGGGAAGCTGGAGGGAGGGGGGACAGAGGGAAACGAGGAAGAGGAAAAAACCTTTTTTTATCCACAGATCAACACCAAGGGTTCTGGCTAATCGCGATGAGATCACATGACTTTGCTAATCCAAAATTGCATTCTTGGCCAATTAGTGTACAGGTGCCAATAGATACGTATGAGTTTGAATAACTTTCTATGAGTAAAAAAAAAATAGGCCAACAGAAAGGGTCACCGGTCATGCGCCTTAAAAGCTGAGAATGGGTGCCCTCATTATTCTCACGGCAATGCAGTGTCAGCAATGCAAAGCTGTTAATCCCTGTGCATTGTAGGGTGAGACGTACAGTACCGTACATGGATGACGGTAACCAGGCAGATGAATATTCCTCGGTCACTGAATAATTTCACAGCCAGAGGCAACAGCAACGCCGGGGTACAGCCTCCGTCTAGCTTCCCCGACGTTTTTTTTTAGACTTTTGGCCTGTAAGACGTACAGTACATCAGGCAAGGATCCTCAAAATGAGAAGGGGTGAGATGGAGGTGAAAACATCAGTAGGGGAGGGGAGACCGAGAGAGGCAAGTATGTTCAGTTCCGGTACTTAAGTCACCAATTTCGAGAAAAATCGCACCCAAAATAACAAATAACCCTCGATGACGAAGATACAACAAACACCTACAGGTCTCACTGATCAATTTTATGAAAAAAGGGCCAATTTAACACAGAAATGAAGCACAAAAAATATATAAAGGCTTTCGCAAATAATTTTGTTCATACATTGAGGAAGCCAATTAAGTTAAGTACGGTACAGCGAATTCTAATGTGAACTGCTCAAAAGGTCAGTAATGGGTCCAAGGATATTTTGGATCCATGGATGGATTTTTTTTCATTTATTCGTTTGCAGCAAAAGGCCGTGGGGTAACATCATTGGCTGAGGGCCTGGCTGTGCCACTGATGAAATGCCCTCTGCTGGTTAGGACAGGAATTTGTAATTTGTTCATGGTGCCAGTGATAGCATAGAGACACCGTGGGATCCTTAACGTCCACAAACGAACGGTGGCAGATGTGATGCCCGGTTCAACGTCTATCCGAGGGATGGCGCACACATTGATGAATCACCCTGACCATGGTGGTGGTTCATATGGAGCCTGTGGCTGATTAGCTAAATCATCTTCTGGTGGCGCAGCTGTGCCGCTGATGCAATGCCCCCCCCCCCCCCCCCCATTCCCAGTCAGCTGGTACTCATTTTGCTGACCTCGGTAGGATGAGAGGATTCAAACCCAGGTTATAAACAGCATAGAGGTGAGTGTGCCTACCAACCTCTAAATCCATGGATGATGCAACTCATTCAGGATGATCCTCAAATACACAGAAGGGTCAGACAAATAATGTTAAGCTTTACAATCATAGTTGAATGTTTATTAGGAAAGCCTCTTTATGGACAGATTGACTAAGTGTAAGAAATCGATTGTCTCAATCTGAAAAACCGCCATTTCAGCCTCTCGGTCTCATCAGCCTAGAGTTCTAAGTGAAGTATCTGGTTGTTTCTTGCCTTACCTATACACAGGTGATAACCATAACCACCCAAAACTACTGGTGCAAACAATTTTTCCAACAGATCATTTCTTATTTAAGGGACCCGAACGCAAACATGCTTCCACTGTGAGTCGTAAAGATAGGAAAAGGCAGGGGAATTAAAATGCAAGAGACAATGCGAGAAGAAAGAGAGGCAGAAAAAGACCTCGAGGAAGCCCCAGGCAATCGCGGAGTATAATCGATAAATCGATCGCTTGGCTCACTCGAATCTTTGAAGTTGGAAACTTTAAATGCGACATATCGCCTGTTTCCCTCTGCTTTCTTCCCTCTCTACACAATGATAAAATACAATGAGTGCACAATAAAAAAGGGCAAAAAGCATTTGCTTCTTAGAGATAAACTCTCTCTTTATACTTCTTTTTGATGCTATTTTCTATCAAACTTCATTTATTTCCTTTCTACACTCCATTACATGAAATAACTATTAGGCTCAAGAGTGTTCATTACACAAAGAACAATCTTTTTATTTTCATAATTAAGGGCAATTACAATTGGGGATAAGCTCAACAGGATAAAGGGCCATCTATATAATACATATGCATGGTGGTTCGGATTGGAGGTTCTTCAACGACGGCCATGAGCTCAACAGAAAGGGGAAGCAAGTTTCCAGTGGCCAATGAGCAGGGAATTATGGGACTTTTTTAGGCTAGAGGAGAGTGGAGAAGCTATAAATGGAGGGAAGGCAACTGATACGAGAATGACACTCACTAGAGCGCACACCTCTGCCAGGCTGAACAGTTTACGTTTTGTATCCCACTGATTGGCCAGAGTCAGAGAGATCATCGATGAAGATTTGGAATAGGATGGGGCCAAGAACACTACCTTGGGGCGCTCCAGTTTTGACAGCGAGAGGAGAAGAAGGTTGCGTTGAGAGCCAGACGTTGGTTACGAGAGTAGAGGAAGTCAGTAATCCGAGAGTGGAGTTGGACTTTGATTCCATAGGCAGACAATTTGGGGAGCAAGGCAAGATGCCAGACCGTATCGATAGTTTGAGATATGTCCAAAGAGATGGCCTTGATCTCTCTCATGTCTGATATTGAGGGCCTCCATCTATAGTTGGGAGAGTAGAAGTAGCATGTCCAAGTGTTACGTGCTCCTCCCCGTCCCCTGGTCACGGTGTACCTCTGAGCCCCGAGAGGAGTCACGGCAGAAAAATGTGTTATTCTGTGTGTCAAAGATCAATGGAGAAGCCATCCCAATTGTTACACACAAACAAATATTGTATTGAGATCACACAAGAATAACGGTACAAAAACAATAGTATTCAAAAGTACAATCAATATGTCCTATGATGGTACCATCAGTTTTGCAATATATAACTCACTGTGCTCCAAGTGAGTGTAACAAGAACATTCCCCAATGTCTCTTATTCCCGGCTCCAAGACGAAGTTGATTCGCTCCAGCGATCGCTAGAACAATGTCCAAACGACCAGAATCCGGTGCGGATGGCCAGGCCCGTCACACAGCCGAAGCTGTACAAAGGCGCCCTCAAAGCGACTGGGAAATCCAAAGGCGCCCTACAGGCGACCGAGAGATCACACCCTCGGGTATGGACGAATTAGCCTTCAAAAATCCGCGTCACACACACGCCCCAGATCGACGTCTGAATGCGGGGAGAATTGTCAAAAAGAAACGAAACCGCGAGCGAAGCACAAGTCCTGCGCGCGTCAAAATGGCCGACGACCCGGTCTCGTGGCGCACGGCATGGCGATGATTCTCTCCTGAATCGATTGCAAAACTGGACATGCAGGTTGACCGGTCACAGCGATGACAACTCCGTCGTAGGAATTCCTCTCCCGGAAACCCGAAAGTTCGCTAGTAACTCTGGCTCGCCAACGTTCGCTTCTGAACCCGGAGCAACTCGGCTTTCTTGTCCGACTCATTCGCTCTGCCCTTTTTCCTCTTCTTCATCTTCCGGTTCCCGATCCGTTTCATTTTAAAAACATTCCTTTTACCTTTTGACAATAATAATAGCTATTTCCCTCAAACAACAATAATAATAATACATGGAACCAGAAATGTCTCAAGTGGATGAAAGCCACCACAACGGAAGTGACGAATCCGTAACACGAGAGAGAGAGAGACAGAGACAGAGAGAGACAGAGACAGAGACAGAGACAGAGACAGAGAGAGAGAGAGAGAGAGAGAGAGAGAGAGAGAGAGAGACAGTGAGACAGTGACAGAGACAGAGAGTGACAGAGTGACCCGGTCTGAATCCGAATTGATGGTCTGTGATGAAGTTGTTGGAGAAAAGGAATGATTTTATGTCAATGGCGATGATGGATTCCATGATCGGAAGTAAGCTAATTGGTCTGTAGTTAAGGGGATCCGTTTTTATGCCATTTTAGGTAATGCTGTGAGGTTGGCTGATTTCTAAGCAGATGGGAAATGACCAAAGGGCAGACAGAGGAAGTGCAAGAACAGCAGAGCAAGTTTTTAGGTCACGTGAGCTGATGCCGTCCAGTCCAGTTGCAATGTCAGAGTTGAGGGTTGCCATAAACTTATCCACCTTTTCAGGTGTAAAAGACAAGTAAGGATGCAGAAAGGAGCAAGGAGAGGGTGTGGGGTGAAGGGGAAGCCGGGAGTCTGTGGGGAGGGTGTAATATTGCGAGGGGGAGGGGAAGGGGCGAAACTGGGAGGGGGATGTGCGGGAGGGGGAAGTCCAGAATGGGCAGGACGAGGTCGAAGCTGAGAAGGGACAGGACAAGGGGGATCAAATGGGGGGATGGTACTGACATGGAGGGGCTTGACACCATGAATGTACGTGAATGGGAAATTTATTGTCATGTGCACGCAGCCTTTGCAATATTGATGCCTCAGGATTCCCAAACTGGACAACCTGTGACAAACTTCATGGGTGGGGAGGTGGTGAGAGTGTTCCTGGTTGTAGGCATGGAGGAAAATTTAGCTGTAAGTCAAAGAGGAGGCTGGATGAGCTAAGTGTTTAGGAGTGAGGAGGCTTTGGGAAACAGGCCTTGTTAAGGAGAACAGGAGCAGATTTCGATGAAGAAGAAGAATGAATGTAATGGAGGAATGAATGTAATGGAATGAATGTAATGGTTCCTGATGGAGTAATACGCAGAGAGTAAGGCATTTTAATATACATTACTAGCAGAAGTACCCGGCATTGGCGGGGGAGGGGAGGGGGTGGGGAAGGGAGGGGGGGGGGGAGCGAGCCCCTTGGCAAAGCGAGCGATTTTTTTTTCATAGCGTTCATAGCGTCATAGCGTTCATAGCGTCACAGCGGTCATAGCATCATAGCGATTTTTTTTTCATAGCGTCATAGCGTTCATAGCGTCATATCGTTCATAGCGTCATAGCGTTTCATAGCGTCATAGCGATTTTTTTTTTCATAGCGTCATAGCGTCATAGCGATTTTTTTTTTCATAGCGTCATATCGTTCATAGCGTCATATCGTTCATAGCGTCATAGCGTCATCACGTGATCGCTCTGAGCGAATCAGTGCCCACCTGCGCTGATTCCGTTGATTCCGTGCGCTGAAATGCGCTGAGGTAAATATGAATAAAAAATATGGATCGTCAAATATTTTGAGTTCGGCCATGTTCGTCCCATGCTCAATGGCCATGTTTATGTTGAATATCAAGCATGTAAGCCTCTCCGTTTAGGAGTCTATCGGTAACATTACACACACACACACACACACACACACACACACACACACACACACACACACACACACACACACACACACACACACACACACACACACACACACAAACTGTGTTTTATATATATATAGATGGAAGCGTTTTTTCAATGTTATGAAGAAGTTGAAGGAAGAGAAACTTTTATTCAATGAAGATTTGGGGATATTGAGAAGAAGGGATTGGGAAATTAATAATTGAGCACTGAGATAGGAGTTTGATTTTTTTCCAATGTTGTTGTTGTTGGTTGTTGGTTTTTTTGGGGGGGTGGTAAAGGGTTCCAAGTTGAAGAAGGAGAGATATGTTGTTTGCATTTTTGAGGGAGAAGGGGAAATTGATTGTGCTGAGGGATCAGCAGTAACAATACCTCGGATAAAAGGAGTAAAAACAAGGTAAAATATGGAGGGTACATTCTACTATCACCAGTAGGCCCGACTTAACTCGGGAGATGAATTAAATGATTCAAAACAGCAGAATACGGTTTTGGACAGAAAATTTGATGAAAAACATGAACAGCAAAACAGGATTAAAAACAAAACAGTAAAACACAACATATCTGGTCCGGGGAACTTAGCTTGGATGAGCTGGTAGGAGCCAGAACTGATCAATCTTCCATGTGCACCGAACGCCGAACCAGAAGTTGAACATCCATCTGAGGGATTGCACACACATTGATGTATTGCCTTGCATGGTGACCAATGTACTATGATGGTGGCATTCCAGCCTCCACTGAGGGAGGAGAAGAGAGGGTTACATCAATTGCAACACATTCACTGTACGAGTGGAGGAAGTAAGCATACCAAGTACGAATGGTACCTTGTATACCACAGGCAGCAAGCTTGTCAAGTAGAGCAAGATACCAGACCATGTTGAATGTCCCACATATGTCCAGGGAGACCGTTCTGGCTTCTTATTTGAGGACCTCCAACCATTACTGAGAAAAGAGCATCAGTATGTCCACACCTGATGGTGAGCGATTTGACTGCTTGGAAGAAGAAATAACTTGATGGTGACAGCAATGATGGATTCCACTGCCTTTCATATTGCTATGGTCACCGGATTCGGACAAGTGTCCTGATCCCAATCCTGACTAACCAATGTTACAGATGACCGTAAGGTAGACTTAAGGTCAAATCCTCCACCTGCACGATCACCAATTTAGCGACGGATTGTTGAAAGAGACCATATATCGTCCGCTGGGAAAGCCGAATCTATATTTACGTCAGTTTTCGGCGTACAGATAGCGGGAACGGGAAACTGTTACTCTACTCTATATCAGGACGGACCGAGCGCTGGCCCAGACTATCTGGCAGTGGTTTTATAATAATGGTTGAAATTTCCCATGGCCTTGCTTTTTTAACCACACCGCGGTTAATAGTCCAATGACGAACACGAACATCGGGGTTCCCCACGCCCATGATAACTTGTTCAGCTTAACTGGTACCTTAAGCGCTCATCACCATTAAATATGTCCAGACATACTTTGACACATTGTGATCCTTGTACACAAATACCATACATCTCATGCTGAACATTTGATAATGTAATGACCATACTCCATTGCTCCAATTATCCCCTATCGCATTCCTGCAGCAATATATTTGGAAGTAAACCTTACTGACCCTATAGTTTGAAGGACAGCTAATATCACTGATCCATTCACACCATTTGTGTGAATTGGTCAGTGATATTATGTGTCTTTCAGGCAGATGGAACGTGACCAAAGGTGAAAGACAGGCTGAAGAAAGCAAACAAGAGATCACTCTGATGAAATATTCATCAGATGTCGTTGAAATCTCAAGAAAAAGCATTTGATATCTTTGTGAGGGCCGTATTTGAACATTTAGCACCATTTGCGCAAAATTTAAATTAATTGCAAGATGGCAATTTTTTTCTTGATGACGTTAAATAATTGACATAAATTTTGTGGTTTGCTTAACTACTGCAAGGTAAAAAAAGCACTGAGAACTGCTTTTTATTTTTTGTTTTATTCTAATAGTTAATGTCCCATCTCCCCTTAGAGGGCTCTTCTTTTATCATTGGATACCACCTCCCGCTCCTTCCCTCCCCCACTTCTTGAGGTCCATTAACACAATCCCTTCTCACTTCTTCACTGGCCACCATTGCTTCGCTGAGCAATTATTGCTTACAGACAGCAGCCTCACTCGGTCAAATGACTTGGTTGTTGTTTCGGGTTTATCTCTAAATGTTCATTTTCTGAATTAGCTGCACCCTCAACAGGTTCAGCATCTCTTCCCTTATCTGACTCTGTAGCTCACATCACCCTGAAGACCTGAACTTCTGATCCAGTCTTGTTTAGCTGACTTGAAGTCCTCCAATGTAAGTCCTTATCTCGAGTTTTCTCAAATTTAAACATGAAATAATTTGTGACGTTATATTTTGGTACAATCATGCGATAATATTCAGAATACCAGTATATGCTCAATTAATACAAGGGATTTTTAGTGGAGAGCACAGTGATATAAATCCAGTGTAAAATTCCTGCACTATAACAATACAACATAATTAGAGCGAAGCTGATGGCGTGCCATCACAAATCCGCACACTTCCCACCTAAAACAAAGTTGAAAGATGACAAAAGGTTCCATTAGGAATGACCCAATATCAAATTTTGAGTTAATTTTTAATCAGTAAAGCTGCTTCAATACTCGGTTATGTCGTTCCTTCAATCCGTCTTTCCGTCTGTCAGAAATGAAGAAGAAGAACCTTCTACATCACCGTGATTAATTCAAAAGTGTTATGAAGTTAAATTATAGAGGGTTCCAAGCAGAAATTCAAAAGTGTTTTAAAGGGTAATTATAATGATAATGGGTTCTAAAAGGTAATGCTAAAGAGTAATTCTAAAGGGTAATTATAAAGAGTAATTCTAAAGGGTAATTCCAAAGGGTAATTCTAATGAGTAATTCTAAAGTGTAATTCTAAAGTGTAATTCTAAAGGGTAATTATAAAAAGTAATTCTAATGAGTAATTCTAAAGGGTAATTCTAAAGGGTAATTATAAAAAGTAATTCTAATGAGTAATTCTAAAGGGTAATTCTAAAGGGTAATTCTAAAGTGTAATTCTAAAGGGTAATTATAAAAAGTAATTCTAATGAGTAATTCTAAAGGGTAATTCTAAAGGGTAATTATAAAAAGTAATTCTAATGAGTAATTCTAAAGGGTAATTCTAAAGTGTAATTCTAAAGTGTAATTCTAAAGGGTAATTATAAAAAGTAATTCTAATGAGTAATTCTAAAGGGTAATTCTAAAGGGTAATTATAAAAAGTAATTCTAATGAGTAATTCTAAAGGGTAATTCTAAAGTGTAATTCTAAAGGGTAATTCTAATGAGTAATTCTAAAGGGTAATTCTAATGAGTAATTCTAAAGGGTAATTCTAAAGGGTAATTCTAAAGAGTAATTCTAAAGGGTAATTCTAAAGAGTAATTCTAAAGGGTAATTCTAAAGAGTAATTCTAAAGGGTAATTCTAAAGAGTAATTCCAAAGGGTAATTCTAATGAGTAATTCTAAAGGGTAATTCTAAAGGGTAATTCTAAAGAGTAATTCTAAAGGGTAATTCTAAAGGGTAATTCTAAAGAGTAATTCTAAAGGGTAATTCTAAAGAGTAATTCTAAAGGGTAATTCTAAAGAGTAATTCTAAAGGGTAATTCTAAAGAGTAATTCTAAAGGGTAATTCTAAAGAGTAATTCTAAAGGGTAATTATAAAGAGTAATTCTAAAGAGTAATTCTAAAGAGTAATTCTAAAGGGTAATTCTAAAGAGTAATTCTAAAGAGTAATTCTAAAGAGTAATTCTAAAGGGTAATTCTAAAGAGTAATTCTAAAGAGTAATTCTAAAGAGTAATTCTAAAGGGTAATTCTAAAGAGTAATTCTAAAGAGTAATTCTAAAGAGTAATTCTAAAGAGTAATTCTAAAGGGTAATTCTAAAGAGTAATTCTAAAGAGTAATTCTAAAGAGTAATTCTAAAGAGTAATTCTAAAGAGTAATTCTAAAGAGTAATTCTAAAGGGTAATTCTAAAGAGTAATTCTAAAGGGTAATTCTAAAGAGTAATTCTAAAGGGTAATTCTAAAGAGTAATTCTAAAGGGTAATTATAAAGAGTAATTCTAAAGAGTAATTCCAAAGGGTAATTCTAATGAGTAATTCTAAAGTGTAATTCTAAAGTGTAATTCTAAAGGGTAATTATAAAAAGTAATTCTAATGAGTAATTCTAAAGTGTAATTCTAAAGAGTAATTCTAAAGAGTAATTCTAAAGAGTAATTCTAAAGGGTAATTCTAAAGAGTAATTCTAAAGGGTAATTCTAAAGGGTAATTATAAAGAGTAATTCTAAAGAGTAATTCCAAAGGGTAATTCTAATGAGTAATTCCAAAGGGTAATTCTAAAGGGTAATTCTAAAGTGTAATTCTAAAGGGTAATTCTAAAGGGTAATTCTAAAGAGTAATTCCAAAGGGTAATTCTAAAGGGTAATTCTAAAGGGTAATTATAAAGGGTAATTCTAAAGGGTAATTATAAAGGGTAATTCTAAAGTGTAATTCTAAAGGGTAATTCTAAAGGGTAATTCTAAAGTGTAATTCTAAAGGGTAATTCTAAAGGGTAATTCTAAAGGGTAATTCTAAAGGGTAATTCTAAAGGGTAATTCTAAAGAGTAATTCTAAAGAGTAATTCTAAAGAGTAATTCTAAAGAGTAATTCTAAAGAGTAATTCTAAAGGGTAATTCTAAAGAGTAATTCTAAAGGGTAATTCTAAAGAGTAATTCTAAAGGGTAATTATAAAGAGTAATTCTAAAGAGTAATTCCAAAGGGTAATTCTAATGAGTAATTCTAAAGTGTAATTCTAAAGTGTAATTCTAAAGGGTAATTATAAAAAGTAATTCTAATGAGTAATTCTAAAGGGTAATTCTAAAGAGTAATTCTAAAGAGTAATTCTAAAGTGTAATTCTAAAGGGTAATTCTAATGAGTAATTCTAAAGGGTAATTCTAAAGAGTAATTCTAAAGTGTAATTCCAAAGGGTAATTCTAATGAGTAATTCTAAAGAGTAATTCTAAAGGGTAATTCTAAAGAGTAATTCTAAAGTGTAATTCCAAAGGGTAATTCTAATGAGTAATTCTAAAGGGTAATTCTAAAGGGTAATTCTAAAGAGTAATTCTAAAGGGTAATTCTAATGAGTAATTCCAAAGGGTAATTCTAAAGGGTAATTCTAAAGTGTAATTCTAAAGGGTAATTCTAAAGGGTAATTCTAAAGAGTAATTCCAAAGGGTAATTCTAAAGGGTAATTCTAAAGGGTAATTCTAAAGTGTAATTCTGAAGAGTAATTCTAAAGAGTAATTCTAAAGTGTAATTCTAAAGAGTAATTCTAAAGAGTAATTCTAAAGAGTAATTCCAAAGGGTAATTCTAAAGGGTAATTCTAAAGGGTAATTCTAAAGAGTAATTCTAAAGGGTAATTCTGAAGGGTAATTCTAATGAGTAATTCTAAAGGGTAATTCTAAAGGGTAATTCTAAAGAGTAATTCTAAAGGGTAATTCTAATGAGTAATTCCAAAGGGTAATTCTAAAGGGTAATTCTAAAGTGTAATTCTAAAGGGTAATTCTAAAGGGTAATTCTAAAGAGTAATTCCAAAGGGTAATTCTAAAGGGTAATTCTAAAGGGTAATTCTAAAGTGTAATTCTGAAGGGTAATTCTAATGAGTAATTCCAAAGGGTAATTCTAAAGGGTAATTCTAAAGTGTAATTCTAAAGGGTAATTCTAAAGGGTAATTCTAAAGGATAATTCTAAAGGGTAATTCCAAAGGGTAATTCTAAAGAGTAATTCCAAAGGGTAATTCTAAAGGGTAAATCTAAAGGGTAATTCTAAAGAGTAATTCTAAAGTGTAATTCTGAAGGGCAATTCTAATGAGTAATTCCAAAGGGTAATTCTAAAGTGTAATTCTAAAGGGTAATTCTAAAGGGTAATTCTAAAGGGTAATTCTAAAGTGTAATTCTGAAGGGTAATTCTAAAGGGTAATTCTAATGAGTAATTCCAAAGGGTAATTCTAAAGGGTAATTCTAAAGGGTAATTCTAAAGTGTAATTCTGAAGGGTAATTCTAATGAGTAATTCCAAAGGGTAATTCTAAAGGGTAATTCTAAAGTGTAATTCTAAAGGGTAATTCTAAAGGGTAATTCCAAAGGGTAATTCTAAAGGGTAATTCCAAAGGGTAATTCTAAAGAGTAATTCCAAAGGGTAATTCTAAAGAGTAATTCCAAAGAGTAATTCTAAAGGGTAATTCTAATGAGTAATTCTAAAGTGTAATTCTAAAGGGTAAATCTAAAGGGTAATTCTAAAGAGTAATTCTAAAGTGTAATTCTGAAGGGTAATTCCAAAGAGTAATTCCAAAGGGTAATTCTAAAGAGTAATTCCAAAGAGTAATTCTAAAGGGTAATTCTAAAGGGTAATTCTAAAGGGTAATTCTAAAGTGTAATTCTGAAGGGTAATTCTAATGAGTAATTCCAAAGGGTAATTCTAAAGAGTAATTCTAAAGAGTAATTCTAAAGGGTAATTCTAAAGGGTAATTCTAAAGGGTAATTCTAAAGGGTAATTCCAAAGGGTAATTCTAAAGGGTAATTCTAAAGGGTAATTCTAAAGGGTAATTCTAAAGAGTAATTCTAAAAAGTAATTCCAAAGGGTAATTCTAAAGGGTAATTCTAAAGGGTAATTCTAATGAGTAATTCCAAAGGGTAATTCTAAAGTGTAATTCTGAAGGGTAATTCTAATGAGTAATTCAAAAGGGTAATTCTAAAGGGTAATTCTAAAGGGTAATTCTAAAGTGTAATTCTAAAGGGTAATTCTAAAGGGTAATTCTAAAGTGTAATTCTGAAGGGTAATTCTAATGAGTAATTCCAAAGGGTAATTCTAAAGGGTAATTCTAAAGTGTAATTCTAAAGGGTAATTCTAAAGGGTAATTCTAAAGTGTAATTCTGAAGGGTAATTCTAATGAGTAATTCCAAAGGGTAATTCTAAAGAGTAATTCTAAAGAGTAATTCTAAAGGGTAATTCTGAAGGGTAATTCTAATGAGTAATTCCAAAGGGTAATTCTAAAGGGTAATTCTAAAGTGTAATTCTAAAGGGTAATTCTAAAGTGTAATTCTGAAGGGTAATTCTAATGAGTAATTCCAAAGGGTAATTCTAAAGGGTAATTCTAAAGAGTAATTCCAAAGGGTAATTCTAAAGGGTAATTCTGAAGGGTAATTCTAATGAGTAATTCCAAAGGGTAATTCTAAAGGGTAATTCTAAAGTGTAATTCTAAAGGGTAATTCTAAAGTGTAATTCTGAAGGGTAATTCTAATGAGTAATTCCAAAGGGTAATTCTAAAGGGTAATTCTAAAGAGTAATTCCAAAGGGTAATTCTAAAGGGTAATTCTAAAGGGTAATTCTAAAGGGTAATTCTAAAGGGTAATTCTAAAGTGTAATTCTGAAGGGTAATTCTAATGAGTAATTCAAAAGGGTAATTCTAAAGAGTAATTCTAAAGAGTAATTCTAAAGGGTAATTATAAAAAGTAATTCTAATGAGTAATTCTAAAGGGTAATTCTAAAGAGTAATTCTAAAGGGTAATTCTAAAGAGTAATTCTAAAGGGTAATTCTAAAGTGTAATTCTAATGAGTAATTCAAAAGGGTAATTCTAAAGAGTAATTCTGAAGGGTAATTCTAAAGTGTAATTCTAATGAGTAATTCTAAAGGGTAATTCTAAAGAGTAATTCTAAAGGGTAATTCTAAAGGGTAATTCTAAAGTGTAATTCTAATGAGTAATTCAAAAGGGTAATTCTAAAGAGTAATTCTAAAGGGTAATTCTAAAGGGTAATTCTAAAGGGTAATTCTAAAGTGTAATTCTAATGAGTAATTCAAAAGGGTAATTCTAAAGAGTAATTCTGAAGGGTAATTCTAAAGTGTAATTCTAATGAGTAATTCTAAAGGGTAATTCTAAAGAGTAATTCTAAAGAGTAATTCTAAAGGGTAATTCTAAAGTGTAATTCTAATGAGTAATTCAAAAGGGTAATTCTAAAGAGTAATTCTAAAGGGTAATTCTAAAGGGTAATTCTAAAGTGTAATTCTAATGAGTAATTCAAAAGGGTAATTCTAAAGAGTAATTCTAAAGGGTAATTCTAAAGGGTAATTCTAAAGAGTAATTCTAAAGGGTAATTCTAAAGTGTAATTCTAATGAGTAATTCAAAAGGGTAATTCTAAAGAGTAATTCTAAAGGGTAATTATAAAAAGTAATTCTAATGAGTAATTCTAAAGGGTAATTCTAAAGAGTAATTCTAAAGAGTAATTCTAAAGAGTAATTCCAAAGGGTAATTCTAAAGGGTAATTCTAAAGGGTAATTCTAAAGGGTAATTCTAAAGGGTAATTCTAAAGTGTAATTCTGAAAGGTAATTCTAAAGGGTAATTCTAAAGGGTAATTCTAAAGGGTAATTCTAAAGGGTAATTCTAAAGTGTAATTCTAAAGTGTAATTCTAAAGGGTAATTCTAAAGGGTAATTCTAAAGAGTAATTCTAAAGAGTAATTCTAAAGGGTAATTCTAAAGAGTAATTCTAAAGGGTAATTCTAAAGTGTAATTCTAATGAGTAATTCAAAAGGGTAATTCTAAAGAGTAATTCTAAAGGGTAATTATAAAAAGTAATTCTAATGAGTAATTCTAAAGGGTAATTCTAAAGAGTAATTCTAAAGAGTAATTCTAAAGAGTAATTCTAAAGAGTAATTCCAAAGGGTAATTCTAAAGGGTAATTCTAAAGGGTAATTCTAAAGGGTAATTCTAAAGGGTAATTCTAAAGGGTAATTCTAAAGGGTAATTCTAAAGTGTAATTCTGAAGGGTAATTCTAATGAGTAATTCAAAAGGGTAATTCTAAAGAGTAATTCTAAAGGGTAATTCTAAAGAGTAATTCTAAAGGGTAATTCTAATGAGTAATTCTAAAGGGTAATTCTAAAGAGTAATTCTAAAGAGTAATTCCAAAGGGTAATTCTAAAGAGTAATTCTAAAGAGTAATTCTAAAGGGTAATTCTAAAGGGTAATTCTAAAGGGTAATTCTAAAGGGTAATTCTAAAGTGTAATTCTAAAGAGTAATTCTAAAGGGTAATTCTAAAGTGTAATTCTAATGAGTAATTCAAAAGGGTAATTCTAAAGAGTAATTCTAAAGGGTAATTATAAAAAGTAATTCTAATGAGTAATTCTAAAGGGTAATTCTAAAGAGTAATTCTAAAGAGTAATTCTAAAGAGTAATTCTAAAGAGTAATTCCAAAGGGTAATTCTAAAGGGTAATTCTAAAGGGTAATTCTAAAGGGTAATTCTAAAGGGTAATTCTAAAGTGTAATTCTGAAGGGTAATTCTAAAGAGTAATTCTAAAGAGTAATTCTCAAGGGTAATTCCAAAGAGTAATTCTAAAGGGTAATTCTAAAGTGTAATTCTAATGAGTAATTCAAAAGGGTAATTCTAAAGAGTAATTCTAAAGGGTAATTATAAAAAGTAATTCTAATGAGTAATTCTAAAGGGTAATTCTAAAGAGTAATTCTAAAGAGTAATTCTAAAGAGTAATTCTAAAGAGTAATTCTAAAGGGTAATTCTAAAGAGTAATTCCAAAGGGTAATTCTAAAGGGTAATTCTAAAGGGTAATTCTAAAGGGTAATTCTAAAGGGTAATTCTAAAGTGTAATTCTGAAGGGTAATTCTAATGAGTAATTCAAAAGGGTAATTCTAAAGAGTAATTCTAAAGAGTAATTCTAAAGGGTAATTATAAAAAGTAATTCTAATGAGTAATTCTAAAGGGTAATTCTAAAGAGTAATTCTAAAGGGTAATTATAAAAAGTAATTCTAATGAGTAATTCTAAAGGGTAATTCTAAAGAGTAATTCTAAAGAGTAATTCTAAAGAGTAATTCCAAAGGGTAATTCTAAAGGGTAATTCTAAAGAGTAATTCTAAAGAGTAATTCTAAAGCGTAATTCTAAAGAGTAATTCTAAAGGGTAATTCTAAAGTGTAATTCTAATGAGTAATTCAAAAGGGTAATTCTAAAGAGTAATTCTAAAGGGTAATTATAAAAAGTAATTCTAATGAGTAATTCTAAAGGGTAATTCTAAAGAGTAATTCTAAAGAGTAATTCTAAAGAGTAATTCTAAAGAGTAATTCCAAAGGGTAATTCTAAAGGGTAATTCTAAAGGGTAATTCTAAAGGGTAATTCTAAAGGGTAATTCTAAAGTGTAATTCTGAAGGGTAATTCTAATGAGTAATTCAAAAGGGTAATTCTAAAGAGTAATTCTAAAGGGTAATTCTAAAGAGTAATTCTAAAGGGTAATTCTAATGAGTAATTCTAAAGGGTAATTCTAAAGAGTAATTCTAAAGAGTAATTCCAAAGGGTAATTCTAAAGAGTAATTCTAAAGAGTAATTCCAAAGGGTAATTCTAAAGGGTAATTCTAAAGGGTAATTCTAAAGGGTAATTCTAAAGTGTAATTCTAAAGGGTAATTCTAAAGGGTAATTCTAAAGGGTAATTATAAAAAGTAATTCTAATGAGTAATTCTAAAGGGTAATTCTAAAGGGTAATTCTAAAGAGTAATTCTAAAGGGTAATTCTAAAGTGTAATTCTAATGAGTAATTCAAAAGGGTAATTCTAAAGAGTAATTCTAAAGGGTAATTCTAAAGGGTAATTCTAAAGGGTAATTCGAAAGAGTAATTCTAAAGGGTAATTCTAAAGTGTAATTCTAATGAGTAATTCAAAAGGGTAATTCTAAAGAGTAATTCTAAAGGGTAATTATAAAAAGTAATTCTAATGAGTAATTCTAAAGGGTAATTCTAAAGAGTAATTCTAAAGAGTAATTCTAAAGAGTAATTCTAAAGAGTAATTCCAAAGGGTAATTCTAAAGGGTAATTCTAAAGGGTAATTCTAAAGGGTAATTCTAAAGGGTAATTCTAAAGTGTAATTCTGAAGGGTAATTCTAAAGAGTAATTCTAAAGAGTAATTCTAAAGGGTAATTCTAAAGAGTAATTCTAAAGGGTAATTCTAAAGGGTAATTCTAAAGAGTAATTCAAAAGAGTAATTCTAAAGAGTATGGTAATTCGAATGCGTAATTCTCAAGGGTAATTTTAAAGAGTAATTCTAAAGGGTAATTCCAAAGAGTAATTGTAATGAGTAATTATCAAGGGTAATTCTAAAGGGTAATTCTAAAGAGTAACTCTCATGATAAATTCGAATGAGTAATTCTGAAGAGTAATTCTAGAGGATAATTCTGAAGCAAAGGTGTTCGATGGGGTTGAGGTGAGGAAACTTTGCAGGCCAGTCAAGTTCTTCCACACCGATCTCGACAAACCATTTCTGTATGGACCTCGCTTTGTGCATGGGGGCATTGTCATGCTGAAACAGGAAAGGGCCTTCCCCAAACTGTTGCCACAAAGTTGGAAGCACACAATCGTCTAGAATGTCATTGTATGCTGTAGCATTAAAATTTCCCTTCAATGGAACTAAGGTGCTGAGCCCAAACCATGAAAAACAGCCCCAGACAATTATTCCTCCTCCACCAAACTTTACAGTTGGCACTATGCATTCGGGCAGGTAGCGTTCTCCTGGCAACTGCCAAACCCAGATTCGTCCGTCAGACTGCCAGATGGTGAAGCATAATTCATCACTGCAGATAACATGTTTCCACTGCTCCAGAGTCCAATGGCGGCGAGGTTTACACCACTCCAGCCGACACTTGGCATTGCACATGGTGATCTTAGGCGTGTGTGCCGCTGCTCGGCCATGGAAACCCATTTCATGAAGCTCCCGACGAAGAGTTATTGTGCTGACGTTGCTTCCAGAGGCAGTTTGGAAATTGGTAGTGAGTGTATCGTGTATTGGTAGTGTATCAACCGAGGATAGACAAATTTTATGCGCTGTGCACTTCAGCACTCGGCGGTCCCGTTCGCTGAGCTTGTGTGGCCTACCACTTTACGGCTGAGCTGTTGTTGCTCCTAGACGTTTCCACTTCACAATAACAGCACTTACAGTTTACCAGGGCGGCTCTAGCAGGGCAGAAATTTGACGAACTGACTTGTTGGAAAGGTGGCATCCTATGACGGTGCCACGTTGAAAGTCACTGAGTTCTTCAGTGTGGCCAATTCTACTGCCAATGTTTGTCTATGGAGATTGCATGGCTGTTTGTTTGATTATATATTTCTGTCAGCAATGGGTGTGGCTGAAACAGCCGAATCCACTAATTAGAAGAGGTGTTTGCATACTTTTGGCCATGTAGTGTACATAAAATGTCTTGCCTTTTGTCATCTATCAAAGGCCCTTTCCCTTCTGTCTCTCTTTCTCTCTTGTTCTCTAGCTCTTTCTTTCTGTCTGTCATGGCCCCAGACTTTGGGGAGGGGGTGTGGAGGTGGGGGGAGGAGGGATGTGGAGGGGGGAGGGAGGGGAGGTACACAATCTTAGATGTGGGGGGGATCTCTGGGTCGCTCCTGAGAAATAAATCGGCTGTCTCCATGCCGCGGGCTTGTTCAAGAGAACTGCCCGGGGCTATACAACAACAATAACAACAACAACCAAGTTTAGTGAATTTCTGTACACAACCAACCATTTAGGAGGACTCGAGATAGCGTGACCGATGAACAAACAGACAGACAGACCGATAGACAGATGGAAGGAGCCGATTACAATATCCCCCCGGTTTTTTTCAAAAAGCGAGGGAATAAAAAATGACCGTGTTACCACTACTGTAGTAGGCCTACATTGCAAAACGATATAAACACAACAGACTAAACAGTGCAAGAAAAGCAACTTCTTTCTGTCTTGCTGAGTTTTTCTGTATTGGGAACAAACAGATGCAGCCAAGTTAGTGAAATTCTAGTTCGAGGAATGTAATTAGTCAGTGTGCTGTCACACTGTTTGCCACTTCCCCGAGGAAGGAAAGGATTGAGTCAGACATGTCGTTCATTCCAAGGCAGTTCCTATACCTGTTACGTCATTGTACTGGCCATCATGGTCAAATATCGATCTTCCGACCAGTGATGAATTCGCAAAATGAATAAAAGTAAATATATGATTGTGTTCTGACTGTTAAAAAAGCCAACCATCTTTTAAAATAACTTCACGTAATCCTTACTATAATTCATGGACCGGTGTGTATTTGTGTATATATGTGCGTTTCTTTGTGTGTGTTTTTTGTGAGTGTACAGTCACGTGAAAAAGTAAGTACACCCCATGTAAAGTTTTGACTTTTTCAACATATTTCAACATACAGCTATTTGATCTTCATTTCAACAATATTGATAGATAAAGGTGATATAATATAACAAATATCATGAAACATTTACATTTTGTAGTCCATTGTATAATTTAAATAAACATAAATGCAAATTTCGCATGTGGAAAAAGTAAGTACACTCTTGGCTCTAAAAGGTGGTATTGCCCCCTTTGGCAGAAACAACCTCAAGTAGGCGTTTCTTATAACTGTCTACCAGTCTCTGACATCGACTGGGAGAAATTTTTGCCCACTCCTCCATGCAGAATTCTTTCAGCTGTGCAATGTTTGAGGGGTTTCTTGCATGCACAGCTCGTTTCAAATCCCTTCACAACATCTCGATGGGATTTCGATCCGGCTTTGACTTGGCCATTCCAGAACCCTCCATTTCTTTCTTTTCAGCCATTCCTTGGTGGATTTACTGGTATGTTTAGGGTCATTGTCATGTTGCAAGGTCCACCTTCGGTTGAGCTTCAACTTTCCAACAGATGGCCTCACATTATCCTCAAGCACCCTCTGGTACAATGAAGAATCCATAGTGGATTCTATGATGGTGAGAGCTGCCCAGGCCCTGATGCAGCAACGCTGCCCCAAACCATAATATTTCCACGACCATGCTTTACAGTTGGTATCAGGTTCTTGTGGTCAAATGCTGTCTTTGGTTTTCGCCAAACATGTCTTCTGGTACTGTGGCCAAATACCTCTACCTTTGACTCATCTGTCCAGAGCACATTGTTCCAGAAGTGCTGGTCTTTGCCTAGGTGTTCATTGGCAAACTTTAGTCTTGCCCTGATTTTCTTTCTGGACAGCA
>NC_136264.1:128532053-128534553 GCF_964187855.1 Myxine glutinosa | reverse complement strand
AGTCAAAGACAAGGGGACTAATCCCCCCTTGGTAAGGGGAGAAGGCCGGCGGCAGATCCGCAACAATAAAATACCCCATACTGTCAAAGTGCAGTATGTATTTTTTTTTTAATGAAACTTTTACAAAACAATTTTTAAAATAGCGGCAATACCCTTGGGCGCTATCCTGTTACAATAAAGCAATATACTTCACTGGATAAAGGTATTTATAACCTATTTCGAATGGTTGATAGAAGACAGGGCAGCATGTTCAATCATACTAACGTCATCATAAGACTTTAAAGAAACAAACAAAAAAATACCTATTTTGGGGGGCAACCCCAACAATACCTCCTCAGACCCCAATTCATCTAATGCCTTGAACAAACATTGGTACGTCATTGGTGTTGAAGGTTGTGGTCAAGTTTCATTGAAATTGTGTGTGTGGTTTTTGAGAAGAAAGCAAATACCTATTGGGGGCAGGGGCAACCCCCCATATAACCCCATAGGGGGCCGATCATTTTTTAATGCCGTGAACAAACCTTTGTACAGCACAGGTGATTAAGGTTGTGGTCAAGTTTCATCAGAATTGCGTGCGTAGTTTCTGAGGATAAAGCAAATACCTATTCTGGGGGGGCAACCTTCCCCCCCCCCCCCCCCCCCACATATACACCTCAGACCCCAATTTTTAAAAATGCTGGGAACAAACGTTGCTACATCTCGGATGATGAATGGAATGTTGTGGTCAAGTTTCATCGGAATTATATGTGTAGTTTCTGAGAAAAAAGCAAATACCTATTTTTGGAGAGGAGGAGGGAGGGCAAACCCCCAGTAGATCCCTCACGGCACGATTTTTTTTTAATGTCGTGAAAAACTTTGGTACATCACGGGTGATGAAGGTTGTGGTCAGGTTTCATCGAAATATTGTGTGTAGTTTCAGAGGAAAAAGCAAATTCCTATTTTAGGGGGTCAAACCTGGATCCACTTTGACCCCGGTCAACCCCATTACACCCCAATTTTTGTAATGCCGTAAACAAACTTTAGTCACAACATACCAAATATCACTTTTGCCAAGTTTGGTCACAATCCCATCAGCGGTTTCAGATAAGAAGTTGCAAGTGTTTATGGACTGACGGATGAACGACGCGCCATCGACTAAGCTCCCCGGAACTTTGTTCCAGGTGAGCTAATGAAAAGCTGAAATGTCTTGAGTCAATAACTATTCAACACCTTTGCAATAAAAAAACCACCTTTAGAGGCCATTCTTTCCCCGCAAAGCGGGGGTTGGCCTTTTTCGGGAACCGTGGTTGTTGTTGTTTTTCGGTCCCCTTTTTGAAGCAATGTTTTACGGCCGGATGCCCTTCCTGACGCCAACCCTTTTTGCCGCCTTTAACGACAAACAGGGAATTACCAGTGAACTGGTACTCAATTAGCCGACCTCGGAAGGATGACAGGCTGAGTCAACCCCCCTGGTGTTAATTCAGCGATTGACTGGGATTCGAACCCAGGATCCTAGGATCCTAAGCCGGCACCCTAGCCGCTAGCCCAACACCAGGGTGTAAATCCTTTGCAAGGATTCTCCAAATTGAGCTCAGGTGCATCCAATTTCCTCTGATCATCCTTGAGATGTCTTTACAACTTTATTGGAGTCCACCTGTGGCCAACTAAATTGAATGGCCAGGATTGAGAAAGAAACAAACCTTTCTATATATGTATAAATATATATATTTGTGTGTTTGTGTGTGTGTTTGTTTGTTTGTCATGCTACTCTTGACAATTATTGGTCGATTACATCGACTTGCTACATAAGATCAGCATGCCCCCAGTTAGTGTATAGGGGAGTTTTTATCTTTGCCTGAGGTCTTGGCGGGAGAGGAGGGGAGGGGAGGGATGCAAATTTTCTATGTAAATGTGTATCGTGTAGCGCTGCCTCGAAGTGGGAGAAGGTGAGAAGGTATTACAAGTTCCATTCTTTACAATGGAGTATTCCTATCCCCACGTTTTACAGTGCAGAGGTGTTTTGAATTACCCAGAAAGGTATTTCGAATTACATGTTTGAATAAGGATAATAGCCGGCGAAGCCGGTGTTGTGAATGAACGCGTACGTATTATGTTGAAAAGCCAGATTTTGCTGGATCCCTTGAGATTTTCGAAGCTTTGACGCACCAAATCGCTCAATGGAGGCCGCCATCTTGCGGATGCGGAAGTATGCATAACAAATTGAAAAAACGTTCAATAGGAGTTTGTTTCACCCGTCTTTTTTTGATTCACAATCTTATGCACCTCTAATTTGTAATTAAAATACTTTAAGACCAACCTCGGCCCTCACGGGCCTGGTTATTTTCAACGAAAATCGTCACCAAACACCGGAACCAATGAGATTCGAGCATTTGAAAAAATATTTCAAAAACCAAATCACTCAATGGAGGCCGCCATCTTCCGGATGTGGAAGTATGCATAAAAAAATTGCGAAAAAGTTCAATAGGAGTTTGTTTCACCCGTCTTTGTTTGATTCACAATC